>NW_019392816.1:462864-834075 GCF_000648675.2 Cimex lectularius
ATATATGGGGGTGCGATATCCCAGTAAGTAATTTGAATTTAATTAAGTGAAGGGGTGTATATCGTCAATTTAATGCGTAGTTCTTGAATAAAGCTTTATGCAAATTGCGTTGCGGCTTTATTATCTGCTCAAAAGCTGTAAAAGGATAATATAAAACATTTCATTATGGTAATCTCTCGCTAATGGAGTTATTTTCCATTTAAAATTCATGGCTTCCAGTGCATGATATTTAAGTTGATTTGGATTCACAAATATGAATTGGCTGAGCAAGAAGGTAAAATTTCTTAATCAGTAATCGTGCTATTTTAAGCAGACGAAAAAAGTGTTTACAATGGTTGACAATAAACGTGTATTAACCATGTAAAATTTGTGTAGCCCTTACAAGTAGGGAAATAGAAGTAATTAATTGCTCTTTGCGTAAAAATGTTCCCATGGATATGTAACTAGTAAAAATGACGTCAGTTGCTAAAACAATAGTTTTTTATTAATCTCAGAATTGTATACAATTAAAGAATTCCAAAGGCATAATAAAATAAATCCACACCACCAAAACATTGGAATCTAATAACAGTAAATATTTTAGAGTTATTTCACTGTTTCTGTCTTCTTACGTTCACTATGATCCATCACATGTTCCAAACGTACAAAACAAATGTATATCAATTCATCAATTTAGGTTATTCTAGCTACGGGACACTATTTTTTTTACTGAAAGGGCTAATCTAGGATTCATAACATTACTCTCCTCTCTACCGATTTAGGTGTAGCTCGTCCGCTCGTCTCAAAGCCATCATCAGACTTAAAATATGTAAAGTTACCTATACTTTCGTTGATAAATTTATTTACGAACGATTTCATTGGTGTCAAGCGTACATTCCGTTTGGTCGTTGGAGTACTTGATATTCCTCCACCGACCTATATTCAAACTAATCTAGATTGGGGTCGATGGAGTACTTTTATAAATATTCCGCCATCGACCCCGAACACGCACGCTTACGCTCTCTATGTTCGAGGGGCGATGATGACGTTATATTTCACCCTCACCCCTCGCCATTCACGCTAATAAATACATGCACACAGACAAAACATACACACACAACACATAAGACGTATTATATACAATAAAAAAAACCAATTTCCCTTAAAAAACGGAACAGAGGACTCTGAAACTCGCTACCGTGTTCGAGAACTCTTCTTATGTCCGGCGGCATGCCTACACGCTCTCTGTATGCAGCCAAGGCATGACACGCCTCTAATATGTGGGACACATTTCTCTGCATAAGGGGCACCTGCGCGGGCTTTGGCCCAAAATCAGGTGCCCAAAGACACGTTGTTCTTTTTACGCATGCAGCTTTGGGGCAAGTTCTCTGAAAACTGTAGCTCGCTTCAGTAGTTCACATATTACGTATTTTGTTCATTCATCTTTATGCCAGACTTTTCAACTTAAATTTCTTGAATAACTGTTTTAAACCAACATAATCTTCATATCTAAGTACTCTGTCAGCCAGGTAACGTATCGTGGAAATACGCTACGAAAATGGTCAACGTGACATTTCTATTTACTACCACATGAGTCTCAAAACTACATGTACATTTTCTTACTTTGTAGTTATTGCAAAAAAAAGTTTTATTGATGAGGAATGATGGAACATAATAAAATCCACTTTAGCAGCCGTTTTGGTTTCGAGCCAAACACGAAGCATCGCCATAAGAGAGGAAAGCCTCAGGTTATTTACCTTCAAAATTTAGCGATGGGTATTTTACTCTGTAAAACAATATCCTAAGACCACCAACTTAAGGCTTTAATTAAAAATAATGCATGGTACACCGCTCGAGCGATAGCGGAGATGTACTTCGTATCAGAAGGAAGTATAGTTTCTCATTTACATAAACTTGGGTTAGCAACTTTTGCCGGAATGGGGCTTTCAGATTACCACCTGTTCCGGTCAATGCAAAATTATTTCAACATAAATACATTATCGCGAACTTATTTACTTCCCATAACATAAACATACTAACAGACAAAAATGTATCTTAAACTCTATAAACATTTTAATTTCAGTTAAATTATTAATAATTTTATTTAATCTGTCAACTATTTAACTATTTTGTATTTTTTATTAAGCGATGAATTTATTACAACTGTGCTTAAAAATGGTATTGTGATTCTGTTGGGTACGAGTCTCTAATATTAAGAATAAACAGGATTGGACGTTTTGTTCAGTTTTTAGTGAAAATTGTCCCCTTGGTAACAGTTATGAGTTCACAACTGCACTGTTTTCTACAATAATATCTTCGATACCATTGGCTTCACCAATTGTTCCATAATCTGACAGTAGAAAGACAAAATATATCAAATAATATAAAAAAGTAGTAGTTTTTATCAGTTTTAAAATGAAAAATATCCCGATGGTGCCAGTTGCTACTTCAAAACTGAACGGTTTCGACTTTATTTTCGATATAGTTGGCTTTAATAATTGTTCCAATAGCATGACTTGAACAATGGAAACTGTAGAAAGACCAAAATTATCGAATAATGAAATTAATGTTATAATAGTTATTAATAATGAAATCAGGTAGCTTCCCTGAGAAACACCTTTCTTTAGGTCTAATAGTTTGAATTGTTCGCCTCTTGCTTGTTGGTCTCCTTTAGGATATCTTAGGGCTTTCCCAATTTTTGCTTAAACTTTACCCTATGGTGGCTGAACTCTGCTAATGGTTTTCCAGGAAGAACACAATTGTTCGAGTGGGAGGAAAGATCTACAAGTATACATTGCTCAAGAATAGCTTTCTTAAATACCATTTTTCTACTTAATACAGAGCAGTTGTATAAAATATGCTCTGGAGTCTCTATCTCCTCTGGACACTGTCACTGTTGGTAATCCGTCCATTGTCTAGTAGTAGTTTTCTGATGGTAACAGGTTAGTAGTATCTACGCCAAAGTAATTGGCGATTTTTGAAGCTGCTCCATTTGCGACTTGAGCGCACATTCCTTCGGCCGTAAAACCTGCCTTCCCGAGTATCAGCACCCAAATTCATCGTTCCTGACAGTCTTAAGTCTTTGCTTCAAGGCCCCAACTTTTTAACCCAAGGTGCATCCGCTTGGCCACCTCCATTTTAGTTAAGTAGTAAACTTGCTTTGTCACTTTCCGAATTGAAACAGGAAAGTTAATGCAATGCAGAATTTAACTTGAATAACCCGCTCATTGAAAAAATTGAACGGTTCTCTTCCCTCATTCTTTTACGTGTGTGTAAGTAAATAAACATGGCGCATGATGGATAGATGTAAATAATCTATTGTGCTCTGGGTACGAAAGTTAATATTTTTTTCAAAAGGCTGAAACGAATATTATACTGCTTGTAGGATCTGATAATGTTCGTGAAGGTAGGAATTCTATCTAATAACTATGAGGTATTGCATGTGCAGTGATATGCTTGCAAAGCTTAATAAATATAAAACAATAAAAATAATTTATTTTCGCTTGTTTTAACGTGTGTGTGTTTGTTGGCCTCACTTTATCGAGTGAATTAATTACGAGGTGACGTACAACAATTATTCGATAGCGTGAGATACAGCCAGTCGTAAACGTTTGCAAAATTATGCAGTTATTCGTCGAGAACTGAGGGTGATGGATATCGTTTTAAAAATTGTCCCGTAACGTATACTACTGTGGGTTTGAGATCGGACACATCCGAAAAGGTGGTCACATAAAATCATTTAGTTTAAGTTAATGCGGCTTGGAAATGTTTAAATGAAACCGGTGCGAAGCCAAGTTTAGATCTGAATTGAAAGTAATCCCCTTATTTGTTAGTAAAATTCTTCAGGTAATATTTCGCGGTTCTGTGGCTGAGTTGAAGGGCGCTGTGCTCAAACCGAAAAGCATTACAAGAATTTACATACATTCTTTATTACGAATACCTCAAACCTAGCGAATTTCGTTTAACTTTATCTAAACAAGCTTAAACTTCCTTTGGAAAACCTCAGCTCACCTAACGCTAACATTTCCGCCGTCTTCGTGTGTATCGCAGAAGTAATTTTTATTACTTGGTTGACTGTGTAAATTTATATTTTATACTTAAATAAAGAAAGCAAATATTATATTTTTTTCTTAGGCAGTTTTCTTTCGAATGAACTGCATTAATGAAAAGAATTTAAAAGTTCCATGATGTTTTCCTAAGGTAACGGTTAGGTTGTTACAAATCAAAGAGTATATGTAAAGCGATAGAAAACGCTGACGATTTGTATTCCTGTTAATTTTCTCTTTGGCTCACGTAAACAATCCACAGGAACTTTGTATAGTTCATTTCTATATTTTGTACACTAAGTTATTTTCTACGTTAAACGTTTGTTATACTGTATGTATGTAACGAATAAAAATCCAGTCTTCTATTTGTTAGGATTGGTATAACAATCAAGTTTTGATGTTCTCACCTAGGTCATAAAATCCAATTATCCAGGTTATTAAGGGGTCGGTAAAGCATTAGAAGCCCATAATAAGATCCTAATAAACCCTTAAAATATAACAGATGTATAAATAGTAGTCATATGTAGAATCTCGTAGATTCGAGAACCTCATCATCAACAAGCTATGAGCAACTTAACCTGCGATCAACTCCAAAGCTAATATTACCATGGTTGATTATTCTTCTGTTGTTCGGATTTCTTCTGCGACCGCTTTGGTACTAAACCTTTTTGCGAGTAATATCTCAAAATGTCGCGGATCACGATATTTTCCGTTCCATTTTGAAAATATGAAAGCGATAAAGCCAATTTACTACTAATAAATAACGGATTAATCAAAGTAAATATTGGCCAAAATGGTATAACCATTATTTGCACATAATAAAAAAAGGAAGATATATAAATTTATAAATATAGTGAAAACGAGAAAAGGGAAACGAAGAGGATATTATTTTAAATGCGAAGAACAAAAAGAGAAGGGAACAACTTTAAGAGAGAAAAGGGGAAAGGACGTTCGTACTTTTTTTGAGAGGAGAAATAAGTGAAGATACCTGCGTTCTGTTCCAGACCGGTTGTCCCGAGAAGGAAAGCTTTCCAAATCGTAGTTATCCGATCCAGACTCTTTCAAACAGATATGAAGGGAAGGTCGTCGAAAATTAAGTAGTAACACGTCAAGAGGGCAAGTTTGTGTAGAAGAGGGTGGCCGAAATACTTTTTAAAAAATAAGTTTTTAGAGAGCTGGTCAACAGTTGCGGGGTGACTAACGAGGTTTAGCGAAAAAGGGAAAAAACGATTGGGGCTGGACGCGTAAGGCTTAGAATAAAATCGTGCACAAACATTACCGCCCACATAAAAATTGCATACTTGTTACATAAATCAAGATAATTTAAATAACAGCAAACCTATAGGCATTGTAAGGGGTTGGTATGTGTACTGTAAAGGTACACAACATCGCCCAAACTTAAATTAGGGGGATTTCTGGTCATATACCTCGCTGCATTTCAGTGTGCAGATATTCTGTCGGCCATCGTTTCAAAACTGTGGGCCAATTGGTTGACTCGACGCCAACGCGTTTTCACACTAATGTCAAAATCTACAAGGAGCTCAGAACGGCTCAGAAGAGGAGCGCCGATGAGGAAATGCCCAAAACTTCCTGGCCGTCGTTCTGGTCTAAAGGAAGTGAACACAGCGGTCGACTATTTAATTCATCTTCGATACGGTACAGCATCTTAGTGAAAAGAGACTTTGCACTTTTGATCCCGGCCTCCAAATACCACCAAAATTTGAAGATGCAGGTGGGTTGAATCTCCAGGTGATACCCAGGGAAGCGCAGAGGGTGGATAACTCGTCGTAGTGGCTACCCAATTGCCTGTTTGATGTAATTAGAAGCGTCTACTAAATTTCTCCCACGGTTAGAGAAAATCTGAGACGGCAAACCACGTCTGTGTGTGAAGAGGTCAAGGAAAGCCAAAAACTCTGGGGGTAAACATATCAGACACAGGTTCTCAGTGGACTAATTTTGTCTTCATGCATATAAATAACACCATATAACTTTTGGCTACCGGAATTACGTTTGAGGCTGAATTTAAGGTTGAATGGTCCTGCCAAATCGACTCCAGTAGACGAAAACGGTCGAGACATTGAAAACTGACTAGGGGGGAGTTCGGCCATTCGGTGTTGCAGAGATTATCTTAAATTTGAAGCAAGGCGGACAGCGGTAGATGACATGCCTTAACATTAACAAGCTCCGAAGATTTATGACCCAAAATTTTGCATTCAGAATTGTTTGTACGGTACGTAGCCCAGAGTTTAATGTGATCTAGTGGTAACATTCACATAACAAGAGAGACAGATTGTTTTTCTTTTGGTAGAAGTAGGGAATGTTCGGAAGCGTGGGACAATTTGGATTGTTGAAGACGACCGCCCACCCTGAGAAAACCGGATGGATCTAAAAATGGTAAGTGTGGTTGCACCGAATTTGTGGTGGGATATCCGCTTTGTTCATCGACTTGATGTCATTCGCATAATGAAACCGTTGTTTGGCTTTGACAAAATGAGTGTAGCTTATTCAAGTTCAGACGGAAGGAGAGAAACATTCTTTTTTTCGGCGGGTGGAAGTCGCAAATTTTGTACAAAACGACTGACATAGGAGATTGTTTGTTGCAAAACAGAGAAAGAGAACTTCAGGATGGTGTCGACAAAATCAAAGGGAGTTGAACGAACTACCAAAGAAACTGAAGTGGATTTCTGATCAGTTATTTCATTCAACACAGCAGCAGAGATGTTTCTTTGAGGCCATGAGGATGGGGGTTCGCCGTGCAAAAAATGAGGACCCTGCCACCAGAGAGATTTGCGACAAAGTTGCGAAAGTGTCACTCCACGACTAGCAACGTCCGCAGGATTTATAAGAAGTGTCTTTTTAAAACTAGAATACACTTTACGTTAAATAAATAATTAAATTTATGTTTAAGATTTTTTTTACTCTACATTTCTTAATTCACTGTCCACGATAGCAGTACATTAATATGCAATGTAGACGTTTACCGGCCGACAAACAGCTGAGGTCATTGCAGGCCTACTGCGTGTTTGTACTTCTTTTCCTGTTCTTTCGTGCGATTTTTTAACCTACAGCCATTTAAGCGTACCAATCTCTTACTGATTCTCTGCTTTTGTATGAAAATTAAATCGATATCCTAAAATGCTAGCCTCTCATTTGTACTCAGGTTATCAACTACAGAATAAATATAAATCATNAATAAAGAAAGAAAGACATAATTTTACCCCATAGAAGGAAAAAATGGGGGAAGTGTAAAATACACAATACATAGTAATTTAGTAAGCTGCATGCTTTAAGCAGGAGATTTATTATTTTAATGAAAACTTACCCTTAACCCCTTACCCATTATATACAATATATATAATGGGGTAAAAAACCTGGCCAATGAAAATCTCGGTCTCGAAAATCTTCAGGAAAACCATAACCAACCACAAACACAATAGAGGAAAACGAAAAACGAAATCCTTTTTTAAACATTCGCAGTATATGGTCTTTTTACTCTTGTCAGTACATAACGTACCCATAAAACTTTGACGTTTCGTTGGAATTTCGTGATTATACCATAATTAATATGATAAACAATTTACGGTTAATGGATGTCTGTGGGAAAAAACAGAGGGCGGTAATTAACTGTAACGGAGTTGATAAATGCACTTGTATCCTTCACATAAAGAACATTCATCATTAATAACCGGAAAATAAGGTTAGGTAAATTAACATTAAAGAGATCATTAAACATTACGTGTATAGACTTTTGCACGTCCGCACCTGCATTTGCACCTCTCCACCCCATAACGTTCGTTGGAGATTAGAATTTTCATAAATAAAAATAAAATATGTAATTGTTTTTAATAGAGTATGCCTCACGGGTGCATGACCCACTCTTCTAATTTAAACAAGTTTGTCCATGTCTCTTACATCAACACGCCTGCTTCGCACATACATGATCAAGCATGCCTCACCCACCCTTCTAATTTAACTCACATGGTCCGGCATGTTCATCCTTCTAATTCACGTTTGTTTTCGTGTTTGTTTGTTCGAACTGTTTATGAATGTAAAATGTGTATATGGAATTTATGTAAATTTGTTTATTAAAAAAGTTACGATATTACACGTAATCATTAATTCACTAATTTCGTGGTCCGCTTGACCAATTAATATATTACAAGTAATGAATGTTTTTAGTTGAGATAAAAAAGTCAATGGCACGAGCGGGATTCGAACCCAAGATACGCCGCTGTTCTACCACCTGAGCTATCGTGACCTCGATCCACTCGGACACTAACTTCCCATCTCAACCGCACCTTTTGAATTTTCCCTCCTTTTTGCCACACGTAATCTTGATACCAGCGGATTATTTTTTATTTCGTTAGCCTTATTTGTATATGGTTAATTAACAATGAAAAAAAAGTTTAAATTAACAAATTAAACATTTTTATTGAACAAATGACAATGCTGTAATTAAAAAATGTCTTCCATAAAATTATGAACACAATATACCGAAAATGAAATATTGTCGTAAAAAGTTATTTTTATCTTCGGGGTGGGCATTTTGTGTATTGTTTTGTGATCGTGATTTTTTATGGTGTTTGTAATGTAGCCAATTGTATTTAATGAGTTTTATTAAGTTTTGTAGATTAATTTATTTGTTATCAGTGTTACTGTTATTAGACTGTATTTAATTTAGTACTGAAATTTTTTATATTTACTGCTCCTATTTAGTGATGGTGGGATTGTATGATATTGCCGGTCGCGATCGTGTTTTTGTATATACCGAAATTGTTTGCCCAATGTTTCAGTCTGTGTTAAATCTAGGTAATTTATATTGTTATTATTTTCTCTGTATGTCGTGAATTTTGCCTTTTTGTGTAAGAGATTTCAGACAGTAGTAGGTGTGCTATGTTCTTGTTGATGTGTATTATGGCAGGTATGTCATCAACGTAGTTCATATGTGTGTTTTACCATAATTTCAAAGAATGTAAAAATTAATGTGCAAGTATACTTTTACCCAGTTTGTTACCTAGCTTCACTGTGCGAGAAAAATCTAACCATTTTCTTCACAAAACGTGTTCCTTGGCTCTCGAAGTCCTATTTTCATTCTTGTTTCTAAACGTATTTTCCATTCCATCTTTTTTAGCGAAGTTTTGAAGGAGGAGGCGTGCTTTTTTCTTGTTTTCCCGTTACGTGAATGTAGTAGTCTAGTTTTGTGGTTGTAGTTTAGTTTTTTGTGTACATTTTGTGTATTATTTTCTTACTGAGCTTACCCGTCATTGTGCTTGATAATATCTATTGGTTTCTGTTAGTGTTTTTTTTTTATGTTTTGTTATTTCTGTTAGTTCGTTTTATATATTGTGTTTGTGATGGATTATTGAGAACCCCCAAATATACCAAAGCAATTTACGTTATTCTGTTTTAAATATATTTGCAGTAGGATAGGGGGTAGTCATTGGTCTAATACCAAAACCCTTGTTACTACCCTATTGTGTGAATGTATGTAGTTGCAGGAGTGGTTAAGTGTGTATGGACGCGGTGTTTCTCGAGTACGCACAGACCTGTCGAACCGATTAGGTTATCTTAGGAAATGGGAAATCCGCCCTGCCGTGTTTCTGACCGAAGGTTTAGGCGGTACATAATTTTATTGTAGTTGTGAGCGAGGAGTCTCAACGGTAAATGGAGAAATCTTGAGGCTCGCCAAACTAATGTTAAATAATCTTTTAAAAATGCATGAACGTGTATTCTAATTGACTTAAGACATTTTTATAACAGTTATAGCATAACCAAATGCTAGTTAGAATTTAGTGAGAAGCTGGCGATAGCCCTAGCGGCTAGACAGCCGAAAAACTATGGATCAACGTCATTCTCGATTCACTTCAATGTTTCAGTGAACTATTTCCTTTTTTTTAGCCCCGGTTAGCAATTTCTCTCTACTTTCATTACGCAATTAATTTTGTTTGGGAAATCATTGCACTTTGCTAATCGCGTTGTCGTCCATTTTCGTTGACAGTTTTATTAAAATGCAAGCAATCCAAAAACGGAATTCAACAGCTTTCGACATTAAAATTATTATTGGGGGACTATCAATTTTGGCGTCAACTGTTAGGCAAAGATTGACAATGACAGGGTCAAGTCAGAAAATAATCTGACCTACCATGGCCCGTGAATTGCTTCCTCTTACTAGAGAACACCTTAGAGAAAATGAGGATGTTCAAGGGAACACCCATGAGACGCGATTGACCATTAACAGACCTGTACAGTTGTACCAATCTGAGGGTGGGCCTTTAATATCTTACGATATGTGCCTACAAAATCAGGCCTTTCATAGGTTATAAGTTATTGCTAATGAATTATAATGCATGGACAACTAAGGTAATATGTATTTAGAGTGCCTAAACACCACAGCTATCCAAACTCTTGTTGGCCAGCAAGAAGTCCCAAAAGTTATCGTCGCATTTGGGACAATCTTAAATTAAAGTTCAGTAAGGGATCAACCCCCCCGACGTCCATCAAAATGCTAAAGACGTGTAAGGAAGAGGGGGACAACATATCCCCTACAAAACGATTTATGAGTATGCAAAAAAGAAGTTGAAGCACTCATTAAAGCAATAGAGGGAACAGTACATCTTACTAAACGCCATTTATAATAGATTTTTGTTCTATTATTTGTTATTTAATGTGAAAATGAAATGAAAAATTATTCATAATTACATCTAACAATGTAACAAAATTATTTATTATTAATCCATATATGTTTAGTGGTCATAA
The DNA here is from genome assembly GCF_000648675.2 of Cimex lectularius. Classification (NCBI taxonomy): domain Eukaryota; kingdom Metazoa; phylum Arthropoda; class Insecta; order Hemiptera; family Cimicidae; genus Cimex; species Cimex lectularius. The sequence goes on from NW_019392816.1 coordinate 473,646, forward strand.
TTGACCATGTTAATTATTTCAATTAATTATTCTTTTAGAAGTCACGTTAGCCCAAGTAGGTAGAGCAGCGGCGTATTCGGCTGAAGGTCGGCGGTTCAAATCTCCCTCGTGACACTAACTTTTTCGTCTTACCAAGACTTTTTCATTTTTGAACTGTATAGAATAAAGGAATGGAATGAAATAATATTTAGTTATTTTAATACATAGATGTAGATATCATTAGTTGTATATATACTTTATTAAAATAAATAACAATATTTAACATTATATTATTAACAAATTCTGGAAAAAAATGTTTTACTTGAATATCCCCTTTTCTTATCACCGCTATCAAAGATGAAAATCGAAGATTTTCTATTTTCTTGACCAGTATTTCCAGTTTGAAATAGAACATGTATTTAATTTTCCACATGACATATATAAAGATTGTACATAATTCTTAGATTTGATAAATCAGAACTAATGTTTAGGACTGCTTTATTTTCAATAACACTTTTCCTTTATAATACGTCGTCCAAATTTAGACTCGCTGTTTATCACTGAAATTTGCAATCAAAGGATTGACCATTCCTTTTGGTGTGTTTCAATGCAGTTCCTTTACGTTACTGTTTTTTTTTGTTTTTTTTTTCGACCTAAGGAAAATATATTAATATTTGCATGAGTGTTATTTGTCTTAAAATGAATAAATGTTTTTATTTTACAAACTAAGTCTCTCATAAAGGCTGAAAATTAGCCGAAATGTTCAATATAAAAACTTTAAAAAAATGTTTATATGGCGACCTCGGCCTTATTAATAGATGGAGCAATGCTCACCAAAAACTAGGTAGTGTGCAAAAATTTATAATTCTAAGTATTACAGTGGTAATAATTACAACCCCATCATCATCACCTGCCTTAGAAACTCTAATCAACATTCATTCGAAAAACTTAGGGAAAGCACACAGAGGCTTCAAAAATAAACAAATTTCATCGAGACTAAATATTTATGACATATAATAATAAAAAATAAAATCAAACATCTATTTCTAGAAATGGAGGATACATCTTTTAAAACACTCTTTATAAACCATTAAAAAATCAGTAGAGGATTTGTATAAATTTGTATAAAGTTGGCTCCAAAACAAAACGTAAGAAATCAAATCCGTTAGGGAAAGTACACTTCGTTCAAACAGACAAGCCACTTTAAAACAGCCAAAATAATCATTGGACGCAACAAAAATGTCCAAAATCTCAAATTTTCTTGGGTGCCAGGTCACAAAGAAGTTTTGAATAATAAATGAACTGGCAAATTAGAAAGAAGAGGATCTATAAGGCTATCAAAAGCTCAAAAACAAGATAAAACATTTCAGAATAGGTCTATTAAAAAAAAAGAGTCAAAATTGAATACCAAATAGACCAGTGACAGTCAACAACGTGAAAAATGTAGTCAATAGGACTGAAGTGTGGTGCTAAGAAAAATAAAATAAACCAAAAAGCTGCAGAGCTCGAAGAATACAAATCCTTTAACATCATCATCATCATCATCATTAAGGGTCAATCCAGTAAATAATATATTTAAAGGCTAATACACTCATCTTTATAACTATTATTAATTTAATTTGAGATTATATTGTAATATATAATATATATCTTCATTTCTGAATCATAACCTGTAGTATGCCAAAAATAAGAAGAAAAATCAAGAAATTTGACCATCTAGCTTTATCATAACAATAAGTCAGGTTTACTAGTAGAAAACGTTATTTTTGTTTCATTGTAAGTTTTATCGGAATGTATTTTGTTAAATTACCTTCGAAGGTTATAAACAACAATTGGTCTCAATGGTTTATTAAAACAGTCAACAAATAAGTCATAAATCGTCATGTGATTTAGAAAATCATCAGATTTTCTTGCATCACTCGAAACTAAAATATCGGAACGAATAACTATTTGCTTTTTGTTCTATGTCCAAAAGATATCTCGAAAACATTTTGAAGAAGACAACACGACTCAAGGCAATTCAAGTTTATTTTGGTCGTACGCTAAACCGTAATAGCTCAGATGCAATGATTAAATCACGTTGAGCCGTCAAAAGTGCAATTACGGATTTAACGATGTCACCATTAAACTATTTACGGCGTTTATAGGACCGGTAAATCGGCCAATGTCTACGCACCCTTCTCCATCGGTGAGGAGAAATTACGGCGTTTGAAATTGCTGAAAATGTCGAAGAGATACACCGGATAAAATAAAATTATGGAAAGATTGTTTTGAATATGCGCATGGCGTAAGGGAGAGAAAAACTAAGTTAAATTTGTATGACGTACAAAACCGTTACCGATAGCTTTACAGTTTACACATTCAAGGGTTCAAATGGAGAGCAATTGGAGATCCTGTTGGGTCTTTAAGCTGACAACTTAATTCCAATTACGCATGAACGTCAACAAGCTGGGATTCTTCCTACGTTTCTGGCTTCTCCGGATTAAATAAAATATTGGTATTAATCTCGAAAGTAAATTAAATGTATCTTTACGATTGTTTCTCTTCAGTCAATATTTGACAAGGAAACCTTTTCCCACGGCATAATTAATATCTCGAAGTTTCATTTTAACGTTTGAAAAACACAATTACATTTCTTGACAAATCTATCCAGAGATAAATCAAACCGTGCTTACCCCAACGTCTGACTTTCTTGTAAAATATGAAAGTATTTTAATATTTGTGGAAGAAAAAGTAGAGGGGCTAAGTTGATAAAGTCCCTTCTAATTTAAATTTCAAAAAATGCAAACGCTTTTCAATATTATTTAAATATTCTGTACATAAAATGGGAAATTAGCGAGTATGGTTACTCAGACAAAGCTATTTAGTGTTAAAAAAACGTAAACTATTTTCTTTGAATCAAAAGAAATATTAAAATTTCAGTGAAAATTCACGTAACACTGGAAAAACTCGCAATTGTTCTATGTATAGTATTGGTACATTGCGAATGTTACAATATCAATCTAACCCGCCAAAACAGCCGCAAACGGGGCTTGTCTTGACTTCAAACCACACATAATTCTTCTCAAAGTCGGCTAAATTTTTTAATTACCTTGAACTCGAGAACTCAAAAGTCCAACGATGATGACGAGTGTGCAGAGAGCAGAATTACAAGTCGGAACCATTCTCTGGCGACAATCGGCACAACTCACATGTCACAAAACCCACTATAAAATTGTCGTAAATATTCTAAGGGAAAGAAGAACAAAGTTAGGTTGTCGATGTCCCTCGTACGAACCGAAATATTTGAGGATGACGTGTTCGTCTGGCTGAAAGCGGCAAGCGTTCAGGGTGACTGCTGACCGAAAACTGATGTCTTTCCCACAACCCAACCCGTTTAAGTCTTCGCAAAGCCCCGAAGCATGCGCACCCTTCGCCTTTTCGACCACTAGAAGCTATGGTTCAGAAAATTCCCAATATGGAAAAACGATTTTCTCACACCTGTCTTGGCCTTTGGTCGGGTTTACTGCCCGGATTGTGCATTTCTTCCAAATTGATATCATTGCCACCATTTAAATATTTAATAAATACTCTATCGTATTATCTTTATACTGCCCAGGTTTTCATAATATCCCAGTAATAAAAAAATCACAATTAATATTTTTTAATAAATTAGTTTTAATAAATTTCCGGGTAATTAATGTAGATTATAAACAATAAAGTTTATTTTCTATCCTTTCTAGACACAAACAATAAACCACAAGTGAGTTGAGTTTTTATGTAGGTTGAAAGATTAAAAACAAACAATCAGTCATATCGTTTTAAAAGCACCATGATTTCTTCGGCATAAAATCGTTGTAATCCTTCAATCTTCTTTGTTGAAAACATCTTCTTTCTATCGGTCAGATTATTGACCAATAGACCAATATAAAATAATTCAAAATAATACAAATAATCAATTGTAATTATTAGTTATGAAAGTTACGCTGATAACTGAACCAAGTATTGCATTACCTGTGGAAAAACCAACATAACAACAAAAACATTACCGTTGTTCATTGTGCACTGATATTTATTACAATTAATATTATTTCACGTTTATAAACAAATTACGTCGGTTTTAATAATTGAGCTATAACTAAAATATTTAATCAAATATTTTCCAACGAGAATGAGCCGGCCGTTGATGTCAACTTGCGATTGTGGACGGAGTGACGAGGAGAGAGGGAATTTCTATTCGAGATTTAATGGATTTCCCATGCCCCATAATTTCCGCTGTATTCGAACATTTTAAAAAATTAAAGTTTATGGTGACGGTTTTTATAAACATATTTCTTTACAGGAGTTCTAAATTATAGTTACACTTCACTAAATCTTTATTTTAATCTACTGAATATCTGTATATGGCATACCCCACAAGAAAAATGACATAAATCGAAAAAAAAAAACTTATTGTTTAGTGTTCGCGCCAAAAATCGCGAATTATAATTTAGAATTTATCCTAGCTCTGTTCCCTCCCCACAATCCTGTCCTGTTGCTGCTTAGTCCTGCTCTAGTTCTGTTCGCTTCCGTCTCGCTTCCATACAGTCCACTATTAATTAGCCTCCAATAGTGATTTTCTTTTCTTTTCTTTCATTTTTCATCTTATTTTCAAGAAGAATTTTTTTTTTCGTTTTGTTAATTATCGCGTTCAAAATAACGCGAGTGTCTCCTCCCGCATCCTTAATGCGACACATCATACAGGGTTCGGACGGAGCCCCGAAGGTAATTAATAGACTAGGATTCTGTTTTACCTTTGGCCAGAGTTCTAGCTATTAAAAGGCTCTCCTCCCTGGTTGTCGAGAAAATCAAGCCACAGTTAACAAGTTAGTATTTTATTTTATTTTGTATTTCATTTTATTTTGTATTTTTATTTTATTTAATTTTATTTTTATTGCGACCGACCAGCGCGTGCACAATTTAGTTTTTGTAGTATTCGGGTGTGTTATGCTACACGATAAATGACATCACTGTAAGTAGACTCTTAGCTACTAGCAGCACAAAGTATCAGATTTGAATTGGTGGGAACGCACTGTCTCCATTCGCGACAAGTGGCATATCGTAGTCCTGTGCCCAGGTTTATAGCACAGGTGTATTTATCAGGAAAATGGCACATTTTTAGTTAGGTCAGTTTTCTTCTTGTTTAATGAACCATTTTGTGCTGCTCCGGAATAACTTACAGTTGTTATAATAACCAACACATATTAATATAATACTCCTGTGTGTCAAGGGATCGCAACTTCGAGCATTGATACATGATATAGAGTTTATTGCATATTTTATATACATATAGATATATTTTAATATTTGTAAAAATGAGTTTTAGATCACGTGCACAAACTGATTCTAAATTTGTTGACAACCAACTAGAAGGAAACTGCCATAAATAGGGGTAATGAATTTTCAAATTTCACCTCTTTGGCAAATGGTTTAGGGCAATGTGTAATGGATATTGGATTTTCGTATTGCACTTTGATAACGAGTAATGAGAAGAAAAGTATGATACTTCTTGCTTTTCAGATTTCACTAACCAATCTGGGAAGCATGAATGTTCAGCTTCTAAGTTGTAGGTCAAAATTGTTACAAAACATCGAAATAATTTATTTAGAAATCGTGAGATGCGGTCTGGTGTGATGTAGGTTTCAGAAAAACATTTTCTTTATCGTGCCAACGTTTCGATCTTTATTGAGATCATCTTCAGGGCCTGGGATTTACAAACATTGTTACATATAACAATTACATTTTGGATGTGGTAAAGTGAATTTATACAATGCAAAATATATTTTTTATACATTCAATCAAAGTATTTCTATATTCTGTTTGTAAATCCCAGGCCCTGCAGATGATCTCAATAAAGATCGAAACGTTGGCACGTTAAAGAAAATGTTTTTCTGAAACCTACATCACACCAGACCGCATCTCACAATTTCTAAATAAATATCGATTAACGGTCACTAATCACCACACATCAAAATAATGCAAATACTGAATCACCACAAATTATATTTTATGCGAAAAAATAAGATTGCATGCTCTTAACTGAATCTAACGACATTCGTAGTTCTTATGGTCCGTTTTTCTCTTCATTGTAAGACCAAAGTAGTTTTAGTAAGTTTTCACTAATATTAGAATTATTTTAGTTTTCAATGTTAGAAGCAAATTCGGTTGTTACCGCCAAGCTTTCGATCTATTTAAAGGTCATAATAAGGGTCTATAATTAATTTCACATTATAAAAAAATTGTTAAATCAGAGGGCACTCTCGACACGACATGCAAGAATGGCACAATTATACAGAAGACAAACACTTTGAGCCCTGAAGATGATCTCAATAAAGATCGAAACGTTGGCACGATAAAGAAAATGTTTTTCTGAAACCTACATCACACCAGAACGCATCTCACGATTTCTAATAAATATTGTTAAATAAATTGTACAAATATACAAAAATACGTTTTTCGTAACAGATATTTATTTTTGTTTGTTAGGTTTGAATGATGTCTGTTACTATTACAAAGAAATCAATACCCTTACATACATTCATAGACCACCACTATCTTTAGCGCGAACAAACTAACTTAAATTACTGAGAGCCAATATAAGCAAGAAGTCACCACGCAAAAAGCAGTAGTTTTTAGGTTTAATGCAGCTGGGTTTTTGTGTTTTGTGTTTTCGCTTAAGCCTTGGAGAAACGAAAGACTATATGGCAATACTGATGGATCATGACAGTTTTTATTTTTATTTTTTATTTTTTTAACGAGGGTTAGCAACAGCAGAGGTTATATCAACCCTCGGGGTTCCGGTGTTTTAGAACAAAAGCCAATTTGTAAGTATATCGGGTTCGAATGCAGGGTCGCGCTGGATTCGAACACGGGACCTTTACCATACTGTGATGAGCGCCGTTGCAGCTACCGGCGCCCCTACAGTTTTTACTGCCAACAAGATTAATTATCTTGCATGCCTATGATTTCAAATGCTGTATTAATAAATGCACAAATAATTGTCAATGAATCCTATTTGATAATAAACTTAAATTTCATCAATGTATCGATAGCCTAACGAAAATAATCAGGAAGCTCTTTTATAAATTCAATATTTTAAGACGAATATTAATGACTAATTTATGAAAACGTGTTTATGTTGTCACTGTTGTTTATGTTTATGTCACTCTGTTTTAGCGTAATGAGTGGTATAACTCTTCCGACGAGTCGTACTCGTCGCTTATGTTGGTCCCAAAAGTATTCGATTTGCTTCAAATCTGGACTTCAAGCTGGCCACACCAAGCACTCAATTCCAACCTCAATCAAGCATCCATTCATAACACGTGCTTTTTGGGACCTGGCATTTTCCTGTATTAGCAAGAATCTTTCACCTGACGGAGGGGGGGCAAATGGCACTACATGTTCTTCGATAATGTGTTGTAAGTACCTCTGTGAAATTAGAGATCTCCCTTTCACAACAAATCAGTGCTGGCGTCCTAGTTAAGGCCACCCTGGAACATAAATGACCCACTGTGGAATGCCGGCTGAGGACTTATAGATCATGGGAAGTACCTTTCTTCTAAGCGTCTCCATATGAAATTTCGCCCCTCTGAAAATTTAAGTCCAACTCTCACCTATCTGTTAAGAGAACTCGTCCTCAAACTTCTAATGTTCAATTCACATGTTCTGTTGCGAACTGAAGCCTGGCCATTTTCTGAGCTGTAGTAAGAAGAGGTGTACGAGCCGTGTACCGGGCTCTGAGGTTGTTTTCACTGAGCTTCCTTCTTACCGTCTCGCGGGAAACAAACATTTCGGACTTGTCTTATCAGATTTCTTATCTCATTTCCCGTAATGCTGCGGTTTCGTAGAGCCTAATGGCGGATGTATCTATCGTCCCTCTCGTCCTAGACCTAGGTAAAGCCCTGTTTTGTGAAGCGCAGAAGAACCCTTCATATTGTAGAGCGATTTACACTCAGTCTCCGGGCGACTTTGTGCTGGCTTCCTCTAATAATGTTCAGACTCTGACACTCTCGTAATCACTCAAATGCCTGACTGGAGATATTGAAAAAGGTATAAAAATAAGACTAGTATCAAATAAAAACATCAAAGAAAAAAATTAACTGATAGCGGTTTTTAGGCGTAGCAGAATGGAAAGTAATAATGCTGTTCTTTGTGCAAATTGGATTAGTCAGTATAGAAAGAAATAAAGGAAGTAAACAAAACATTAATTACTGTTTATTTTGACTATGATAGCTCCTATTTACCAGTAACTAATGTAAAAAGATAATGTATTTAATTTTACACGAAATAAATTGAGTTATGTTAAATCTATCCATTAAATCCGTCCATCAGTGAATATATATTTTTATGTATAGGTTAATAACTAATACCTTTGATATTGTACACAATTGTATTATTAACAGCAATTCAACCTCTCCTCACAAGTTTCACTTTTTGCGTGCTGATATAAACGTTTCTGTACAATTTGTACCTTAATTTTAATATACTGTAAAAGCTTAGCTCAAAACAATAAATATTGTACAATTCATCGATACTTAAGATTTATAGTTATGTGAATAATGATGTGACCTCTATAATACATTTATGCAAATGTAAATGATTCAAATTCAAATTCTCCAACTTCTTCAACCAAGAGTCAATTTCTTTATTTATAATTTTAATTTATCGTAAATAAGTTTCTAAACTTCGCAACAATTTCCTCAAATAAAATCAACTTACAGGACGCGCTGGATATAGCTATTAAAGTGCAATTCAGCCTGAAAAAAAATTCGGTCCACAAATGCAAATTTAAAAGATATAATGTTTTACCACATTTTCTAGGTTTATTAGGCTCAGAAACTGAAAATTTTGATGTAAAAGATGCAAAGCATCCGTCAGTGGTTGATAATGACCAAATAGAAGCTTTTAACACTCAACGACACGAGACATCGGAGTGACACTAAAAAAATTCCGTACAAGCGTTCTAATGGATCTGAGAACAGCTGGATATATTCTTTTTTAAAAAGATAGTTCCTACTCACAGTAAGTTGTTTTGCAATGATCCGGATTTCGAGCCTTTTAGCTCATCATCAGGTTAAAGGACTTCTACAACCACATCTCTCGACATGAATTGCCAAAGTGAACCGCTGATACCTCCGCCAACGCGACGTTCCAATTAGCAGCTGATCTTTTAATGGCGCTCAATTTTAACGTGCGAAACCCGGAAATTATAACACAAATAAATATTATACTATTAAATACTTAATATTATTAAATTACTATAAAAANGAAATTATGTAACACTCTTGTACAATATTTAGATTTGAATTGAAATTATGTTTTGTTTCTTTTAGATGGTCCTTAAATTCCGAAAATTTGCTCGATTTAGGCAAGTGTTCTCTTACTTTTGTTTTTATTTCTCTACCGCTTTGTCCTATATATTTAATATCACAATCATTACAATTGAGTTGGTAAACCTCGCTTTTTGTCATGTTGTCTACTTTGTCTTTAGGTTTTGAGAGGATGTTTTTAAGTGAACCCGTACTTCTAAAAGCTATTCTAAAACCTTCTTGTTTAAAAATTTTACTAACTTTTTCCGATAATTCACCAATGTATGGCAAACAACGGAAACCTAATGATTCATTTGTGGTGGGGTGGCTAAGTCCTATTGTTGATTCGTTTAAAGTTAATTTTTTTATTCTTTTAACTAGCAACCTATCAATAAATATTTCTTCATACCCGTTGTTTTTTGCTAAGGTTTTAATAGTTTTTGATTATTTTTTATAGTTATCAGGTGTTAGCAGACGTTTTAACATCCGGTCTATGAGCCAAATGATACCAGCAGCCTTTTGGAACCATGGGTGGGAAGAATCCGCTGGTATCATAGTGTCTGTAGTTGTGGGTTTTCTATATACGTCTATTTCTATTAGGCTGTTTATTATGGACTCCATCATTTATCATATCTATTAATTTGCTAGATATATTTGTCGGGGTTGGTCATATGTTGACTGAGAATACGTTTTTGGACAGCATCTCCATCTACCATTTCCTTCTAAAACGCAATGTAAACATTGATAATTGGGAATTAAAAATGGGTTCCAGAAGAATGATTATTCTTAGAGACAAATCTTGCGAAAAACACAGCGACCCACCGTTAACCACTGCGGAAATTGAAATTTTGTAAAGGTATATTGTATTTGAAAGTATGAGAAGGGGGTGCTTTATTTTGATCTTCCATCCAAACAAACTGTTAATTCTACTATATACTGTAAACAATTGAAGGGATTGAAATCAACGTTTGACCAACAACGATTGACGGTAGATAATCGCAAAGGGATTCTGAACATTTTATGAATGGGAAAAAGTTTACTTCACTTGAAAACTGCAGAATTTACATTAAGAAGTTAATGGTTAAAAGACAGAATAAATGGGTCATGTGTTTATTTATACATTTGTTTACGAATCTGTACCAAAAATTTTCATTGCATTTACCATTAAGAAATTCGTTTAAGTAACTTCTTTTACTTTCCCGATATAATACAAACTGCAGGTCGGCAGCCAACACCAAATTATGCTGTAAGCCTAATATCCACTGAAAATATTTTTTGTAACTTTCTTATTGTCATTCTTCACAGTCCGTATTATTGGCGATTTAATTGCGATTAGACCATCAAAAAATGCGAGCCTTGTAAACTTAAGTGGCTAATCCTTTGAAAGCTTTTTCTTCGCGATAAATCGGATAAAGAACGGGAAGAGTTTTTAAAGAAAGGTTTTTGTAAAAGAAAAAAATTATTCGATAATCCTTTAATTATGAAATTCATAACCTGAGGGCTCTTCGTTGCTGTACGAATCGCTTTTAATTAGGCAAAAAAGCAATTTAAACGCTTGAGAATTAATTATGAGTTGTTGAATTTGGGGGTTTGACACATGTTCCCTTAGGGGCATGGTCCGACGGTGGCGGAGGAGCTTTGGGTGTAAACGGTCTCATTATATAATTAATTCTCTCGGGGATAGAAATAATAATTGCAGCTGTGTGAAACTGTTTCTGGGTCGGACGTTTCTTGACCGTATAAGGTTTTGGTCTCTAGGATTTTCAATTAATTAAGCGAAAAAATCCGAAAAAAACCGGTGTGTTAATTATTTCTAATTTTTGGATGTGTTAATTCTTGTTTACTTAAATTTCAGCAATAAGACAGATTTGAGGGAAAAGAAAGGAGCGGTGACGTTATAAGCTGATATGAACTAATTTAGCTGGCCGCAACACATGTAGCCGCATTAATGCCGCAACTCACATTTGGCCTTTGCACGGTCGTGTATACACGTCTGGTTCATTGTAACGTTCATATGTTCGATTTCATTACAGTATTAACAAATTGCGAATAAAAGCGGTAGGAACAATAATGGCCAACAAGGTACACTTAAGCCCGCCATTCCACAACTTACGCTGACAGTATTGTTCGAGGAAGGCACAAAATAATGGACATAATGACAGCAACTTAAGACGATGTGATGTAAAGAGCCTACACACCAACAAACGGCAATGGACGTGACCGTAATTCAAACCGAATCAGTAAAGTTCAAAAATAAATAAATCATATTAACAAGAAAATAGAAATATATTTTACAACATATTAAAAAAAGAAGATCAATTAACTTAACAAATGCATGTTTAAATTAATGGTAATAAACAATTATAATCACTAAAACTGATTGAACTTGTTTAAATATAGATATTTTATTACTTATAAAATGATAATGTACATGTTTAATGTATTTTATTTCCAACTGTTGACTTTAATAAGAAAAGAAATGTTATATTCTTATAATGAAATCTATGATAAAAGATTTCCACCTAATGTTGTGTGCATAATTGAAAAGATTTGTACACATTAAAATGTTCAATTCAGTTCTCTCTCTCTCTCTCCCTCTCTCTCTCTCCCTCTCTCTCTCTCTCTCTCTCTTTCTTTTTTCTTTCTCTCTCCTTCTCTATTTATATATTTGTACATTTATCGATCTCTCTCTATTTCTCTTTCTTTCTCATTCTCTACCTACTATCTACTTATATATTTCTCTATTTCTCTCTATTACCCTTTCTCTTTCTAAGACAGGTAGAAAAGAACTTTCTAGTAAAAAGCAAATTTAATTTTTAGCAATAAAACCCCTTATTATAAATAGTTTTAGGTGGTGTTCACAAGTTTGAGTGTAGGACAAGTCTCCCAACACGTTTCTTTATAATACCCTATTTGCCACCAATGGATTTCATATCGATAGAACGTGTGCACTCCTTCATTGGAGTAATGCCTTTTTGTGCCCAATCCTCCGGCCGTATCTGGCTACGAGCCTAATCAAACTTTCATGCAAATCCGGGAAAGCATCACGACGTGGTGCCGCTCGAAAAACATTTTCACCAAACTAATTTCGTCCCTTACTGGTAAAAAGTAAATTGTGAATTTAAACCGAATTCACAAATATAAATATATTCCACACACATTATATTATACGTGTATATATATATATATATTATATGTATTTTGTATATTGTACATTATATATTAACTCAGGCAAATCAACGAAAGTCTTTTTAAAACATACTTTCATTTAACTTACTGAATACAACAGTGAAGACGTTCTACTTCTACGTATCAATATCAGCGTGTAACGAAATAGATCAGGAAAGGGAGAAAATGCAGTTTAAAGCTGCTTACATAGTTTAGTAGATGATGGGGTTTGTTCTGCGAGTTGGTGAACTCATGTGGAACCGGCACACGGGCACTACTGAGTCTGTCTTCATTCGCGGGTTTTTTGTTTGAGTTATTCAAACATGTTTCGGCATTGCGCCATCTTCAGCGAAGAACTGTCTGTCATTTTGTCTGAGTAAGGTTTATATAGTATTGCGTCCGTCGCTTGTCGCTAGGAGCGTTGCGTTAGGGGGCGTGGTCGTCGTGTTCATTGGTCGGTCTTGGTGGCGGTTATTTCCGCTGTCAGTTATTATTTGCGCATTGTTGGTTTTTTTGTTTTTTCCTGGTGTTGGTTACGAGGTTTTGTTCTTCCGAACGTTTTCGTTTTTTGTTATGAAGTGTTTTTAATGGTGTAAAGGTAGTGTGTGAATGTGAGTTTGTTTGCGCATTTATGTGTTTTCCGTCTTTAAGTGTACACATACTTACATTCACACACTACCTTTACACCATTAAAAACACTTCATAACAAAAAACGAACTGTCGGAATGTGTCGAATGCGTTTATATAATCTGAATCATGAACATTTATAATCCCGTTTTTTTTAACATTTAATTAAAGGTTTTGTTAACTGTTAACTGTAACTCTTTATTTTTTTCCCAGCTTTCGTAATTTGGGAATTTAGTATTGCTCTGACTTTTTCTAATTTGGTTTTATACCATTTTCTGTTATTGTGTGGCCCAAATATGCAATTTCGCAATTTTAAAAATTCCGTCTTGTCCAACTGTATTTTAAAATTTGTCTGCTTTAGTCTTTTAAATACGTCTTACAATTTTTCAATGTGTTCCTAAAGACTAGTACTAAAGATAATGATATTGTCGAGGTAAACCATACAATTGGTTATCCCTCTCAGGATATTGTCCATGACGCGTTGAAACGTCGGGGTGAATTTAACAACCCGAACGGCATACGCAGAAATTCATAATGCCCATTTTCGAAGTTGAATGCGGTCTTCGGAATGCTATCGGGGTCCATCTCGATTTGGTGAAACCCCCATGCTAGGTCGATTGCAGAAAAGTATTGCTTTTTCCCAATTTTGTCGGGAAGATCTGTAACATTTGGTAAAGGGTATCTGTGATCTATTGTTTTTTTTTTTTTTTTTCATTTAGTTTTCTTTATTCCACTACTAGTCTGAATTTCTGCTGTACGGAAACATCTTTTTTCTTGGAAACAATCCAGGTTGGAGAGTTCCATGGTGAGTTTGAAGGTTGAATTATTTTTTGTTGCATGCTGTTTATCTGTTCGTTTATTTCTTCTTTATGTACATGGGGATATTTAAATGGGGATTTTGTCTTTAGTTAGTATGGTGTGTTTGATTTGACTAGAAAAGGTTAATTGGCTACCATCGGTGTGGAATATATCTTCAAATTTTCGGATCATATTTTATACAGCTGACTTTTACTGGGCATTCATGTGGTCAGTTCTAATCTTGGGTAGCTTTTTTCAATTTGTATGCGTACTTTATTCGACTTAGTACTTATTAATGGAATCAATAAAGGTTCAAAATTTATGGAATGGCTTACAGAAAATTTTGATTTATTTTCATTAAAATTGTTAACAATACAGAAGGCTTCATGATTACTTACACTTACAATACATTCTTTTATCTCAATACTATTTGTTCGAATGTAGGCATAATCGCTTCACCAGATTTAATGTTCTTCACCGGTATTTTTACGACCTGTTCGGAGTTTCCATTTATGCAATTGTTTCGAGATTTAAATTGAGGTGTGTATAGGTACAATAATTTTATTCTAGTATGAAGCACAATTAAATAGTATTTTTGAAGGTTCACTTGGGCTTGCAATGATTTTAAAGTTCCATATGCTTGTTCCCTTTACCTCATATATAGATGAGGTAAGGTAAGTTATGGTATTATGGTAAGTTTTCAGAAGTTGGTCGCTGACGTAAGACAAATAAAAAATCAAATATTCGTAAACCATTTCAACAACGTCATAAAGCTTTTTTTACCTTAATTATCTAAAAAGTATTTAAATATTTAATATTTTTTAAGTACTTATTCAGAAATCGTGAGATGCGGTCTGGTGTGATAGGTTTCAGAAAAACATTTTCTTTATCGTGCCAACGTTTCGATCTTTATTGAGATCATCTTGTCGGGCACTATCAACACGACACGCAAGAATGGCAAAATTACACAGAAGACAAACACTTTGAGCCCTGAAGATGATCTCAATAAAGATCGAAACGTTGGCACGATAAAGAAAATGTTTTTCTGAAACCTATCACACCAGACCGCATCTCACGATTTCTGAATAATTATCGATTAACGGTCATTAATCACCACAAATTTTTTAAGTACTTTCAAAGCTTACTATCTTATGGGACCAGTTTTATTATATATAAATACTGCATATGTGTAGTGACTTTACGTGGCGTGAACTTGACATCGCATAGATGTGCAACCCTACCGAAACGACGCAAGTCGTTGGGTAGCGTTGCGTAGGGGAATTGTGTTCCCCGCTCTATCAGTTGATTTCCTGATATCTTTTAACTTTTCGTTTTCTCCAGCGGTTTTTCTAGTGTTTTTATCAAATTATTTCATTTTTTTTTCTACCGAACTGAATCTGAATTGCTTTCACGGATAATTTTCGAAGTCATCATACAACAAAGGTTTTAACAATTAATAAATTTTACGCTACCTTTTCAACGAGAACGCTGAGTGAACGTATATAATTCTGTTTGCGCAATAAGAACCGTCCGCAATTTTTAACATATAAATTTAACAAATATAACAAAATACGTTATTACAACAAAATATGTTTTAAATGTAACAAAAACTGAATGGATTCTACTTTAATATCTAACAATCATATTAATATTATTTGAATGAGACAAATCACTAATAATCCTCTTCGTACAGTCCCAATTTCACTTTTGTTCTGTCGGTTACATAAATGCTGATATGACAACTATTAACTTTGTCTAGTTAATAAGTTTAATATCGGTCTTTAAAATAAGTTAAAATAAGTACAGAATTCTGTATGTTATCCTGTTACACTCAGAGTTTATCTAGAAGTTTGTAAAACGCATGTGTTTATTTGGCTTAGAGTTTATCTTAGGACTTGAGTGTGTTTGTTCCTCCTCTCGGACGCTCGTCTCCCTTAAATATTTTAAGCAAGTTGGCCTATGTTGACCAGAGTGAGTACCTTCAAGCAAACATAATCTTTCACTAATTGACTAAACCGATTTACAAACACACGAATCGACGCTTTTCATTTAGGAATATGTTCTAAACAACCAATGAAAAAAAAAATTGATGGAAGAGAATCAAACGGATATTTTCATTCTTCATGTTTAAAAATATGAGTATTTTTGCATTTATTAGATATGTTGGATTCGTGAGATTTTCCTCCTAATGTCTGTAGAGTGATGAGCCATATTGGGCCGTGGATGGCCACAACGGTTCTTGACCACTTATGCCACACTAGTATGATGACCAAAAATCGTTGTTGCATAAGGCAACACAAAACAAATTCGAAAGTCTACAAAAATTGGCGTATCTTAACATAAAAGGGCAATGTGTACTTGTCTCAAAATGTGGATATAAACCACATTCCACCTCCAATCCTTACAATTATTGTACAAAGGGTGGCTTTTGAGATACTAAGAAATTAAACCAGATCTACAGAGAAGCTGTCACAAAATTGAGGAGACAATTAAAATAAACTAAAATAAACGAGCCGGCTATAACAGTACCTGACAAGACGAGAGGAATACCCAACTTTGATAGACCCGTCCACGTGGCCAAAGACAACCGAAGTATTTGGAAGAAAAACCGAACTCATGTTCAGGAAGGATTGGTATGGTATACTGTTTGAGCAAAAATCCAACCTGGAGTAGGTGTACCGAAAAAAGGGGTCGAAATACAGCCTAACAAAGCCTCTAGGGATGGTTCTAACCAGAGTTGGGAAAAATCTAAAATTCAACTAAAACTAAAACTAAATTACTTAGTTGAACCGGAAAGGTCAACAAAACTAATAGTTTGTAATCGTAATTTCATACTAAATGAGATCAACTAAATTAGTTTAGTTGATTGGGAAACTAAAACTAATTTAGTTGAGCAGATTTAGTTGAACTAAAAAGTACAAACTGTTAGTTTTAGTTTTCAACTAACAACTAAAACTTTTTTTTTAACAAGACGGAAGACGCAATCTTTGGTTTTGGAAATTGCCACACACACACTCACACGTACATACAACAAAAACTCAACTAAACTGGTCAACTAAATGAGTTTAAAAACTCAAGAAAAGTTTTAGTTGTTAGTTGAAAACTAAAACTAAAACAAACAGTTTGTACTTTTTAATTCTCCTAAGTCTGCTCAACTAGGATTTAAAATCAAATTAAATCCTAAGTTTTAATTTCCCATTGAACTAAACTAATTTAGTTGAGCAAATTTAGTTGAACTAAAAACTGTCAACTACTTTAGCTGAAAAATTTAGTTGCAACTACTTGGCAACTATTAGTTTTTAGTTGAGAGTTTAGTTCAACTAATTTTTAGTTAATAATGCCCAAGTCTGGTTCCAACTATATTACAAGCTGAAAAGTAGGCTAGATTTGAGGAATTTTAGCTACTGCCTTGTCAATTACTTATCTAAAGGCATAGTCGTTCATTTCACATTTCTCAAAGGTTATCTCTCATTTTTCTACAGTCGTTTATGGTTTTATGGTCTTATTAAGGATAACACATCTTAATTATCAGTTTTTTCAAAAGATCATTTTAATAATTAATCATAGTCTGCTTTCTTTAAACCATTTTAATACTTTGGATATGTCAATTAACTCGGCCTGATTTTTTGAAAACCATTAAGCCTATTTTAATTTATGTGTTTTCAACCACAACAGTATTAAATGTGAACGTATATGTTTCTGTGTATATTATGAGGAGTATACAATAAATAATTTTCTAAGTATAAAGACTATTGTGTGGTGATTAGTGACCGTTAATCGATATTGATGATGATAGTGATGTAGGTTTCAGAAAAACATTTTCTTTATCGAGCCAACGTTTCGATCTTTATTGAGATCATCTTCAGGGCCTGCGATTTACAAACATTGTTTAAATTATACAAATACATATAAGATATGAATATGAATTTATACAATGATGTACACAATATGGAAAATTTTAAGTTTAATCACACTATTTGAAATCTGCTTTCATTTTTTACAGAATTAATTGAACTAAGTAAGGCTTCAATAAGTCAGTCAATTGTTGTACTTTTGTAGTAGTTGAAATTTGTGTACTAAATTTGCCGAAAAACTATTGGAAAGAGTTTAGAATCAAGAATAATGTAACCATGTTTTCTGTGATTCGTTTACTGTGATACAATCTCATAACTGAGGCACAGTCAGGTTGTAAATATAGCAGCAATATTTTATCTCTTTGTAATTATTTTGCTTATCTGAAATTTCATTATGCTATAATAAATTGATACTGATGTAGTGTGATAAATTTATTTTTCTTACTAATACAATAAACAATAAAATAATGATAATACAATATAATACAATAAACAATGGTTGGACAGTATAAAAATAAATATGATTATCTAAAGAACCGAGAATAATATAAAATTAATTAAGGTTTTTAATTGAGATGAAAAAAGTCAATGGCACGAGCGGGATTGGAAATCTCAACTAAAATTAATTAGTTAGCCTTATACAAAAATGTCTTTTCTATACCAACATCCTTCCCTTCAAAATCCAACGTATATAAATACAAAATAGCAAAATCTCACTGGCTCTCTCGACACGACACGCAAGAATGGCACAATTACACAGAAGACAAACACTTTGAGTGAGTAGAAATAATTTCATTGAATATAAAAAATATATTTTGCATTGTATAAATTCACTTTTCCACATCCAAAATGTAATTGTAATATGTAAACAATGTTTGTAAATCCCAGGCCCTTAAGATGATCTCAATAAAGATCGAAACGTTGGCACGATAAAGAAAATGTTTTTCTGAAACCTACATCACACCAGACCGCATCTCACGATTTCTAAATAAATAAAGACTAATGAAAAATCAAATATATCAATGTTACTGTAAACTATGTGACAACATATTTGAAAGCATACAGTATAGTATGTCATTATTAATATTGATGACAGTACATAGAAAACTGATTACTGATTTATGTAATCTCCGATCTGTAGATGCATTTACATACATATGCATGTTTACAGAGGTGAGCTATCACTTCTCGCAGTCCACCGAGGATTCCAGCTTAAGCTTACAATAAATTACCGGCAGGTCTCAAGAATCATCTACCCCGGGTGTTGGCAGTTAGTGGTCAGACCTCGGCCTTATTTGTCCAGCCACCAAGGTTGGGCTCCAGATCAATGACTAGGTCATTTCAGCCCGCATCACAATCAATTCCTAAATGCAAACCCATTCACAATCTCACTCATTCTTAAATTCTTCTTTCCTTTAAATTTACATACCACTCATTCAGTTAGGGCTGAGGAGTATTTGATATTCCTTCATCATTCTTTACACCTATATATAACTAACCTAATTGAGGGTCGATGGGTACACAATGTTCCATCATTGGCCCTTTCACCCTATCACACTACACTCACATCAGGCTTTGGCCCTAAAGTATGTGTCCCAGTGTCAACCTTGCATAGCATTTTCTTATTCATACTAGTGTTAAGTGCCAAGGTGGAGGTTTTAATTGCTGTGCGGAATTGTTATTCATCTTCGCTTTCGCTTATTAACTGCAATATATAGTTTCATTGGAAGTGGTTATAACATAGTCCTACGTATTACCTAGTCAGAACTGTGATACTCATGAACAGCTTTTTGGTAAGATCGAAACTGCATTACAACAGTATTCTACTCTTAAATTCATCCTTTGCAGTGACTTAAACTTACCTGATTGGCAAGACCCATCTTATTTATCCAATCAAACCTCATTATCTGCTACTTACTCTTTTATTAACATGTTACTAGTAAAACAGGTATACCTACAATTATTGCATAGGTATTGATGTAATTAAATCAGATGGTAGTTTAGTGGATGTGTCTTAATTATTAACTATTCAGATATCGTGAGATGCGGTCGGATGTGATGTAGGTTTCAGAAAAACATTTTCTTTATCGTGCCAACGTTTCGAACTTTATTGAGATCATCTTCAGGGCCTGAGATTTACAAACATTGTTTACATATAACAATTAAATTTTGGATGTGGAAAAGTGAATTTATACAATGCACAATATATTTTTTTTATATATTCAATCAAAGTATTTCTACTCATTCAAAGTATTTGTGTTCTGTGTAATTGTGCCATTCTGTGTTGAGAGTGCCAGTGAGATTTTGCAGTTTTATGTTTATATATGTTCGGTTTTGAAGGGGTGGGGAAGGAAGTCGGTATATAAAAGGCAATTTTGTGTAAGGCGTCGGCTTCTTTGAAGTGAAAAAAGCCGACAAAGGGGAACAATGTGTTGGAATTGTATGTTTTTCTGAAACCTACATCACACCCGACCGCATCTCACGATATCTGAATAACTATCGATTAACGGTCACTAATTTCTACACATTAATTATTAATGTTAAACAAATTCATATACACCCAAAGACACAAAAAAGAGGATTCTTATATTTATTTATTTTCCATAACTAGGTTTGAAAATTTATAGTTTACATAAAAACCTCAACAATTGTAACTTATTGTTTATCTTTATAGTGTTACTAATCCATTTACACTGTTTACATTAAAAATATCAAAAATCAGTCCAAAATCACCCTTTCCATAGCTAACTTGTCAAGTGATTTTTTTAAAATGGTTTTCTTGGATGGAACAGTAACTCAGATTACTTATTAATTTTCTTTTAAAATCATGATTTTCAATCGAGAAGATTTCGTCCGGGCAGATGTTTTGGCAAACAAGTGGTAGCATCTGTTTCATAGCAGATAAGTGTGTTCCCCACTTAAGTTGTAGGTGTGCCACAATGGTCTACAGTAGTTTAGGGCCACCGGAAGTCTCAATCGAAAAGAGGGTAGTGGTCGCCAGCGATGTACCACGGCTAGAGAGGATTGTTTTATTGCTCTTAGCCTCTTACCACACTATGAAACCATCATTTAACGTCTTCCTTAAAAGGTAGTCAATTTAATTTAATAATGTTGAATATAATTTCCCTAAAGGAGATTATCACTCAATGCTAACTTTTCTTTCTAATGTCAAGTGGGACAGAATGTTAGAATTCATTAATATTAATGAATGCGTAAACTACTTACACTAATTTTATCAACATCTATAGAACAGTAAGTCTGTACTGTCAAAACATATAGTTCCCTCAAGTACCTGAAGTGGTTCAGCTTAGACCTAATTCATTTTATCACACAAAAAATTTCTAATCTTAGAGCAACTCCTTGCCAGCTAATGTTTTAAAAATGTAGACTAAAAATCGTTGGGGATCGTTCTGTACAGTTTTCATATGAGAGCGAATCATCAGCTCAAAAGAAAAAACACACTGTCCTGCTAGATTTAATGATGGTGTGGTTTGATTGATTATTAGAATTTAACATCACAGTAAGTAATTTGATCATTACCGATCAATTCCTGTTGCTAGGTTGGCTTCTGACAAACCAGCACAGCAAGAATGAGCAGTCCAAAATGATCAGTAGTGATCAAATTACTGGTTCATCATCAAGCCGACAACACAAGAAGTCTTACAATTTAACACTGCAAGTGTTATATAAATGTTGTTCTTGCAGTACTATAATACTATCATAATTTTAGAGTTTATAATGGGTATTGATCTGCGAGTCAGCGAACTCATCTTGAACTGGCACGTGGTCACTTACAGGGTATTGTATATTACAGCATTATTTAGCCACCATTAGTGTTTTAAGGGTTGTAAGGGGTTGGTCCCATGACCAAATCTTACTTTTGAAATGGTCCCCAAATTGGGTTAAGGTTCGAACTTGTTTCTGTCTACTCAAGAGGTTTGATAGTTGTGAAATATTCAAAAGCATGTTGGCTTATAGGGCCAAGGGTTATCATGTATAAGCAATGATTTAGAGTACTAAATGATCTAGTAGGATAATCTCCACATGTCTTAAGCCAGAAGAACACTTACCCGATGCTACGCCATGCGACGCTACCCGACGCAAATCCAAACTCCGTTTTTCCAAAAGGTTGCATTACTCCGTGCACATCTACCCGATGCTATGCCACGCTAACCTCCCCGAAGCCCTGCGATCCCCACTGTTCAGATTTTCGTCGGGTCGAATCGAGTACAGTCGAAGACAAAAACCGGACACTCATATTTTTCTTCAAACTACATGTATTATTGTCGTTATATTAATTACAACATACTTATTTTAATATAAACCAAATTATCTGTGATTATAAATTATTTATTTTTATTTAAAAAATTAATTTTAATGGTTTGGTAGAAAATTAATCAAAACACCGGAATAGGATTTTTTGATATAATGAATTTAACTAACAATTTATTACAAGGTTTTGCTCAAAATAGTCCATTAAGAACAAAAGATGCGTTGCGATTGTGCTAGTGATTATTGTGATAAACGCTGTGGACTGTACGTGTGCTTGCGTCGGATAGATGTGCACACCCCACCAAAACGTGGCAAGGCGTCGAGTAGCATCGGGTAGTGTCGCATAGCGTAGCATCGGGTAAGTGTGTTCCTGGCTTTAAGCATACAAGTTATCCCCTAGGTATCAAATTGGTTCATGCCATGTGGAGTAGTGGATGTATCATTCTCAAGGTCTTCACTAGATTGTTTTAAGACAATCTGGATTATTAAGAGCCATTCTCATCTTGATGGTGTATAGGACTTTTTTTTTAATTTATAACAATCAATGATTGATTTTTCATTTCAAATCTTAGTCTCAAAGGTGGTCAGTGATTAGAATGAGGCTTTTCATGGGCCTTCTTGATCTACCATATTTTCTTCTTCTAAGAGTTGACCCTCAGATTCATATCCCCATAATGCAAAATATGGATTAAATAAATATGGACTAAATATCGAGATTTATATCTGTTGTGTTTTTTTATTTTATTTTTTTTATATTTTTTATTTTTATTTTATAGCAACNTTTTTTTAGAGGTAGTGTATTCTTTTAACTAGAGACCTGAGCAGAAATCATAAGCAAAAAAGTTGAAAGTTTTAAAGTCGAAATAAGTTTATTTAAGTTATTGAAGTATTGGTATACCTGCCAAAATTTCAATGTGATCACCATATCTGTTTTTTAAATAGCAAATAAAGTCGTTGTGATGCTGAGATCTTGGGAAGTAGATTTAACAAAGAAACTATCTAACATATGATTTTCCACAGTTTCCTTGTTTGTGTACGCATTTTTATTGACAGCTTGATACACATATCCAATAAAGTACACGGTTTATTATTTACAATGATCTTAATGAACAAAATTATTTGATTCATCTAAAATTGTTCTCACTCACTCTCCCTCTCTTTCTCTCTTTTTAATACAAGGGAATATTAGGGTTATAAGGGAAGCTGAAAACCTTGTTGAGGTTTATTATCTTTCTTTAAGAAAAACAATGATGTCATATGTGAATCATCATTGAAAAATCATTTTCAATGTAAATATAACACAGCTGACATGAATCGCACACACACCATTAAAAAAATTTACCCTTTACAATCAAAATAACTGGTTTAAGATAAACAATATTAAATTTTAGTCATAAATAGTGACATAACTATACTGTCTGTCAATGCATCATAGTATAATTAAATTGTAGGCATACAAAAAAAAACATTAAATACATTATTACTCCATAATTTAATCATTTACATAAAAATACAGGGTGAATCAAAAAACACCTATGGAATAAAGCTATTTATTAAATAAAATAAATTTTAGATTATCAATCTATTTATTCCTTAGGTTATTTTTCATAAAATATTATAACGTATCATTTCAGCAATTATAAGATAGATTACACAAAATAAAACATATCGTTACTATATGAAAAAAATGGACAGGCATACTGTAAATGGCAAGTTACTATAGGGACTCCATAAATAACATTCAAATAGATTATAATGGTAACATAGATTAAGGCAGGTGGTTCGTTTTGAAATATTACAACTATTTAATTGGAATTATTAAATACATCAATATAGCAATAAAGTACATTAATGTGTTTACTACGTTGAAAACATTTGGTGTGAGCATTAAGTATAATGTTTATAACCATTCATTTTGTGAAATATATATATATAAAATTAAAAACATCTTGTTTACCATCAACAAGTTTAAATCTGTCAGCACGGCATATAGGTTGGAAACCACATCTCGTTCACCTGCCAATTTGAGTTGGTAGACCATGTTTACCTCATGACTTGAATTGGCAGATCATTGTTGGAGAAACAACTCGTGAGATTGTTCTTGCTTCATTTATGGAAACATTTACCTTATACAAAAACAAAATGTGTAAAAATGTTAAGACTTTTTTTTATAAAATTGATCATACCTATATTATAAATTAAGAACAAATAACAAATACAATATAATTTTTTGTTTAAAACTTTATATTTATTGTTTATCAACTTATATAATTTTTTTATATAATTCCAATTTTTTGTTCATAACATGGTTGTTAAATTCAAAAGGGAGAATGGCTAAAATGCCAATTACAAGGAAAAAATCACAGTATATAAATCATGACAAACTATCTGAAAAAATCAACTTGATTTGATAAAATATATAGTTCTGCTTAAGCAACCTAATTAACTTCACAACAAAATATAAATAAGTATAATAAAATTTTTGTATTATTATTCCATGCTATTTTTTTACAATATCACAGTTACATACACAAAGCCAATTCTTGAAAAACTGAATTGGTAAACAGCCATTGTAAAGTTCACATTAATATATACATATATATTATATATACACATATATATGTTTCATTAGGTATTTGGTTTCCATTGCATTCGCTGATTCGAAAAGATAATTAAAAATAATCATACATGGTTTTGTAGGAAAGTAGGATTAAAAAGTTAGTCGATGGGATGAGAATGTAGCAAATACTGAACTGGCTCACTCGGCTGGTCTGCATTGCTGCAGGATTTTCATCTGTAAATAATTAAAGTATATTAATATGGTTTTTAGAATATGCATCTATATATGTCAAAACCCACAAACCCGGATATCCTTTGAGACCAATAATTTCCTTTATAAATTCGCCGACATACAGTCTATCAAAATACCTCAACCACATAATAATACCGCAGGCACCTATTACAATATAAAAGACTCATTTCCCTTTATAAACGCAATATACCAAATCATCATACTAAAAAAAAATACACTTATATCTCTAGACGCCTCATCGCTTTTCACAAACATCCCAATAGACCTAACACTTGACATTATCAAAGACAATTGGCACACCATAACACCACACACACACACAAATCTCTCACAAACATCATAACAATTTACGACATTTCTGCACAAACGGATAATTCGCATACACCAACCATTTCTACAACTATTTGGTATAGCCATCGACAGCAATCTAGGCCTTATACTAGTAGATATAGTGATGACCCAATTACTCAACACTGTTATTACACAACTACCTTTCATTCTACCCTTTCTTGCCAAATACATTGATGACATTCTAACAGCAGTACCTCAGATCAAATTCAAACAACATTAAATATATTTAACCACTTTCCTCCTCACTTACAATTCGCATGTGAAGTTGAAACAGAAAACAAAATACCATTCCTAGATACACTCGTTATAAGACAATCAGATGGCACACTAATTTCAGATTGGTACCAAAAACCAATGAACACTGAACCTACCTTAGTTATACATCACAACACCCCCTACACACAATATTAAACGAGGCTGAAGGATTATTATACAGAATCCTATCTTTAAGTCATGAAACCTTTCGCCTAACAAATATTCAAACATACAAACAAATTTTACACAACAACTACCCTAAAAACAAGCAACAGAATCATAAACTATTACAACCCAGCACCACACAAAATAACAACCTCCACAGTAAACAACACTTCATCAACACAATCATGCAAAGACAAACCAATATACATGTCCATTCCATTCATCCACATATTTTCACACAAATTAAGTAACTTTCTCTTTTTCCGAACAGATTAAAATAGCTTTTAAAAACCATAAAACAGATGTACACTATTTTCCAAAGTCAAAGACCCAACACCATTAGCCTACAAATCCGATTTTTTTTTACAAATTCATTAAATTAATTGTATAAGCTGTCCAGCAACATACATTGGAATTACATTGCAATATCTAGAAAAAACAACACATCTATGACTGTAAAACACCAAAAACCAATCCCACAGCATCGGCCACACACAACTTTGGAAAACAGTACAACTTTGATTTTGACAAAATACAAATATTAAACAGGGAAAAAAAGTAATACAAATGCAACTTTCTAGAAATGGTTTACATTAACAGAGACACACACACAGCATTAATTACAGAACATATACATGCAAACCCAGCTATGCCGACATCATAAAAACGAAACTATTAAACCTTAATTGTATATTTTCCTTTCGTCCATTATCATCCTTAATGATTAACTTCCTTTCCAAAATTGCATGCCGATTCACAAATCCAATCCAGAAAATCTTCATTTTCAAACTTCCTTTGAGTTAAATAAAACCGCCTATGATCAAAGAAAATGTCCTAGATTTACCACATCACCTACCTTGTCACAATCATATAAAAACAGCAGAATGCAAATTCACAGAAATGATAAATGATGGAGTGAGTGTGGTGTTCAATCCTTTTCAAATTGCATTGCAAATGGATTGCAAATTCACATTTCACAACACTTGCACACAAAACAAATATGACACCACAAGACTAGCACCACACTTTAAGTGGCTATGAAATACTTGGTTCAAAATTTATATGTACATCTTAAATTGTATTTTTTCCAATTAACATATGTTTTGTAATTTACCCAGGCCCTGAAGATGACCCAAATAAAGGTCGAAATGCCGGCAAAAAAATGAAAAAGGTGTTTTTCTAAACAACCTCAATCTTGACTGCTCCTCACGACTTGAACAAATTATGAAACAACAGGTCACAAAGAAACACACATTGTTTGATAATTTGAATTTTCAAGATTTATACCATTGTACCAATGTAATGGGTATGCAATGAATATGGCAATATTCTTGATTTAATTTTGTCATTTAGTTGTGATATTAGGGCAGTGCTTACTGATGTTCACCTAGTTTGTCCAATGGTTATCATCTACCAATCTTAATGGATATTTCAATGTATTTAAATTTTAAACAAGTTCCGAAAACTTTTTTAAACTTTCAGACATGCAGATTTTGGAAAAATTAATAATACTATCCAGAACACCGATTGGGATAGTTTGCGGAAGGGATCTATAAGATGAATTATAGATCATCATAACATAATGATGATGTTCTATCATCATCATAGAATTTGTGTCAGCCATTAGTCAGAAGTTTCTTGTGTTGTATACAATGTTTGGTTTCCTATTCATGCTAGAGAAATTCAATCTATAGAAAGGTTTCAAAGGAAAGCTACTAAAATTATGGTTTGGTTAGGCCTTTGGTTATAGGTTAAGTTACAATAGTAAATTGGAATGGTTGAAACTTGACATTTGAATCCCGTCACATTTGCATGGCTTTTGTTCTGGTCTGGTAGATCTACTAGCCGGAGTTCTAGGTGCCCCTGACCTACTCAATAAGGTATCTTTTCGGGTTCTTCAGATGCCCTTGGGAGCCATGACCTATTCTGTGTCCGGAGAACTAGAACCAATTATGTACTAAATTTGCCAATACCTAGGATGATGAGGTTGCTCAATTGGTTCTTGGGTAAAACTGAAGTTTTTCATGACCCCCTAAATATATTCAAGGTAAGAATCCCTATTTTTATTTCGACTGCTCATTAAAGCGGAGAACCCACCTACGTACTTATTGTTGTGCATAGTCTGATAAATAAATTTATTTTAATGCTTCTTATAAAATAAAATTCCTTCCTCATTCACCACCATGAATTTTTAGAGTAGGGGAATTTGACAGAAAAAAAACCACTCTGTTCCATCATCAAGCTTTTGAGGAATATATCCCCTTTATCAGAACATCGAAACTACAAATTTATAATGATTTACATAAACTTTGTTTATTACCACAATTTTTAATATGGTAACTAGATATTTGTATTTCTTAACCATCTAAATGAAAGGGATATATTCCTTGAAAACTTGACAAAGAAACTGAGTGTTTTTATTTATTTCAAATTTGCCTAATCCCTGAATTTGCATTTAGAACAACTTTTATTTTAAAATCTAAATTTTATACTTTTTGCACGTTGATTTTCTCAATGAAATTTTTTAATGCTTCTTATAAAATAAAATTCTTTTGTTATTTACAATCATGAATTTTTCTCTTAGTGTATTGCTTGGATTTAAGTTTTGGTACGTCAATTTTATCATATATTTTTCTTCACTTAACTGTTAAATAAATTTACTATTTATCTTACCTTAATATTAATTAAGGCTTGCTATTACTCTTATTTGCTTCAATTTTTCTCATAAGTTAATACAGATTACCATTATTTTGTCATCTTCGATAATGATTATTGTTGATATAATTTACTTTGCCTTATTTCTTTTGTATTTATAATATTTTCTTTTCTAAAGTATGCATTTGTTATTGTATTTAACATACTTCTTGGAGCATCTACTACTTAATAACAAACTATTACTATGTTGCCTTGCTACATATGAATAATTAATTGCTATTAGAAGGTGAACACAAAAATCCACAACATATATACTTTGAACAGATCAGTTGAAAAGACCTTCATCTCGGTAATTAATACGCTCATTAATTTCACAATTTAAAGGATTATGTATTCTATTTGGTAAGTGGAATTTGAATTATCTACTGGACAAAAAGCTTTTGCTAATTAAGTAGTATGAATTTTGTTTAACTGGATGAAATATTTATTTATTGATGGGCAAGAGAGCCTACTTGATTAAGACGCAACTCTCTAATTTATTAAACTGGTTAATCATTAAAAATTAAACTAAAATATGAAGTCTCACTCAGCACAAATAACAAAAACAATCTAATGCAAAATAAAAAAATTAGTTAAACTGAAAATGTAAACCTAAAGTTATAAATGCATAGTACCTAAAAACAAAACACAATTATCAAGAATGATGGTTGATTACCATTTAGAACATGTATTATGGTGCTTGCAGACGCCGCATTGCTAGCTGCACACGTGTAATTTCCAGAATGAGCTAAAGTTGCTTTCCGGATTGAAAGGGCTGATTTTTTTCCGTGCAGGTCAAAGGTGACGTTTAAACCGTTGTGCCTGTCGTAATTAATCATACGATTTCCGTGGTACCAGAATATGTAATCAGGTGGCAACGGGCTCAAAAGAATCCGGCACCTCAGTTCAATTTTTGATCCGAATTTCACAAACTTCTCGCTCGGCCNGAATTTTCCCTCCTTTTTGCCATTTTTCAAATTTTTTTATCTCAACTAAAAACGTGTGTGTAGAGATTGGTGACCGTTAATCGATAGTTATTCAGATATCGTGAGATGCGGTCGGGTGTGATGTAGGTTTCAGAAAAATATTTTCTTTATCATGCCAACGTTTCGATCTTTTATTGAGATCATCTTCAGGGCCTGGGATTTACAAACAATGTTTACATTTAACAAATACATTTAGGATGTGGAAAAGTGAATTTATACGATGAAAAATATGTTTTATATTCAAACAAATTATTTCTACTCACTCAAAGTGTTTGTCTTCTGTGTAATTATGCCATCATTGAGTGTCGTGTTGAGAGTGCCAGTGAGATTTTGCTGTTTTATGTTTATATATGTTTGGTTTTGAAGGAGTGGGGAAGGAAGTCGGTATATCAACAGAGATAAACACAGCATCAATTACAGAACAGATACATGTAAACTCAGTCGCAGCTACGCCAATATCATTAATCAAATACAATATAGATAACATACATATATTATTACATTACATTTCACACATCAAATACATTTCACAGTCTAATTTTTCAACAATTTAGCTTTCCTTTTTCTATCTATCCCCTTTCTATATAATCCTGAAAGGATAATCTGGCCGAACTATTACCAACACATTGTTCCCCTTTGTCGGCTCTTTTCACTTCAAAGAAACACACAAAATTGTCTTTTATATACCGACTTCCTTCCCCACCCCTTCAAAACCAAACATATATAAACATAAAACAGTAAAATCTCACTGGCACTCTCAATACGACACGCAAGGATGGCACAATTACACAGAAGACAAACACTTTGAGTGAGTAGAAATACTTTGTTTGAATATAAAATATATTTTGCATTGTATAAATTCACTTTTCCACATCCTAAATGTATTTGTTAAATGTAAACATTGTTTGTAAATCCCAGGCCCTGAAGATGATCTCAGTAAAAGATCGAAACGTTGGCACGATAAAGAAAATGTTTTTCTGAAACCTACATCACACCCGACCGCATCTCACAATATCTGAATAACTAACTCAACTAAAAACCTTAATGAATTGTAATATATTAATTTGTCAAGTGGATCACGAAATTAGTGAATATAATATTTTATGTTGATGAAGATGAAATCGACCTCGACGATTAATGCGTTTGGGATCGGGTTTCTGGATCCAGTACTGCCCTGATGACGGTCTTATAAAGGCCGAAAGCTTGGCAAGTGATCACCGAGTCTACTTCTTTCTCTACCTGACCAGAAACCAGATCCCAAACACAATAATATTTTATGTAATTTTTACTGTAAAATTTATTAAAATATAAAAGGTTTTTTTTAAACACGTGTGGTTGTATCAAACTTATAACTGCCGCAGTTGAAAAGGACTAGATTCACGGGAACAGAGTACATGTTACAGTAATGTACCTACCAGATCCTTCTTGCTGTGAAGAATTTGATATGCATGACTATGCAATTTACATTCTGTAAGTGTAATCCACAACTGAGCAATTAACAACAAAATTAAACCTTTCTTTAACAGACATTAGTGTATGTAACATGCCATCCCTAAAGAAATAAACGTATTCATCGATAGTATTCCGAAATATGACGGAAATCCGAAAAAACTAGCACATTTTATCAAAGAAGTGGAAGAAGTAACTTCAATTCCGAATTCGATCGTTCTCACAATCAGGGAGCTCGCAAGGAGAAGTACTTTTCTGCTCGATTAAAGTCAAATTAATCGGAAGAGCGGCAGGAATCCTCCAAGATTCAGATTTTGGAGATTGGGGTGCATTAAAAAAAGTTTTACTTCTATTCTAATAGTTTGTTATTTGAGTTTCATTCCAGCATTGTAGAAAAAGTGATTAACGAAGATGAAATGTTAATATCACTAGATACTTGTTTACCAGTGACCCTTAAGTCTTATTGTATATATACTTTGTAGACGGTGGACGGAGTTAGCATTAATTACGGACATTCCTGTAGATGGTTTTATTAATTTATTAGAGATGGTGGCATTTGGGGGTTACTTCCAGTTTCAGGAAAGGTTTTTTGAGCAAAAAGATGGTTTGGCAATGGGAGGAAGATTATCCCCCATATTGTCAGATATAGTAATGAATGACCTCATGAATTGGGTGTTGAGTCATCTACCTTTTAAAATTAAATATATTAAAAAATATGTGGATGACTTAATTTTAATTATACCGAGGACTTTCATGAAGCTCGTTGTGGACCAGTTTAATGCTTAACGTCCAAATTTGGACTTCACGTGTGAAACGGAATGTGATGGAAAATTACCATACCTTGATGTTTTGTTACTCAGGGATAATAACACTATACTTACAAAATGGTATAAAAAACCATCATTATCAGACAGGATCCTAAATTATAACTCCCACTAACAAGAGAGGTAGGATATTGATTTTTAACTAAAATATCTTTAACTAATGCTTTATATTCATACCGGAATTGAAGGGGGCTAAGTTTAAAAATTCTATCTGTTAGGTTGTATATTATTGGGTTGTCCGGAAAATAATGCAGGATTTTAAGTTTTCATTAAAAAAAATCTATATAAAATATTCTGTTTACGTTTACAGGATTACTCATTTGTATGAATGTCAACACTTATTAATCCTCTTNTACTAACAAGCTCTCTGCCATGGTCAGAAATAGAACTGCAAACTGTGATATACCGACTGTGATAGCCTTAAAATATAAGAACAATTTGGGAAATATAATTTTTTCAAAATTGAAATCAAAAGTGCCAACACAACTGTGAAGCAATGTTGTGTATAAATTGTGTTGTAACGAATGTAGTGCTGTGCATTATGGTCAAACTAAATAATTATTAAAAAATAGATGTAGACAACATGTCTACGACGTTAGAGATGTAGATAAGCAAGGGAATGCGCTTTCCCAACACAGTCAAAAATATAACCACACGTTTGATTTTAAGAATGTTTCTGTTATGGATAAAGAAAAATTTTTAGGTAGAAGATTGATTAAAGAGATGCTATACATTCATAAAGATGGTAATTCGTGTAACCTTAGAACAGATATATCAAACTTAAGTGTAATTTATAGTTCTATCCTTAACCAATAGCTTTAATAGTATAATATGTACCTGAATGTTTATATGTGATAATTAATTTATTTTAGGATTGTTTCAAATTAATTAAAAGTTTCCTTTTAATTATATAATTTGTGATATTTGATACCAAAATGTTAGGGAATTTTTTATAGATTGAAGATTGAGCCAGTTGGCAATACTGTCGCGTTTAGGAATATTTATTACCTTCGTTTATCGAAGGTGGGTTCTCCCGGCTATCCGTTATCCACACATGGACCTGTTCATATAGTATAACGATTTTTTTCGAGTTAGTAATTAAGGAAAATTTAAAAATTGTATATTTGAAAATTTACTTATGTTAATTTGTTAATACAGTCCTGATGAAGGCGATATATTCTGCCGAAAGCTCGACAAGAAAATAAATGTTGTTTCTGTCTTCCTGGCTTCATCCCCAAGTATTGTTTGAAAATGTAAATAGAATATTGACTTAGGTTGGGGCTGAAATGACCTAGATGTCGGAAGCCCCAGTAAAAAAAAAAAAAAAAAAATGCAATAAAAAGCTATCCCCTCCCCAAAACGACCAAACAAATGAAAGGATTTCTCGGACTATTAGGGTACTACAGAAAATTTATTCTGTACTTCGCACACCTGACGAAACCATTAACAAAATGTTTAAAAATGGTGCAAAAAGAGACATACACTACCAAGAATATTTAGAAACATTTAACACGTGTAAAATCTTACTGATCAACGAACATATCCTAAAGTATGCAGACTTTACCGAAACATTCCATCTGACCACTGACGCTAGCAACATCTCTCTTGGCGCCGTATTGAGCCAAGTATTCAACGGATTAGACTTACCCGTTGCATATGCTAATCGAACACTTTCAGACACTGAAACGAATTTATCCACTATAGAACGAGACCTACTTCGTATGGGTGGTAAATTATTTCAGACCCTACCTATACGGATTTTTTTTTCTCTGAAATTAAACCATTGCAGTGGCTTTTCTCAGTAAAAGCCCTTACATCAAAATTACTGCGATGGATACTAAAAATGGAAGAACATAACTTTGAGATTAAATACAAAAAAGGACAACTAAATACCAACGTTTGGGCGGCATATTCCTTCAAGAAATACAAGGCAGTCGGGGTGGATGGAATATTCCCTGCCCTCCTTCAACAGAATACACCTAGTCTATCTAGAACAGTGTGGGACTTCGTAAGGAGTTGTCTGGCATTGGGACACATACCAAAGTGCTGGAAGGAAATAATGGTAATTTTCTTACCCAAACCAGGTAAGGCCTCATACCAATATAATAATAATCAATAAATAATAAACTATATTATTGCGGACCTGACCGACACAAAGCCGGACATCGATATCACATCAAGAGTAGCAAACCCACCGGACGATAGTGGCATAGAAATGTTTGAAGAGGAATCTGATGAACAGACCGTACATTCGAACGACCAAAGTAACGTAGAAATGCACCAATCGTTGACGGTCCAATAAAGTACTGTAACAACCAAACCATAATGTCATATGTCAACTTCCAACCAAAAAGGTTAATAAAATAACAAATAAAATTATTCGAGAACAAAACAGGGTTAATAGTAGTAATTTCAAAAAAACAATTACGCCATACATCTTAAATTTTATCAAATAATTTATTGTGCCAAAGGAATTTATTTTGAAATGAACTTTTCGAAGACGTTTGCCGTATTATGAAACAATACGTTAAACAATCTGAGTTGATACTATTCGGCCACTGTACAAAATTACTAGATGTAACTGAACAAAACGAGATTGACAGTTATCATGTCGGAATGACAAATCACAGAGGAATAGACGAAACATATAATCAGATAACATATAAATATTATTGGCCAAATTTAAAAACCCATACTCTTAATTATATAAATAAATGTGAATTGTATCTAAAGACAAAATACGGTAGAACGCCCTCAACATGGAACTGAATATCACGCCTACACCCCACAGGTCCTAATGAAATAATCCACATCGAAACTTTACATTGGACGGAACGAAATTTCTCACGATAATAGTCGCTTTTTCGCGTCTTGCTCAAGCTTACAAACTTAAAATATCATAGACTGTCGAAATAACCCACACATTAATCGGGGAACACACTTAACCGATGCGACGCTACCCGACGCCTTGTCTCATTTTGGTAGGGTGTGAACATCTATGCGACGTCAAGCGCACGCCACGTACAGTCACACAGCGTGTATCACAAATCAGTATCACAATCGCAACGTTTTTTTTGTTCTTAATGCATTATTTTGAGCAAACCCATGTAATAAATTTTTGTTAAATTTTATGAGCACAACAATGTAATAAATTGTTAGTTACATTTAATTGCTTTAAATAAAGTTATTCCGGTGTTTTGATAAATTTTCTGCCAAACGGTTAAAATTAATTTTTTAAAATAACAACTAAAGATTTTTTTATCTCGCTTAATTTGGTTTATATTAAAATAAGTATGTTGTGATTAATATAACGACAATAATACATATAGTTTGAAATAACAAAAATTAGTGTACGGTTCTTTTAGTCTTTGACTGTACTCGATGCTACCCGACGAAAATCTGGACAGTGGGGATCGCGTAGCGTAGAGTAGGGTAGCGTTGCCTGGCATCGGGCAGATGTGCACGGGGGTAATACAATCTAATGAAAAAATAGACTTCGGATTTGCATCGGGTGGCGTCAGGTAGCGTCGCGTAGCGTTTCATCGGGGAAGTGTATCCCCTCTTTTATTAGACATTTCACATATTACGGAATACCGAAGAAAATCGTTACCGATAATGCCGTGGAATTCGATAATGCACTGGTCAAAGAATTACTTAACTTCTACAAAATCGACACACATTTTATGAGCAGACGACATCCTCGATCAACAAGGATGATAAAACGACCAAGTTCCACAATCTTAGTACACATACGACTACTCACAAGTAGAGAAGTATTCAAGGAACAAAACATGAAAGACAAACTTAATTATACTATATTCACCTATAACAACACGTCACATTCTGCCACAAAACACACACCACTTGAAATCCACAGTTCGCAAATAAATAGAGAAACACTACTAGATATAAATATAAAAGAACAATTACTTGACGACTACATGGCAAACCACAGAGAACGAACTAAGTTATTATACGAGAAGAATGGAAATTAAGTCAACTCAACAAAGAAAAATTTATTAAGAAATTCTCCCCGAAAAAACAAAAGAAATTTTCGTGCGAAAGGCAAAAAAACACAGCAAGACCAAAGACCGTAACATACCAGAACAGATATACACTGTTAACAAAGAATTAAAAACCGCAAAAGTAAAGACCCAACACCACAGCATAGAAGACAAAATTCATTTCGAAAACATAAAACGACCTAGAAAAACGGATAACTAACCAACAACATCAGTTCAAAGCCAATGCTCTTAGCAGTCACCTCGTGAGCTCAATAATAACGGACATCACGACAGGCACAGGGCTCATCACTATAGACCTAGTTACTGCAAAGGCACAGACATCCCACCACGTTTTAATAGTTTTTTTTTGTTTAACTAAACCACTTTTTAAATCAACTAACTACACGTCCTGACGAAAATTATCGCACGATACTATTGTACCAACAGAAAAAATACCACCGAAACTAGTACTTTAATCAAAAGGACCATTATAACTACATACTGTAAAATAATTTACCACATTGGAGAAATTATATGGGAGAAATTAGAAAGTATCACCCCACAAGGGGATATAATGATAGATTTAAGAGAGGAAATATAAATGGCCTCGGAATAATAATTAAATTCATAATCGGTAACTTAGATAACAACGATAAAGAAATATTTGAAAAAAATGATTAAACATTTAAATTCACAACAGCAAGATATGCAATCAGAAATAAATGCGCAATACTTACTAAACTCAGAAATCTTAAGAGAATACAACAAAACACTATAAACTATAAACCACAATAATCACTTGATTTCTAAGAAGCTATTAACACCATAAGATTACATTAATCGCATCCGTACACTTCTGTACTTCCATGTGTTGGCCATAACTTTGTCAGTTTTTAACCAATTTAACATCCGATTGCACCATTGTTTTCAGTTAAAAATTCCTTTAAAAGACGTGTCAAGATGTACGCTGTATTATTTTCTACAAAAAATGTGAAAATTTGAAACTAGACTAAAAATATCGACCACTTTATTTTCTTTTTTGCAGTGTCATTGGTTCAAGAGAAATTCAGCGGGGCGATCTAAAAAGGAAACCTGAATGTAGGTATGTAAATGGTTATGTGGTAATGTTTGACAAGAACTACAAGAAGAAAACTTTCATAAAGTGAGAGAGAGAGAGAATGTTGGGGGATTGGATGGAGGTAAGGTACATAAATAGAGATAAAGTGATACACAGGAAAATAAAGAGAGTGATGTGGGAGATATGGAGATGGAGAGAGAGAGAGAGAGAGAGAGAGAGAGAGAGAGAGNAAGCTAACCAAATAAATTACACTCACACATTTATTCCTCGGGATAATTGGGAATAAACCCTGCTATTCAGTATTAAATTACATATACATAGCACAAATCATTCACACTCCCAGAGTCTCGCTATTCCTCAGGGTATTGGAGGATAAGTCTTCCATTCACGCAAATAAATGCATTCATTCCAATAAAAACATATATTACGTAAATGAAGATACAAAGAGCCTGTATACAATCAAAAATATTTATGGCACTGACATATTGGAACAGAGAGTGCCTGCTGCCGTGCCTCAAGGCCGCGCATACGTCATTCGGGATGTCGTATTCTTTCTTTGTTGACTCAATTATTTGCAGTCCGTTATTATAAGCTCTCCACACAACGGACACTTACATGGTCTTACCCCCAATAGGTGTCAATGTATAATTTTGGTTTGACCTATGCGCTATCTGGCAAGTATGACTTTTTCCCATCTAGACCCAGCCTCCGCAGGCCAGTGTCATATGTCTTTTTAACATTTATATAAGGTGTGTTTCTTTAAGATGTGTTTCTTTCATTCCAGTGGATTTTCCTTTGATTTTTATATCATTAGGAATTGTCCTTTGTAAATCCTCTGGATGTATAGAGTAGGAGTGTGGTCGTGTGGTCTCGTTGGGGGCAGCTAACCCCGCTGCCTTATCTGCTTGTTCATTCCCGATTATACATATAGGCCCGGTAGCCCATGTCAGGCTTTTTCCCTCTGATGCCGATCCCTGTAATTTGTTCATATATTTTTCTGATTTATACGTGTGCGGATGCTCTTCTCCTATCGCGCATAGGGAGTAAAGTTTGGTTCAATCCTTGAGCTGTCATATTTGTTTCCTATGAAAGTGTTATAAAATGTGAATTTGTATTCTGCTGGTTTTATGATTGTGACAGGGTGGGGGACGCAGTAAATCTGGGAAATTGCTTTGACCACAGACGGTTTTATTTGACTCAAAGGAAGTCGAGAATGGGGATATTCTGGATTGGATTTAGGATTCACCTCACTTTACGTTAGTATGAAGTAGTAATTATTTTTTATTGTAAATTTATATTATTTACGTCTGTTCTATTTTTTCCAACCAACATATGTTTTGTAATTCACCCAGGCCATGAAGAAAACCGGAATATAAGTCGAAACGTCCGTAAAAATGAAAAAGGTGTAATAACCACAAATACTTAATTCCTGAATGCTCTTCATCACATCTACAAATTATTGAACAAATGATCGCTAAAAAACAGGCAAAAAATGAAAATTAAACTTTTTAACTAAAGGCATAATTTTAGAAAATCTAAACAAATGTTAATATAGTTTTGTGACGTTTCCATGACAGGCCGTCATTATTTATACGTATAATTGCTAATATACAGGGTGTCCTTTTTAGAAGGCCAAGCTGTATTTCTCTTGAAGCATTGACACTCTCAAAAAAATTAAAAATACGTAATTAATATTATTCTAGATTTTTAATCTACTTTAGTCCTAGTCCTGACATCATATTACTAATATTAGACGATTTAAGCAAGGCAGGTATTTTGAACACGAAAAGTAATTAATAAATACCAAACAAAATAACTGTTTTTTTAATCTGACTGTACCATTGTTTTCATCATAAAAAATCCTCTAAAATGATGCGTCAGGATTAATAGGGCTATATTTGGAATTTTGAAGTAGAACTGAGCCTATTACCCTGTATAAATTTTCTCAAAAAAGGGTCAACAATTTAAACTACACTAAAAATATTAAACACTTTTTTAATAGCGTCATTGGTTCAAGAGAAATTCGGCCATCTAAAAATCTAAAAAGGACACCCTGTGTACTGGGCAATTGCACTTTGAGGACAGATTTAGAAGGCCCGTAGATCGACTCGGCCAGTAAGGACACTCCATTATTTATAAACTGTTATTAAAAGCATTCTATTCTACTCTTGTATGTCCTTTTCCTTAATTTTGGCTGCTTATAATTATCGATTTGTAAGGAAGAAAATTTTTAGTTACATAAAGTTTGATTTCGTCGCTAATTTTGTTCATCATTATATAGTTTCTTACCTGTAGTATTAATATTAATAATACATTTTATTTAGAAGATATGTAATTATTATAGTTTTGTTTTAAAAAAGGTTCATTTGTACCATTTTAAGTATTTTGTTAGTTCATAGTAAATAGTTGAAATTCATTTCTATAAAACAAATTACCGATAAATCCTTTTTTCTTATATTTATTTCCGTTATGTCCACTCGGACATAAGGCAAATATTGTCAAAATAATGTTGAAATGATTGGCCATAGAGTTTAAATTCTGTTTGATGTAATCCCTACATCACAAAAAAAAAAAAAAAAAAAAAGAGAGAGAGAGAGAGAGAGAGTGCGCGTCAAGAAGAGTGAGTGGGATTGAGTGAGGGTGTGGGTAAGGGTGAGGAATGCAGGAATTTTACTTTATGGGCTTACATTCGGTAGTAACTCCTAGATTTTTGATATTTAAAAGAATGGGTTAATTTGAAAACAAAATGACCTAATATGAAATTAAATAGTGCTAATTTGAACATAAAAACAGTTAATTTATAATTAAAAAGAGTTATTTTGAATGTAAAAAAAGTGTAATTCCAAATTAAAAATCGTGACTTTAAATTTAACAAGGGCTAATTTCAAATTACAAATGATTAATTTGACAGGAAAAGGGTTAATTTGACGGGAAAAAGTTTTAACAAGCTAATCGTTTTGGCGACTTGGTATTGGAGGTAAAGTTCTGAAATTAGTTATCGATTACTAGAGGAAGAAAAGGATTTTGTTGGTAAACCAAACGTTATTATATAAAGTCAATGGATTTAGGTCTAGTGTGTCTAATCTATAGGTAGTAAATTAAAAAAAATCTGTGAATTACAAAGCTCAAATTTCTGCAGAGAATGTAAAACAAATGTTACAAAGAGGAAGTTTATAAAATTGACAACTTTTCTTCTCAAATTTCGTCGAAATAAAACTAAAACAACGTGTAGAGATTAGTGACCGTTAATCGATAGTTATTCAGATATCCGACCGCATCTCACGATATCTGAATAACTAAAAACAACGGAAAATAAATGTTTGCCTTAAAATACACTCGTCACATATTCACAAATATTCGTATAAAATATTGTTTGAGAAAAATTCACAAATAAGTGGGGTTTATAAAGGACCCTTTTCCCTAAATTTGAAAGAGTATTAGGCAAGTAGTAGCAATTAGCAATTGGCTTTATCTGCCGTTATATTGAAGATATACTAATAGCTGAATATACTAATAGCTCTGAAATTTTTCATTAAAAAAAATTAGACTCCTTTATATCATGGAATCAATGTATAGATAACTTTCAAAATATCGGCGTGATAAATTTAGTCTACATAATTTGTTTGATCCAATAATAATAAACTGTTCGAGCAAGCATTACCAATTTGTAAGTAAAAACACCAGGTATTTTATTAAAACGTAATTGATTTTCAATCGGGATTAAAGTGTTTTTGTTCTTTATTATAATAATATTTGAACTGGTTGCTTGTATTAGCCTTGCAGATCTAGTTGTCATCAATTGGGTATTTTCCCAGTTATGTTATGTTCAGTTAATTTCAAACGTTTTGAGACGATTAAAACGAATTATTTTCGAACCTGCTCTATAGAGGGTGTTCTAGATTTAAAAGAATATTAGGTTCGATATATTGTACATCAAACTTTGCTATTAAAAAAAATGATTAGCCCTTGAATGAAGCAATAAGTATAAGTTGAATAAGCAATAAGAGAAACAATAAGTTGATCTGATTTATCTTGAAACATGCCTGCGGTGATGTCTCCAACACGGTAACCCAACTATTGGGTTGTCCGGAAAATAATGCAGGATTTTAAGTTTTCATTAAAAAAAATCTATATAAAATATTCTGTTTACGTTTACAGGATTACTCATTTGTATGAATGTCAACACTTATTAATCCTCTTCCAAATGATATTGTTTGTTTACCTCTGTAGCATTCCGCTACTTGGAAATAATTCAGTCATCCTTATAATGTCAAAGCGAGAATTTCGTACGATTTTCTTTTACGAGTTTAAACTCGGCCGAAGCGGAGCCCAAACGGCTAGAAACATTAACCAAGTCTGGGGCGAGGGTTGTGTTAATGAGTGCACTGTGCAAAGGTGGTTTAAAAAATTTCGGGAGGGAGATTTCAGCCTTGAAGATGAAGAAGGTCGTGGAAGGCCTTCCTCTCTTAATGATGATGTTCTGCGATCAGTGGTGGAAGAAAACCCCAAAACAACTGTTCGAGAACTTGCAGAGCAACTCAAAGTCAGTAAAACGACCGTCGCTGACCACCTCAAGGCGATTGGAAAAGTGAAAAAACTCGAAAATTGGGTTCCACACTCATTAAACGATCGCCAAAAAAATCAGCGCTTTGATGTTTGTGCATCACTTCTTTGTCGAAACAAAAATGACCCATTTCTGGCCAGAATTGTTACATGTGACGAAAAGTGGATTCTGGACAGTGGCTCGACAAAGGAGAAGCTCCAATACATTTTCCAAAGCCCCCAACTCATCAAAAAAAGGTAATGGTTACGGTATGGTGGGCTTCATTTGGTTTAATACACTACAGCTTCTTAAATCCTGGCGAAACCATCAATGCTGAATCATACTGTAACCAAATTAATACCATGCATCAGAAATTGGCAGTAATGAAGCCCTCTTTGGTCAATCGGAAAGGGCCCATTTTGTTGCATGACAACGCTCGACCACATGTGTCACGTGTAACGTCACAAAAATTATTGGAGCTTGGCTATGAAACTTTGCCTCACCCACCCTACTCTCTGGACCTCTCGCCTACTGACTACCATTTTTTTAGACACCTGGACCACTACTTACAACACATAATATTCAAAAATCAAACGGAACTGGAAAATGCATTTATTGACTTTATCAATTCTAAAAATTCTGAATTCTACTCAGACGGAATTAATAAGTTACCAACACGTTGGGAGAAATGTATTGAGAGTATGGGAAATTATTTTGATTAAAGAACATTGCTTTAAAGTAACTAGTTTCTTTTTTTTTGTTTAATACCAAAATCCTGCATTATTTTCCGGACAACCCAATAAATCATAAGACCCGTGAAACCTGCATGAAGTTACATCTAACAATCCTAACAATATTTTCGGCGGAGAGAAAAACCTAATCGATTCCTGTATAATGCTTTCGCCGAAATGAATCAACATGAAGCCGTTCGTACACCGCA
Source organism: Cimex lectularius (assembly GCF_000648675.2). Classification (NCBI taxonomy): domain Eukaryota; kingdom Metazoa; phylum Arthropoda; class Insecta; order Hemiptera; family Cimicidae; genus Cimex; species Cimex lectularius. Next base: position 515,771 of record NW_019392816.1, read on the forward strand.
AACAGGTAAGCCTTTCAACGGGAAAAAATTATGCAAATCCGCTAAGAGTATCTAGACGAGTCGAAATAAATTAACATAAAACAAATTTTCTCCATTCTATTAAAATTATACTTAAATTTACTCTTTCGTTCCGTTCTCACCGTCCGTGGAAATTAGTGTAGCCAATTATAAAAAGTTATTTTTTTTTAAATTTATACAAGTGAATATTACGCTTGTGATATTAGCGTATTACTCTCAATATGCGTTAGACGTTTTAAGACTAGTGCACAACGCAAAATATTTAGACTATTCCAGTTAAACTATGATTTTTATTGTTTGGCCACTTTGTTGTTAGAAACCAGAAATTCAGAAGATATTTTTCGGTGATATTAGGTAGAAAATATTTTGACATGAATCCGATCATTACGGCCAATTGGTTGTAGGAGCTGAGGAAAGTTCTAGTTTATTCTATATCATTAGAATTCTTTTCTTAGGAAGGATAAGAAAATAATATACAGGATCGTATTAAATACAATATATTGCACATTAATGTTTAAAAAAAGAGGGAAAATGGGAAAACAAAGCAATCATAATTCGTTCTTAGCACGCTTTAAAGCTGTTACAGGTTGGTGGCCGCACGGTTTATGTGTTGACACTGCGCTGGAAGGTAAAGGTCTTGGTTTCGAATCCAGTGGCCCTGCATTTCAACTCGTCATGCTTATAAATGGGCTTTTGTAATCGGCAAATCAGCACCCCGGGGCACACCTTATAACCTCGTATTTGAAATAACATCGATTAAAAAAAATCTCTTAAATACGAATTTTTATGGTAATAAAAAATTGTATAAGCTTTTGGATAAGCCTGAGGAAATTTTCTTCCGGTGTCCAGTAATTTCCACTTAAAAATTCACAACTCCTCTGGATTTTATTCAAATTCAGAAGTATTACAATAATATAAATGTTGGAAAACTGAATATTTCTTCTTTTAGCCTATGTCAACAATTTTGTTTCTTGTTAAAAAATGTATATTTGAACCCGCTTTGCAGCTAGCCAGTGGTTGGGCGATTGTAGCAAATGAGGTTAAAATATGTTTTTAATTCAGTGATCTTTTTTGTAACCCCCCCCCCAAAAAAAAAAAAAAAAAAAAAAAGAACACTGAATACAATGTATTGGCAAGGTCTGGGAAAACATTCTTAATAAAATGAAACATTTAAGGAATTTTTGTTGAAGTCATCCTTATTTTATCGCTTACACTGACAAGCCGTTTTGGACAGAGGTTGAAAAAAGAGACTGTAAGCTTTTCAACGGTTTGAATAATGTTTGAGTGAATGGGTGGGTTTGTGACGGAATATAGAGCACCGTACAGACCGAACAAACTAGGTTAGTTATTTTATCGTCCGGACTGGATGCATTTCTGGCGGAATATAGAGTACCCCATAGACGCACAAAATTAGGCTTTATTTATTTTTTAGGGAAAACTGTTTAGAGTGAAAAGTGAGAATCATCAAATATAGAAGTGACTCTCCAAATTTTACTTGTTCGTATTATAAGAATGTAAATATATACTGTTATTTACATATGATACTGCTACAGTCCTTGGCAATGTTGGGGCTGAGTCGGTCTTCAAGGAAATTTGAGATCGTCTGTAAAAACTCAAATATGTCATTCTATAGACATATTTAAGGTTGTTTTGCCCTAATGATGACCTTAAGATAGTTCGAAAGCTTGGCAGAAGCAAGTAAATTTGCTTTCTTCTCCAAGACCTTTATCCAGAGTTTTCGTAAGCGGAATAAACATATTCCACGGACGTTATTAGTTATATAAGGGTGTCCTATTTATGTGGCCCGGATGATATTTTCTTAAACTAATGACGCTATCAAAAAAACGAAATATACATGTTTAATATTTTTCATTTAATATTTCAATCACCAATTTTTTTAAAGAGGAGATGGGTACATTACTCTATTCTCTGTGGTTTGACATTATGTGTTTTGTTTGAATGTTGTGAGTGTATTTATTAGGGTGAAAGGTGGGGGAAGCAACGGAAAAAATCGAGCTTAGGTATAATTGAGGTGGGCTGAGTAAGTCGATTCATTGTTTGTATAGGATGGTTCTAATCATAAACTGTTTTAGGAGCATTCCAGATTTCGAGCTTTAAATGCTCATCATCAGAAGAAAAAGAAAATCGAGCTTCTCGTCAAAAGTTGTATTTTTCCATCTTGGCAAATTTTTCTGAAAATCTTTCCATCATATTGAAACAATTCTTTTTTTATTTTGTACATCAAAAATAAGCAAACAATAATAACGAGGAATTAAAAACACGCTCAGATGCAGAAAATTAAATTTTTGTCTATAAAAAAATGTAAATGTTTGTTACAATTTTAGTACCTTGCCAAGAATTAAAAATTACAATTTTTAAAAACTCCTAGCTTCTAATTCGTAATAGACTAAGAGAAATTGAATAAAAAAGATTGTTGTAGAGATTTTGAGAAAATGATACCCAATAATTACAAATTTTTCTCCAATCTTTTGAAAAAATATATGACCTCGCAAAATTGCTGAATATAATAAAATTTAGGATTTGATGGTTAACTAGAATGTAAAACCTCTTTTGAAAAGGAATTAACTAAAAAAAAGAAGTTAAAAAAGTTAAAAGGAAGTTAAAATCCAGCGGGTTAAAGTGATTTTTTAAAAAAATAGTTACATAGCAATATTCATATTATTCTCTCTAAGGTTTCCGAAAGGCTCCTCTTACAAAGCTCATGTTATACTTGGAGCCAGTAATTCCGCGTAGCCAGTTCGACTTCAGATCCCTCCTCCCCTATCCACATCAACACCTCAGGTACTACTAGCCACGTACGAGAAAAAGAAAGTCTGCGTTCGGCTGTAGAGACCCTGAAAAAGCATTCGACAAAGTGTGACACCCAGGCTTATTAATTAAACTAAACCTCATCCCGATGGTTACCTGTACCGCAACGTACAATCATACCTTATGAATCGAAAATATTCTGTGCTATGGAGAAGCGTACGCACAGGCTTTCCGAATTAAATCGGTAGTACCTCAAGGCAGTGTACTGGGACCTTTTCTCTAATTCCCTATTCAAGCGTATGTAAATACGGTTTAAAAAAAAAACAATTTTACTTGATGTGCTTGTCAGCAAATGTTGTAAAAGATGGATGGTAAAGTGAACCTAAAGAAGTTACAAGTAGTTCAATTCACTTACCGACGCCTCGGGTCAAATTAAGCAATTTTCGGTGCGATAACTGGGGCTTTACTTGAACCAAAATCAAATAAACACATATCAAATACGCTGTCACACGGACTCGGCATCGAATGTACACACTGAAGTATCTCCTCGCTGTTTCCACGTGAAGCGACTTATTTACATAGAGATAATTAGGCCGTCCTGGCAATACGGTTGCGCCATATGGTCATCGGCATCTGATTCATTCAGAACCGTATTCTACAGTTAATAACAAATGCTCCGTGGTATGGTCGAAACCAAACTAGCCATAGAAGTGGATACTTAACGTCAAGAACACCTTCAGTCGACACGACCGGTCTAACTGATCGAAGAAATTGCTCAGAGCCAATTAACTCCAAGATCACAAACACGACTCTGATCTTGCACCATACGAAACTCGATAAACTAAAATTAAATTAATTTCCTATTTATATTATTTATAACGGGGCTTCCCAAACAGTAGGCGGCAAACGTCGAGAAAAAGTAATATTTACAAAAGTAAACAGAGAATGAATAAATAAAATTGTAAAAAAAACTAATAACAATGAGCACTGAAAACGAAAGTTGGCAGCAGTCATTGTGTTCTCCACAGATAGGCTTTAGCTATGCAACAAATGACGGCCCCTTAAAGTTTTGGATGTCTGTTGAAATAATTAATTATATCAAGTCGCAGCCATTGAAGTCAAGACTTTTCACAATACTATCTGTTGATGTACTTCATATTCCCATCTTCACCGTACAGAAGGTAGCTGGCTGTCTTATGTGAAAGCACTTTCACGATTACAAAAATTACGCGCTTAAAACTTATCTTTATTGATGGACCACAAGTTCAAATTGGCCAACGTTTTCAATGAGGGGAAATGGCAATGTATACTGTCGTATTTATAAGATATTTTCATTAAAACGAATGAGATGAATCTTTCTTTGCAAGGGAAGAATATCACATCTTTCGATGACTATGACAAAGTTAATGGCTTAAAAAAAATCCCGTTTTGGGGGAGATTTTTTCCTTCTCCATCTGTTGAGAATGAAAAAATAGAGTTCCAATTCAGTTGCTGTGTTAAATATATTTCTTTTAAGAAAACAAACTGGAGGCTGCGAACGGCAGGTTGATTGACAAAATATGTGAATTCCTTCGAAGTTAGGAGATGTCCTTTGTGACTACTTCCCAATAGCTCGAGATACAATCCTGCAAGACCACGAATGGGTAATCAAACCGTTTTAAATTTCGGCAAAACCAACCAGTCTATCTTCAACTGAATGCGAATATTTGATAAACATTACTTCAGATTCCTCCTTGAAATCTATTTTCGAGTCTGATAGTTACCTCCATTTTTGACTTCCGTCTGGAAAACAAAAAAAATTCAACTACTCGTTGAAAAAGCAAAATGTGTTCTTCAATCTGTCACAACTTAACAATTTATATATTCTATCTATACGGCTACCAAAACTACATACCGAAACTGACTAAATGCTGAACCCGACATCTGTCTCGAGCTATCAAAAATTAAACCCTACATATCCAAATTGTCGAGGCTAAAACTACCTCACCCTTCCCATTAATTCATTAATCATTAATGTTCAAATTATTACTTTGAAATTCGCTCGAGTTGTACATACCTATCGATTCCGTTCTGTCCAATTTGATTTTTATGTTCTGGATTTGATAAATCAAATTAAGTATATCAATCTAATGTACGTTTTCATAATGATATCCCTCTCCATCACCTAATTAGGAATGGATGGCTAATTTATAAAACTTTAATTGGCTACATACACTAGAAGTAGCTAATTCTAAATACTTGAATGAAAGTCTGTCATGGATTTTGTTCTGTGAAAGGGGTCCGCTGGCTAAAAAGTTTGGGAAGCCCTGATTTATAATGTTTATTGATATTTTTAAAAATTTTCTGTAACATTTTACATGCTATTACATATCTATTACTATTAAATAATTATTTATTGGGAGCTATTGTTAACAAATTTATGAATAATCTCATTAAGTGAGGAACGCCGCTGGGCGTTTTGTACTCACTGCAATTATCAAGTGATTTTTTATATTTAGTATACCATCACAACTGTAATGTGTATTAAAAGTTCAAAAAGAAATAAAATAAAATGAGAAAAAATTAATAAATTTAATCAATAGATAAAATTTGATTAAATAATAATAAAAACATTAAATTAATAATATATAAATTAAAGACAACAGACATTCAAACAGATAATATATTTTATGTCATATCGCCTTCTGCCCATTAATATGATAATTTAAAAAGAAAATACCCTTTCAAAAATATCTGGAAGACTGTATTTACTACACAGTCTATATATATATATATATATTTACTTCTACTTTTTTAAATTCCGATTCGTCCATGTTCACTACCGTTTTATTGCCCAACTGGAGTGAAAAAAACGCGTAATTGCGGTCTATAGAACAAAGGGAATAAAGCTGCCTCTTTGTGGAGACTGTAAAATGTTTTAGGCTTTTTCGTAATGAAAAATTGTTTTAGGAGTTGATTTTTATTTCTATTCTACACCCGTTTCCCTCTCTTTCATCCATCTCATTTTTATTTTTGTCCTTTCAGACATTCTTTCTTTATTATAAAATTCTCTCTCTCACTCTCTCTCTCTCTCTCAGTCTCTCTCTCTCTCTCCCTCCCTTTCTTCCTCACATTCTTTGTAATCTATTTGTATCTATTTGATTCTCGCGGACCACGAAACCTAATAAATGTAATACGCAAAATGAAGTATACTTCACGAAAGCTCTCCGTGGCCATTTCATTTGTCGCCGAGAATCAAATAGATTACACGATATTTGAAAAATTGCAAAAAGGAGGGAAAATTCAAATGGTGGGGTTGAGTTGGGAAGTTAGTGTTTGAGTGGATATAAGTAACGATAGCTCAAGTGGTAGAACAGCGGCATATTTAGCCGACGGTCGTGGGTTCGAATCCCGCTTGTGACATTGACTATTTTGTCTCAACCAAAACCTTAATTAAAGATTAATTAATTGAAAAGAATCTATTTGGATAAACGGACCACGAAACCTAATAAATTATTATTTTTATTTATTTATTTCTTTTTTTAAAGTAAATGGTCATTGTAAGTAAGTGTTTTCATACAACTATACCCCTGTTGATGACGCGGACGACGGGTAAAACCAATTTGCAATACATATTTCGTACTATAATCCAATACAAAACAGTGGGCTCGACCGGGATTCGAACCCAGAACGGCTAGAGTAATAAATACGAACGGACGCCCTAACCACTCCGCCACCACTGTCCCCATTCATGACATTCTACCCTATCATAAGAATCGTTAGTGAATCTTTCGTTGTTTTATGCCTTTATCATCATCATTAAACCAACATATCATTTTTACTTTTTACTTCGAAGACATATTAATGACAAGTGGTAAATTATTGTAAGTTATTAAAAGATTTTTCAAACGTTATACATACGCACCCAGAGACAGTATGCAGTGTGTGTTGGTGTATCGAGAGAAGTGGTTTAAGCGCTTGAATGATTTTAACTGGGCATTGAGATAAGGCCAACCCGCACGATAAGTTTCGGTTTAAATCACTGCAGTTTGTTTGAATTGTGCAGCTAGATATCGTTTTTAGTAACATTTTTTTGTCTGTATTATTTCACATGACATTGTGGGTGAAATCCCCTTTGGTTCTTATCTGGTTTTACAGTGGGAATACACAAGAGGGACAATTTAATTACATGGCCTTCATCCCCAATTATCCAAGGTAGTGATCCAATTATTGGTAATGGTGCACTTTGGATAGGAGGCCACTATTAATAGCAATTTTGCGAAATGGGGTACATGTATATTATACATACTGGTTCAAAGCGATCGATTCCAACAGTTGGCTTAGCCATTGTATTTGCATCGTGAGCCAACCCTGTTATTAGACACCTGCGGCAAAGCGATCTCAGCCATATAAAAGAATAGTATCGGAATTAAGTTATAACAAATAAATCATCGCTTTATCAATTCTATAAACGATTCTTGTAAAAACAATCTTATGTTTTCGGAAGAGAAAAAGTACATAGCAAATTCTTTTTTCCAGAACAATTTATATCACTTTTCCAAAAACCTGTTTAAAAAGTCATAAAAAGTTTCACCGTTGCAATTTATCGGCAAAAGAAACAAGAGTTTGGAAAACTTTGTAAAACATTCATTTAAGCTTTTTTTGTAATAATGCGTTCAAGACTGATTAAAATTTTGGAAGTTTCTCGAGGAGAATTTAGGACATGAAAGTGTCATTTAAAATTTGTGACATTCTTACAGGGAGCGTGGTTCACTTTCATATCCGCTTTTAATTTAGATTAGCGAAACGGAATAACGGACGTTCACGCAAAATGGTGATTGTCAAAACCGATTGAACTTCGCCGGATTCATAACAGAGTTGTTAATTTCAAAACGCGAATATAACAGGAGGTGAGGAAAATTCCGCTTCCGAGATACTTTTATCTTCGTTATGACATCCGAACCGTGCAATCAAATCGCCTCTATAGGAAGGAATAAACTTTCAAAAGGACATTATTACGACCGATTGATCATAATCACATTCGGTGTCAAATTTATCAAACGTTTGATTTACAATGGACTACGGTTTTAAATGTAACAAAATGTAGATTTAGAATTATCTGAGTGTAAATTTCCATGGTATTTCACCAAGGTTTATATTTTTATTTTTCAGCAGTATGTTGAAAAACGATATGGCTGTACGTGTGGTGAGACATTAGCTGTTTAGTTAAATTATGGTTCGATACATTTTCATGGAGCTTAAAAACAGTGAGGTTTGGTGTATTTAAGGATTATTTTTGTAGCCATCCAGAGTATTGTATTTTTTGTTCTAAACGTTTCTATGGAATTTCGAAAATTTTCTCTAGTTATATACTTATTCAGCCAGCTGATGTATTGTCTTGTTTAAGCGTATATTCTCACTTAAAAATAACCCGTAAAATTTAAATTTTTTATACATAACTTAAGAAAAAGAATTATTAATGAAAGTAACCATCTTTTTCCACGAGTAAGTTTTTTAATTGAAAAAATTGGAATTAGAATTTTAACTGACTGCCAGCGGAGAGGATCAAACATGACCGTGTTTTGTTTGCTATTTTGTTATTTCTATTACCTATATTTCTCTCTTCCCCCTTTTTTAAAATTGTCCCGAAAAGGGAATTAATTTTGTCTGCATCTTAGGTATACACAAAAATAGCTTGGTTGATTTAGGGAAAAATTTTAAGTATTTGCAAACTGATCTAAGGGAAATTTCCTAATTTTAACTGTTTATGTACCAGGACTCTGTTTTTAAGATTGCTGCGAACCAAAGGGAATAATAGATTTTTTTATATTTTAATTTGTTTATAATTGAGTTTTAAATATTTTTCATTATGTGTTAAGCGAATGTTATATTTTTAAATTGCTTCTGAACATTGACTCTTTTTTAAAAAGTTAAGTTCGCAAGCAGAGAGAATAGAGAGATAAAGAGAAAAAAAATAAGAGAGGGTGAGAGAGAGAGTAAAAGAAAAAGAAGAAGAAAAGAGAGAGGGAGAGAGAGAGAGATAAGAGAGGAAAGGTAATGATAGGACAGAGATAGGATACAGAGGAAGAAAGAGTGCGAGAAATTGGAGGGAGATAGGGGAGATATAGATGAGAAAAAGAGAGAGATTGACCAAGGTAAAAGAAAGATAGGAAAATTATAAGATAGTTAAATAGATAGACAGATAGGTAGATAGGGAGAGAGGGAGAGAGGGAGAGAGAGAGAGAGAGAGAGAGAGAGAGAGAAAAAGAGCGTGAGAAAGAGAAAGGGAGAAAGAGTAACCTACAGAAGTATATAGAGAGGGGGAGCGAAAGAGTAAGAGAAAGAGAGAGAAGTGAATATATATATACACTTCTCTCTATCTATATCTTTATCTATATCTATATCTCTTTCTCTCTCTCTCTCTCTATATATATATATATATATATATACACTAGTGACTAAGTTTACTTAACTATTTTGACTTCTGTTAAGCAGTTGGGCTAAGGTTCACAGGAAAAAAGGGAATGATAAGAGAGAGATAAAGATATAGAGGGAGAGATCGATGGAAGATAGGAGAGAGATAAGATATATATATAAAAAGAGAGTAGCAGGAAAGAGAAAGGGGCAACAGGAAAGAGGGATCGTGAGCCCGAGGTAAGAGGAAGATTGGAAAGAGATATGAGATACATAATATACTAAAGATACATAAAGAGATATATAATATAAAGGCTGAAAGATATGAGATACAGTTCAACTCCGTTTGGCGAAAGTGGACTCAGGAATGGACTATCGTCATTTCTATACCTACAGAACTGATTAAAAGCACTTGCAGCATATAGCACATTACATTCTACGACTTCGGACCTCCAACCTTGTATATAGATAGGAGAGTTTTCATAGTCAAAACAGATTTCGTTCTTAGTAGATGTAAATTAGTTTCTTAAACGGCAGCAAACCGAAAAGGTACTTTCAACGAAATAGGATATCGACTCGAAATTCAATAAATTGGATAAGGTGGAATATAGCGAAATCCATGCAAAGTTTTATGATATATAAGTTTTAGGTGTATCTGTCACTTTTGTTTTGAATCGTTCTAAACTTAACTATCCATTATAAAAGTTGTTATTTTCTTTAACCGAATGTATACATTTTTTTCCATTGGTAACGTTTCAAACGTAAACGTAACCTCGTCCTACATTGATATTACGCAAGAGATACATAACAAAACTTTATTCATTTTGATGATCTTAAATTAAAAGTAGATAGGTAATTTTTCAATAAATTTTCTTTAGAAATAATTATTTGAGCATGATAAATGAGCTGATCAGCACAGATTTGTGTATTAATTTACAACCGTCAGCGTGGAAACAGCGAACGCCAAATAAACCCACAAAAACGGAGAATGGTGTGATTAGAAGATAATCGTTTAATTCAATAGGGCAGTTTTCTGAGCACGAAACTGTAGATTCGATCAAGCATTATTCCCAATTAGACTAACTAAATGAAGCTATCGATGGAATTCGACTGGCTAGACTGAAGTAGTCTGTTCGCAGACTTCTAATTTTATATTTTGTTGAGGTGATGATTTTTACAGTTAAAGATAATAACTTTTATAGTAATTTAAAAAAAAAGTTATGAATTAAGGAGATACCAAAAGATACAAGATTTTTGTTATGGCCCATCCAACTTTCTCATGTTCCTCATGATACCTTGCAGGCGGCAACAGGCAATTCTTATTATTATTAACATGTGGTTCATTAACATAACATTGAAGGTATGTTTTTACTGTGGGCCAGTACTTTTGGTTCCGTTTGCATTGGATATAAAAATGATGAAGCCAATTCTTGTTAAAATTCATTCTTCTTAAGTACGAAGGTCGTTTGTCGCATTCACGGTCGTGAATTACAATGGGCTTAAGAAACAATAAATCTTTTCCCGCGATTCCTTTATTGTTAATAGGTCGTGAGTAGATAAGAAAGGCCGGTTCTGGGCCCGGCTCCACCTTACACTTTCCACCCCCACCTCACCCCATTTTCCACCATTATGGGTTATGACGGTGAACCCGCCTTGGCCTCGTCCCACCAACACCTTATCCCCTTCGGCGTAACCCGACTCCACCTGAATCCACCTTACATTTCCATTACCCACCTTCACTTATACCCAATTTAAACCTTATCCCACCTTAGCATTTACACGCCCCTCGGCAATAACCCCAACGTTACAATTTCCACCTTTACGTCCTCATTAACCAACCTTATTTTTAACGACGGCTATGGCGTGAAGACAGAAAAGATTGATAACGAAGAAGAGTTGATTATGTCAGAAAGCGATATTCTGGCCATTGTTGAAAAATAATTTCACGCTTAGATCTTTTGAATGAAAAATTTAAAGGAAAGAAACAATGGGATAAGAAGGTGTAGACCTTAACCCACCTTAAACCTCATCCCACCACTACACGCGTATGGTGACTCTCATCACTCTAACCCAATCATGACATCACCATTTTAAGACTCCGCCTCCTCGCAACACCTTCTTATCCCTCTTTCACCTTAACCCGCTTACACCTTAAACCATCTTACAATCTGTGCCTCCACCTTAAACTCGCCTTACAATTTCCACTTTAACCCACCTCCACCACATCACACCTTATACCTCAGCCCACCTCCTACGTCCCACCATCACAAGCGTGTAGATTTCTCGTCACTATATCCCAATCACGACATAACCATTTTACTTCATTAAATTTATTTATGTATTAATAATACATCTCATATCACTTATTTAAATAAAAAATTAGGTGAAATAAAAATAATTTATACAATTTTTATTATATTAAGTTCCAATTAAAATTTTTATAAATCGGCAGTACAATAGTGATATTTTTCGCTGAATATCGTTGTACGAATGTACCACATCATCAGTGAGTAACGTTTTCGGAGAAAAACGCTCATTGAAAATTTTCCAATATATGTAGGTCCGAAGTAGTACTTTGACCCCCCCCCCCCATCAACGTCACCTCTTAACTTGAAACTTCAAATCAGAAACTTTTCCAGTTCTTCGAGCGCTGATTTTGTTGAAAGCCCGTTAACATTAATAGAGGAGCTCATCTATAATATAACTTATATATAAAATTATTATTTTTTAAATGTTTGCTCTTTCCTTGTTGAATTTCTAGTCTTCCTCCTCGGAGCGCAACCTGAGGTCGAATTGTGTAAAAAGGTACATATAATTTATATTATGATAATCGCTTTTAATCAAGGTTTCTATTGCATACTCTACCCTTCCACCCATAGATTGTTTTTTTTAACCATTATTGCAATAAAATATGTATCTCTGCAAGTGTGAAAGTCTTCACGCAAAATGGAGATACTACTTGGAGGTGATTTGAAATATTTTTTGTTCAACAATTTTGGTTTACGGGTTTTTTAGGATTTCGCCAGGGACCGTCCAATCCCTCAGGTTTAACCATTCATACCGACATACAAAAATTATTTCTAATCCAGATAAAAAATCGCCTTTTAAAAAAATTACCTTCTTATTCAAAAAATCTTGAGTTTATTAAAGTGCCTTCTTATTAAAAAATTATCTGTAGGCTAAATAGTAACTCTAATAAATTATTTACAAATATCCAATTAGACACGGTGTATGAACGAAAACAAATGCACATCTATTGCGTAATATTATGATGTAAACAATGTCTCCCTTCTTCTACTGGTTCCAAAATTCCGATTTATGGATAACCAAAATCTTGGAGGTCTTATATATTATCGGTAAATATGAGAGAAACATCTTTTTTAATAATACTTTAACAAAAATCTTTTTATATCTGCCAAGCTGACGGCGTAAAATCACATTTAATTGGTCATAGACTTATCACCATGTCCCAATTTTATTTTATGGAAATATCGATCTAACCAACTATTTGGATTCGTTTCGCGCATATTCCTCTAACGGTTTGTTGGAGAACCAAAGGTTAACGTGAGTAATTTTGAGTCAAGATCTACAATAAACACATGCTACACATGCTCTGTTCAAACTCATGGTACGGAATGAATTTAAATGTTCAGCCTTCTGAAATTTATGCCATTCTATGAACGATATTGGATTCTATTATTCTATCATGTTTCTATCATGTATTATGAGACAAGAAGAGGATCATCTCTGAACTGAGACAATGAAAGTAAATGAGAGGGATTAGGGAGAGATTAGAAATTCTTTTGAAAGTTTGCATACATATAGCATAACAATCTATATTAGTTATTAGAAATTGTTTTACTTAAATCGTCGTTATAAGGGTAACATTTCGAATTAAAAAATTTGACTGAATCCACCAATGAATTATTTTTTCTGTATGAATACAATGCCAAAATTCCAAAACGGAGTTTTTTTATTTGAGTAAAGTTTTGACCGGGCACAACAGTCTCGAAGTCGTAGTAAGTAGCAGGTAACCGTACAACTTTCAACTTCTAAATGATACAGATATGACTTTTTCCTTTTTCAAATGTTTCAACATCAAAAATTTCTGATAGTATATATATATATATATACGAGAAAATCCCGGATTTTAATTCCATCTATTTCTTGTCTGCAGATTTCGTACCTAATTTCATCGAACAAAATGCAAAAGCGTTCTGAGTTAATTTACCATCAGTTGTACACCCGATCGTCTACTTGTAAAAAGTTTACCTCTAAATATACCAAACTGTCGCAAGGTAAAGTGAAAATATCTTGGTGTTGAACAGTGATTCAAATCTCATAACCATATTAATTTTATCGATGCGTAAGGATAATGTGAATGTAATTCGATACGTTCTATGATCACATCAAAACTATTATATTCTTCTACATTCAACATTTACATGATATCGGTAAATTTTATATCCGGCTGTTTTCGAAAGTTCAATATTTTCTTCCGGTACGAGAGGTGGTTTTTTTAAACTCCCCGTGGAAGATTGGACCGAAGTTTACCATCCCTCTTTTTATATACTTTTCTGAAGATTATTACCATCGCTACAAGAAAAGATAGTGTATTTGTCTTTTAAAAATCGTTTATTTTATAATGTCTAATAAAAAGAGAAAACAAAGATGGCCTCAATGATTAGAATTGGGAGACTGATACCGCCGCGCCGTTTGTTTACAGTTATATACGGAGATTCTTCAAATACACCATTAAAACCTCTATTTTTTTCATTTATTTATTTGAAATGGCTGTCCTAGAAATGTCAAAATTTGGTAAACTCCAAAGGGCGACTAATAACTTTTGCGTTTTGTTTTCGGACCTTGTTCTTTACTTGTCAAAGTCTATACTCGAATCTAATGTACAACAAAGTAACAATTCCTTTATATGCTGAAATGGTTCATGTCTACCTGCTATTGTGTGAAGAATCGAACCCGAGCCACTATACTAAGGCTTTTCCCTTATTTTTCTTAATCACCTTTTCTATCATGTAAGCGTCAGGATATTTAACTAGGTGCAATACACATCAATACATCCCTCTGTCGATCTATTTATATACAGTTATTAGAAACTATTGCAGCGTGGAAGTAAGTCGTAAACGAGGATAACAATGACAATTTTTGCTCAAAGTATTTAATAATATTTGAGTACATTAATACTGACCCACAACTAGCTGCATCACAATGAAACGTCCAAATTGCAAATCCGGTGTAAACATTCCTACGCCACTAAAAGATGTTAATGTTTTCGAGTCGTTCAACAATGTATTCAGACAGTATGAAAATAATAGCGTTTATCCAGTTAACATTGCAGGTCATTAACTTTCAGACCATCGCGCTTTGGTGCTACTGGAATATTATTCATTACTATTATATCAAAAAATTTTCGAGACTTGTCGGACGACAAATAAACCTGCATAAACATGCACTCATTTTTAATTTTTAAGAGGTGTTGTACCACCATGACAAAAGGTATTGGGCAAAATTTGATATTTACCTACAATGATTATTTAGAGATCGTGAAATGCGGTCTGGTGTAATGTAGGTTTAGAAAAACATTTTCTTTACCGTGCCAAAGTTTCGATCTTTATTGAGATCATCTTCAGGGCAAGGATTTACAAACATTGTTTAAATTATACAAATACATATAAGATATGAATATGAATTTATACAATGATGTACACAATTTGGAAATTTTAAGTTTAATCACACTATTTGCACTTACTCAAAGTGTGTGTTTTCTGAGTAGATGTGTCACTGTTGTGTGTCGTGTTGAGAGTATCATTAGGATACTAATGTTTTTTGTTTATATACGATTGATTTTGAAGTAGTGAGGAAGGAACTAGGATTGGCTTTTCTTCTGAATCCGTCATTGAGGCAATAATAAAATAATCCAGGTTTTCACATTTCATAACAACGCTTATTAATTAAAAGCCGAAGCCAGACATCCCCCTCCAAAATGTATTACTCCATAAAAATTTAACAAAGGTCTAGCTCTATCATCTTTGCAACCAACTGACTACAGAGCCCAGACTCGTGACTAGTCTTTTTTTGTACCATCAGATCTTTGCCAAAATCTCCCCAGAGGACACTACGTAGGGCTTTCTTCCCCATGGCAGCAACTATCCTCCGGTTTCACTATATTGCATTACTTTCGAGGGGATTACCAAGCATCCAAGGAAGACATAAAATGAGTTTCTTCGACGCCTACACATCCTCATTTTAATAGTTCAATTAATTAATAATTAGTTACAAAAAAGTTACAAAGAAATAGTCCTCTTCCGACATATATATATATAAATTATTTTAAAAGCAAACATTTTTTTCTGTATTTGAAATATGTATTCTATAACGATAGGAAAGTATGAATGATCACTGGTGTGATGGTTAAACGCTCGTCAACCTGAGGGATTGGACGGTCCCTGGCGAGGCCCTAAAAACCCTTAAATGAAATAGTTGTATAAAAATTGTCTCATATTTCCTCCTTGTTGTATCTTCACTTTACCGCAGTGAGAAGGCTTTCGCACCAAGAGAGATAAGATTTTATCGTGATAATATTCCAAAATAGTAATCAATTTATGCGGGAGTAGAGCATGCAATGGAAACCTTGATTTAAAGTAATTATCATAATGTAAAACGCTCGTACCTTTTTCAACATTTTGACATCTGCTTGCATCCGAGGAGGAAGACTAAAAATTCAACAAGATAAGAGCAAACTTTTTTTGTTACTTAATTTCAAATATAAATTATATTATAAATGGACTCTATTTATCATGTGCGAGCTCTCTATGAAAACAGCGCTCGAAGAATTGGAAAAATTTCGATTTGTAATTTAAAGTTACAAGGTGAAGGTGGTGGGAGGGCGTCAAAATCAAAACTAACGACCTGAACTACTTGGGACCTACTTATATCGAAAAACCTTCAATGGGCGTTTTTCTTCTGAAACGTTATTAACCGATGAAGTGGTACATTCGTACAATATTCAGTGAAAAATATCACTAGAGTTAGAACTTTTAAATTTAAATTTTGTGTAACAAAAATCGTATAAAGTTTTTTTTATTTCACCCAATGTTTTATTTAAATACGTGTCATTTATATTAATACATTAATAAATTTAATGACGTAAAATGGTGACGTCATGATTGGGAATTTAGTGTAATGGTGGTACGTAGAAAGTGGGCTGAGGCTTAAGGTGTGATGTGGTGGAGGTGGATTAAGGAGGAAATTGTAAAGAGGATTAAGGTGGAGGTGGGTTACGTTGAAAGAAGGATGGATAAGGTGATGGTGTATGGACACGGAGGCGGGTTCACTATCAGACTCCATGAAGGTGGGGGTGGAAATTGTAAGGTGGAGGCGATCCCAGAACCGGTCTATCTTTTCTACATCCGTGGAGAAAAGGAAACTGGACCGAAACTATAAATTTAACAATAGCGACTATCTACTGAACCTTTTCCTAAGTTATTTGTCGAAACTTGATATCGTGGTACATATATTGTGTTACAGTATAAAACATTATTAAATACAGAAATCTTGTATTGTTCATAAATAATTAATTTTGATTGACTCCTTCTATTTTGATGTCTTGTTATGTAACTTAAAATAAAGTTAATTCTACGATGAACGTAGTCTGAGTATTCGTTGGCCTTGTATGTCAGGCAAAATGCTCCTTTCCACAAATTTTGAAATAATAATCCCATCTGAAACATTTGAATTTCAAAATAGATTATAAATGTTTTATTTAAATTATACATAGATAATTAGGTACAACATTCTTCCATAGGTTCAATAGATGTTGGGAGTCGGGGCTTTACCATGCTGAAATCCATGTGGTGATTATGCATTCTATTTACATCAAGAAAATATCTCTTAGAACAGAACAGGTATGTGAACATTTATGGTGTGTGTTTAAGATCGGGCCCTACTATTACATGAAACTTGCTCGACTTGATGACACATGTTACAATTAATTATCAATTCCAAGTTGAGGCACAAGGATATATTTAACACAATTAATTAATCTTGATAAATGTGACGTAATTCAATTCATTATACAAAGTATGCAGGTCATATTAGAAGAAATAAAGTATGCAAAAGGAAACAAATATATTTTCAATAGTAGTCTTTATTCACGAAGGATACGGATCCCGGTGAGGACCTGATGAAAAAACGAATTCAATATCTTGGCTCAAAACAATGGATATCAAGAAATATTCACCGATAGGTTGCTAGTAAAAAGAATAAAAAATTAACTTTAAAAGAAGCAACAATCAAACAGCTACCCCACCAAAAATGAATCATTAGGTTTTCGTTGCTTTCTATACATTGGGGAACTATCAGAAAAAGTAGGTGAAATTATTAAACAAGAAAGTTGAGTAGCTTTTAGATGTGTGTTTTCACTTAGAAACACCCTCACAAAACCTAAAGACAAGGTTGACAACTTGTCAAAAAGCGGGTTTTACAAACTTGTGTGTACAAAATATACAAACGTGTAATGACTGCGATATTAAATATATAGACGAAAGCTGGAGAGAAATTAAAACGAGAGTTCAACTACATTTGCCTAAATCGATCAAATTGTCTAAATTTAACGACCCTCTAAATTAAACAAAATACTAATACAAAATTCAACAGTGTTACCCAGTTTCAACAAATGGAGGGAACAAGATTGGTTTGAAAAATTTGAAATAAAAAATTTACAATTAAACATGGAGGTAAATGCATAAATAATACAACAGATTATTATTGGAAATATGTGGCATACAAATTAATCACTAATTTACAGTATTTATTTGGATAATATTATTTATTTTTGTATAGAATCCTTTCAGTCAGATATGGAAGTCAGTGTTTTTGTCTGCAGTGACTATGGATTGAATCTGTGTCAACTGAGCTTGTTGTTCAAGCTGAGGGAGGAATTACTATTTCTCAATTATTGGCCCTGGTTCAGGAAGGATACTCCTAGGGAAAGATATTCTATGTGCTATTTGAATTTCAGGGAGGATCTTTATAATTTCCTTTATGAATGCCTTGATCTGGTGCATTTCGCCAGCTCTACATGGGAAGTAGCTCTCTCGATGGTTCAGCAATTGTCAGAGATTTGACAAGCCCTCGGTTCTGTAAACCTATTTATTAACTGTTTTTGCCCGAAAAGCCTAGGAATACAGTACAACTTAATAAAAGAATTTTATTATTAATTTTGTTCCTCGTTGTTAAATTAGTATATTAATTTTTTTTTTAAATACATTCATATCCATAAATACATCCATACTTCCATTTGGTCGGTGGCGTACTTGATATTCCTCCACCGACCTATATTCAAACTAATCTAGATTGAGGTCGATGGAGTACTTTTATAAATATTCCGCCATCGATCCCGAACACACAATCATACGCTCTCAACGTTCGAAGGGCGATGATGACGTTATATTTCAGCCTCACCCCGCGCCATTCACGCTAATAAATACATGCACTCAGACAAAACATATAGACACACAACACATAAGACATACTATATACAATAAAAAAAACCCAATTTCCCCTAAAAAGCGGAACAGGGGACTCTGAAACTCGCTGCAGTGCTCGAGTACCATCTTCAGATTGGATGGCATGCCTACACGCTCCTTGTAGAGAGCCAAGGTATGGCATGTTTCCAATATGTGGGACACATCGAGCAACCTTTCTCTGCATAAGGGGCACCTGCGCGGGCTTTGGCCCAATAGCAGGTGCCTGTGTCAACCGTGTATGGCCTATTCTTAATCGCGTAAGGATGATTCCTTGTTTCCGGCTCAGGTTCTCGGGGGGGGGGGGCATCTACGAATCGTGCTCTTGATGCGCAAAGGCCTCTCGGACGACCCGGCCCACTGACGCTGCCATCTTTCTTTTATCATGTTCTTTACTTTTAGCTTGGCGTCAGAGGGCCTGGTCGCGATGGGCTGGTCTGGAGGGTAGGACGTCCCGGCCTTTGCCGCCTCTTCCGCACGTTCATTACCCTCCAGCCCGACGTGTCCGGGGATCCAGACAACAACCACCGTTTTTCCGAAGCGCTTCGACTCGGCGAATTTTTCCATCAACAGCACGACGAGAGGGTCCACAGAGAACCTGTCTCGCAGGGCCCAAACAGCGCTCAGAGAGTCTGTGCATACGAGGAGGGCAGAGCCTTCCTCGGTCCGCACCGCCTCGAGAGCGTGCCAGATCGCATACAGTTCTGCCGTGTATACGCTTCAATGGGGTGGGGGGGGCAGCGACCAGAAGGTGGCCACTCCTTTACTATACACGGCAGAGGCCACACCATCGACTAGACCAAAACCGGCGTACTTGTTCCTAAGTTCAAGGAACTTAGTCTTATAGAGATGTGGCGGTGTACACGACTTGTTATTTCCTATTCTAAGATAAACTTTGTACTACTGGGTGGAAAATAAACAGTTTTTAGTTAGGATTATTATGTTGACTTATGTATTTTTTATGTTAATTAAAATCATCTTTAATATCACCACCGTAAAGTTACTTAAATTATAATATTATCGAAAGAATTCCCAACGACGTCAGACGACTTTTTGCCAAGCTTAGAATTTATTGCAAATATATTGTATACTTACGTTTGTTACGTTTGTATAATAATAAATGTATTCTTCTTCTTCTATTTAGTTGTTTTGTAATTCACGTTTTTCGCACGTTCAAAATTGAGCGGTATTAAAACCAGATTCTCATTGGAACGTCGCGTTGGGGGAGTGATCGGCGATTACGGATCTTACAATTCATGTCGAGATGCGTGTGTGTAACTCCTTCAAACTCAGGATGAGCGTTTAATATTTGAAATCCGGATCATTGTATACAAAAATCTGTGAGCAGAACCATCATTACAAAACGTTAATCCACATACTCACCCCACCTTCATCATTTCTACAAATTCAATTGTTACGTGCCAAGCTTTCGACTTATTTTAAAGTCATCATAAAGACTAAACGATATTAAACATGTCTAAAAATTGACATAAGTACATGTTTGGAATTATCAATCTTCTTTTTTCAATGTCCAAAATCCTTTCAAGAAAGGACAGAAACGTTAAATATCAACCTTTACAATTTTACACTTCCCCAATTTTTCAAGGCCATTTATTTGTCCAAAGATATGCAAAAAATTTCTATTTTCCGGTACCATTTTATCAAAATCTCATTAATTTATAATAAACAGTTTTAATTTTATTTTATTTAATTACTACGAATTCTTAGCTAGAGGTTATTAAATAATAAAGAATTGATCTGTTTATAATATCTAAAATTTATGCCCGTTTACACCAGTTTTCATATATAATTTATCGCACTGCAACACGGTGTTTTGTGAAAATGTGGCTCACTACGACTGTTTTCATCTTATTGCTCTATATATTATTAAAAGAATGTGAGTAACTGTTTTAAAGAAAACTGTACGAAAGTACAAATTTCAGGAAAAGCGATTTCCTATTCAGCTCGATTTTTTATGTTATTTAGTATATGATGTTGAGAGTTCATCCAGACAAGATACATCAGAACTCGCCATGATTATGAAATTTAACAGAATGTTTTTGTATTATTCACGGTCTAAATAATCTTCGGACCACTTCTAAATGTCGTTATGTCAAAGACCTATGTTTGATTGTGTACAAAAATTTTGTAGTTTAATTTTGAAATATAAAACAAATTAATTTTGTGTTCCAAAAAACGCAACCCACTTGATTTTTAACACGCATTAAATTATTTAAATCAATTGTAAAACTCGGAATCGCACTGAGCAAGATTCATTGTGTGCAAAGAAGGTTGTTATTTAACACAAACGTAAAAAAAATGTAATTTCGATATACATCGATACTTCCTTAAAGCGACCAAGCAACAAAGTCGTTTTACGGTACGAACATTTTCTAGACAATATTTCACCATTTATAAACGAATTGAAACGCAGTGGCAATCAGGGCAATTTATTTAAGAACGGTTGGGCTCAAGTAATAACAATCTAACGTAAAAGAAATATTAATTAAATTCACTAATTTCGTGGTCCGCTTGACCAATTATTGAAAAATGGCGAAAAAGGAGGGAAAACTCATAAGGTGGGGTTGAGAAGTTGATGTCCGAGTAGATCGAGGTCACGGTAGCTCAGGTGGTAGAGCAGCGGCGTATCTAGCTGAAGATCGTGGGTTCGAATCCCGCTCGTGCCATTAACTTTTTTTCATCTCAACTAAAAACCTTAATTAATTGTAAGAAATATTAATATTGGAATAAGAATTTAAACATTTCAAGCACGTTTTGACCACCTAGTAAGACGAGTTTGGCATTTTGTCATCTTCTGATCTTTTCTGTCTTTCTGTTCTTTTTTTTGTTTATTTAATGTAAAATTCACTTTTAGCGATGCACTTCATCTCAACTAGCGAGTAGCTTTCTAATTACTGAGTACTAAATTCCTCTCTCTCTCTCTTTCTCTCTCTCTTTCTCTCTCTCTCTCTCACACACACTCTCTCTCTCTCTCTCTCTCTCTCTCTCTCTCTCTCCCACTCACTCTCCCTCACTCTTTTTTTTCTGATAGTGTAATGAGTTAGCGTAATAAAAACGTTTCATACGACAAGGAACCCAACAAATACTGTTCGCAGTTAACAAGGCATTTATAACAGGAAGAACGTTTGCTATTTTATTGAATCTGGTGAGAACTAAGGTGAGTTCCTGTCTTCGTGGTCAGACATACCAACCTTCCAGTCAAGGGATGCTGGAGGTGCCTTATTAAAGTTCCTCCCTCTGTCCCATAACTGTCCATTGTACACAATGTTCTTTCATTTTCTAAGTAAAGCTTGTAAAAAAATTAATATATATCCTAGTATGTGTATGTCTTATTTTTTAATATGTTAAATGTATGTGTATATATTTTTAATATATTTTAATAAACAATTAATTAATGCATTTTGAGTTGTTACTAATTATCAACTGAATGAAGTTGTTTTTTCGTTTATTCTAATTCAGTCTATTTATTCATTGCGTAATTAATTATTGTTCATTGTAGAAGATATTGCCCAAATGTAAATGTAATTTAACGAATTGTTACATAAACATTTTATTTCAAACTGTTATTTTGTGTTTACTGGCTAATCGTTATTTGTATGTATTATTTGTGAGACCACAAATATCGCTAGTCTTTAAGATCAAGTAATTGATTGAGTCAAATTGTCATTGAGAACATTCACGTAAGTTGTTCTACTTAGGGTAAAATGATATAATCTATCTTAATTTTACGAGTTTCTACTTTTGCAACTAACAGTTCAAAATCCCAGCCTAAATTAATCAATTCGTATTTACATAAATTGTTAGTTAGTCGATATTATTTAAATAAATCGTTAATAATAACACTGAACACATTGAATATATTTTTTAGCGTACCAACAACTCTCAGATGAATAAAAATGCTCGATGGAGGATGCGAAGTAACCTGGCATTCGTACAAGCCGGCATCCCTAAGTTCGACGAACTTAATCTGTAGAGACCAATCCTGAAAATAAAATACAGACATAGTGGTTAAAAAGAATGCAATATATAGAATTGAAAGTAAAAATTCTGAGAAATTCGTACGCAAAGAAATAAATGGATATGTGTTGGCTGAAAGTGAGCTGGCTCAGATTGAAGTGTGGGCTTAATAGGAACGGAGTCACCCACAATCAAAGGGCCATTCCACTCCGCTTTTCTGGGTTAATACCTACTCGCTCGATTATCCCTCGTCACGAATTGATACTGCTTCAAATCTTTTCAAGGGAAGGTCAAAGCCAACACTGTAATGACTTTCGCCCTAGGTGTTTAAAATGGTAATGGGTTTTTCGTACTTGGGCGTTCCGATCATTCGGCAGAACACTTCTAAGATTCCATTCAACTCAAAATAAATAGAGTAAATATATACAGTGTTTTCACAACACAAAATACTAAGTGTTACCGCAAATGTATATTGTATCGAAAAAGTATTTTATTTAAACCATTGTAAACCTTTCCTTACAGTTAAATACGTCGTATTGCAATTGTAAAAGAAAAAAATACACGATGAAAATGTATAAAACTAGTAAAAAAGGCAATTTTCTTACATCTGAGTTGAATGGGTGGGCAGAGTGAAATCTATCATCTCCGGCGTAAGGGGCCAATCCGACTGTAAGGAGATGGTAATCTTTCCTTCTTACCCATGAAACCTACAAAAAGACAAAGGTTGTAAAAAAAAGACAATGTAAATTAACTACAAATTATAATAAATAACTACAAAAAGACAATGTAATTAAAACAAAGCAATAGAATTAGAAAATAATAAATGTAACATCCTATAAAATTTACGAATTAGACACATTGGATCCGATTTAACTGATTTAAAATTAATCAAATATAATAAAAGAAAAATAGACAAATGAATGGGTTCAAAAAGATCGCCATAGGCCTTCCAAACTGTCGCAGCTTAAGGAATACGACGGTCCCCGATCAGCGGATAACTTGATAAAAATGGAAAAGTATGCAGACAAGCGAAGTACATGGGCACTTGTTATACAATCCGTGTGTTTTTCTATGAAGAAGCAACTACTTGGTTATGCGTGTGTGTGAGTGTACCTTGGTTATTTACTGGTAGGGTTAAAGACAACATTATTTTGTGATAGTTTGTTGTCATTATCATCATGGATGTTTTGGAATCAGAACCCATATTCAGGTAAAATTTTCTAAAAACAATTATGATTTAGCATACAAATCTGTAACATTTAAAATAACTTATAGAAAAATCTATTATATTTTTTCTAATAACATATTTATTTCCATTTTGTATAAAATAATACATTTTGTAATTTTATGAATTTTATCAAACGTATTATGTTTTGAGGAGGGATAGCAACTATTGTTGTTCTTCCAACTTTACATAAGGACTAGTTCTTGGCGAGGAGGTCCCGGGGCCATGTCCGCTTCAATCTACTTCCTGGGTTATAGGGACCATCCCATGATAAGGACCGTCACAATTTGAAATTGCCACACTGCAGTTTGGATTGGCGATACTGTACATGTGGGGCGATAAAGCTCTAACAAAGAAGTGGCCGGGTATAGGCCGTGCGTAAGTAAACATTGGGAACAGAGGTGATCTGCTCGCTGGTGAAAACGCTCCCATCCGTGTTGCCTGTAAAATAGAAATTGAAAAAGCAAAACAAAAAAACGATCCAGACTCCGTGACTAAGGCACTCTCCTTAATCTAGGCTGTCTATAAATATGAGTTTGTAAAGAAAAAAAATTTATTTCAAAAATGTTTAATTTCATTTTTATATAAATATCATTAATATCATTTTATTATTATAAGGAATACACTTTGTTTTAAAAGTAAGTCATTATTATAGTTTGTTTAAAGTTCAATTATCTTATTTGCAAATTATTTGTTCATTCATAATAAATTGTTTAAAATAAATTCAATTCTATCAAATAATTCCGTTTTACCTTTATTTTATTTAATCACGGTGATTCCCGCGCAGACATAACATACGGATGGATTATGATAGACATGGATTGAGCCAGTGGATTGGAGTGAGTGGAGAGTTCATCGTAGAACTTAAAAAAATTGATGGGGATTAATTTATTTACAAAAAGAACTTTGGGGTCGTTGTGGCGGCTTGTTCTGGTAATTACAAGGACTTTCAGAAAGGTCTGAATTCGTTGGACATTTAGTTTAGCGGTGCCCTCTCATTCTAGCCCTATATCCAAATTGATTGGAGTAGCGTTTTGTACAAAGTAAGTTTGTTTTTGGCGACAATGTAGATTTACCTCCAAGTAGTTTATAGGGAAGTCCGAAGCGTCTTTTTAAGTTCCTGTCTTTTAGTTTGTATGTGTCATTTTCAGGTGAAGCATTTGTCAAGATACAACCCAAGGTAGCGTGCGCAGGTAACCTTAAAGGTCGACGACGACAAACTGAAAGTTGAAATCGAAGATAATCAACGGAATGCAACGGATTCGTAATCGATATTGAGCCGTTTACCGTATATGATGACTAACATAAACATGAATTTTTAATAACGTGGAGAAAATCGTTTTAGTGAGGGCAGTTCCATTCTACTTTCCTAAACAATTAAATTGGCTTTTAGGTAAAAAAATCGAAATCGAGAGGCTCGGCTGATTTTAATTTAAACAAATATCAGTTTGTTTTTGACAGTGAGATATACAAAATTGAAATGAAAATTAAAGTTGTGTTGTTAGTTAATTATAAATTATGCAAGATTAAATTAAAAACAACGTCTTCTTATTTAAATAAGAAATCAGGTATCAAATTGTTTTAATTTAGCTGTACCCATCTTTCAAATTTCAGGCTTCTTCAGGTGTAACTCAAGACTCATCTTGATCCTCTTTTATTTCTGGTCATTATTATCGAAATGTAAACCACTTTTTATTCACTAAATTTCGCTGATGAACTTAAACTATTTAAAGCCATTAACTCAAGAACTGATCAAGTCATACTTCCGTGCAAACTTACTTTTCTTCACATATAGTGCTCTTTGAATGATCTTTCGCTTACTATCTCTAAGTATTTATTTTGTTAAATTCCTTTTCTAGAATTATCAGATCTACTGACTTCAGCTAAACTTACTCTGCTCTATTAATAATGAAATGTTTTACTAAATTGATAAAACTAAAGTTCTAGAAATTCACTTAGAATCAATTATCACTCAGATACCTTGCATTGAAAATTTGCCGTAAAGCTCTTAAAACACATTTTTAATTCACTATTCAAACTCGTTTAAAACTAAATTCACTAATTTCGTGGTCCGCTTGACCAATAAATACATTAAATTAATTAAGGTTTTTAGTTGAGATGAAAAAAAGTTAATGGCACGAGCGGGATTCGAACCCACGATCTTCGGCTAGATACGCCGCTGCTCTTCCACTTGAGCTATCGTGACCTCGATCCACTCGGACATCAACTTCCTATCTCAACCCCACTTTATGAGTTTTCCCTCCTTTTTGCCATTTTTCAGGCGGCGTATCTAGCCGAAGATCGTGGGTTCGAATCCCGCTCGTGCCGTTAACTTTTTTTTCATCTCAACAAAAAACCTTAATTAATTGTAATGTATTAATTGGTCAAGCGGACCACGAAATTAGTGATTTTAATGATTAAAATGAAGTACACTTCACTAAAGCTCTCCGTGGCCATTTCATTTGTCGTCGAGAATCCAATCCGATTACACGGCATTTGAAACATGGCAAAAAGGAGGGAAAAATCATAAGGTGGGGTTGAGATAGGAAGTTGATGTCCGAGTGGATCGAGGTCACGATAGCTCAAGTGGTAGAGCAGCGGCGTATCTAGCCGAAGATCGTGGGTTCGAATCCCGCTCGTGCCATTAACTTTCTTTCAACTCAACTAAAAACCTTAATTACTCGTTTAAAACTATAAGTTATATTGACTCTACTCTTTCCCTATTTCGTTCTACCATTACTTCAATTTTCTTTTATTACCTGGTCTCTTAACTACTTTAAACCCCCTCAAATCAACAGTATCGAAACGGTTGAACTTAGTTATTGTAACTGGTTTTTGGAACCACAGTTGTGATTGCAACCATGATCTCATATTGTCTGTTCTTAACTTTGATATTCAAGAGAATTCTTCTTTCTCAACATATTCAGCCTACAATTGTATTATTTCTTTTCCGAAGGCGCGAACGTTGAAAGTTGTGAATAAATGCGTTCGAAAGTTGAGATACAATCCCGTTGCAAAAAAGACTCGTCTCATAAAAATATCTGATGAATACGACATTATACACTGTCATTTCTCATAATTTAAAACGTTGGCAAATTTGGCATTGTTGTCCATCAGCAGAGATAAAACTTCTGAATGTCACGTAATCGTGAAAGTGCTTTCCCAGCAGACAGCCACCTCACTTCTGTATGAAGAAGCAGGAAACGATGAATGCTTCCCATATCCCATCATAGTATTGTGAAAGGTCATGACTTCAATGACCGCAATAATTAATCATTTGAACAGACTCATCCAAATTTATTAAAAGAGGCTGGTATTTGTTTCCTATCTAAAGCATATCTATGGAGAACACAATGACTGCTACTGCAATCTTTCGATTTAACTTTTATTTAAGTAATCACTCTGTTCGTTTGGCTAGTCATTGTTTTTGAACCATCTTTGCAACTAGAACACCGAATTTCGTTAGCTGAAAACAGTCCAACAAATAAAATATTTCGGCATCTGTTGCAATGGAATACAGTGGTTTGCACAAAAAAAATTCCTCCTCGAAACATCGTGAGAATTCATAAACGGCCAAAAGCCAATAAAATAGATCACCCCGTCAGTTATTCATCGATTTGGAAGGAAATTAATTGATACTAGAAACCAGCGATTCTTTCACTCATATGATAAGTGAAATGTCCGTCTGTCGACAGTATTGTTTGATAATGGCACCGAATATATAAGTTTTACTATTTACTACTATTTTACTATTTAGTTTTACTCGTAAAGCTTGCAATATGCAATATCGTTAACACAACTTTTATGAAGGTTTCAGCGATCTTAAGAGTTTCCTTCTTGTGCCTCTCAATAACTTAAGCAGTTCGATGTTTTCAGTAAGTTTTTTTTAACAGGTTTTGTTTGAGTTTTAACGAGGGTATGAGAAGCAGCCAGTTCAGTACGCTTCCTCATGAAAAAAATCAACCTGTTTCTCCCGGAGTTCAGGTTGTGTGTCTTCAAAATGACGACCCAATTTAACTGAAACCACTGAACCGTTTGAAAGGACTTACGCGCAAATCACACACTTTGCTTTACCCTCGTCAGCCTCGATAAATCCCAAATATAACTAGCTGTCGTGGTAGTTACGCTTTTTAGATATTCCTCTTCCACTGGCTATAGAGCTACGCCTATTCGGAGACGTGTAGAATTTGAGCATGCAGGGTATTGGTGTGATGCTTAATCTGAAGGCTGTTCGTCATTTGGCTTGTTGTCAGTAATGTCTTCATATGATGGTTTTCCTCCCCCCTCATCATTTCCAATTCGGCGCTTTCCAGTCTGTGTAGGTGATGTAGAAAGTGCATGCTTCCTCATCGATCCAGACTTCTGCCAACGATCCATATTTGAGTAAATAACTGATCAATGAGAATGACAGAAGGAGGTAGTGCGCTCGCGAGAGAAGTTTGAGCTTGAATCATATTTTCGAGAAACAACGGCTTTTTATTATATACAACATTGGAAAATCCAGGGTGTACCAAAAGCAGCAGTACTGGTAATGAAGGACCCCACTATCAACTATGAAATTTTTATGAAACCCATCGACCGATCAATCGAATTCCGTCTGTCTCACAACTTACCTATTTTGCTTACGTGTGCAAAAATATGCGAAGAGGTGAAAAGAGGAAAACTTTCGTTTTCAGTATTCATTGTTAATAGTTTTTTCAATTTTATTTATTAATTAATTCTACATCTATTTTTGAAATTATCAATTTTTCTCGATGTACGCCTTTGACCACGGCTTGAGAAACCGTGAGTTATGCTATTGAGCAATAGGAGACAGTTTGTGTATTGGCACCAATTTGATATTAACAAAAGATGATAGAACGATACTGCAATGCGAAATATTAACTGGGAATAAAAAGGGATGTATTGTCCACATCCCTAGAATATATTCACGAGTAGATACCGAAATACCCATTGTTTTGAAACTGTTGCAATTCCCAGTCCATCTATTATTTCCTACAGGACAAAAGTAAAAAGTTTTGAGGAAATTAATTGGACTTGCTATTTCTGACCCAATTAAAAATATATTAAAAATACAAATAACTACCGGGGGCTTTGCTCGCCGTCCCTTAGGGCGCACCACGGCAGCGAGCGAGTGCTAGCTTTTTCGCAAGAGGATGAGAGGGCAATTAATTTGTGGTTAACTTAAATGTTAAAATTTTAATTTGAAATAAAAAATGTTCATTTGAAGTTAAAAAGTGTCAATTTGTTGGAAAATAACTACACTCTACTACTACTACTACTCCTATTACTACTACTTCTACTACTACTACTACTACTACTACTACTGCTCCTACTACTACTGCTCCTACTACTACTACTACTACTACTACTACTCTACTATTCTGTAACAGCCGATTTTATAGTTAATAGTTTATATAAATAATTTTCATTACTTTTTATATAAAACTACTCAAAATCAATTATATTCAACAAATTAATAAAGTTTAAATAATCATTTTTTAAATAATCACGAGACTTCATCACATTTTCAGATGCAAGTTCTTACTATTTGTAACAGCCGCGTACACTATATTCAAAATAATATAATTTCTATGTCCCTCCTATTCATAAAAATCATGCCTTCCTGTTTGAAATAAAAGTATGAATACATCGGGCTAATAGGACATTTGCAACACCTCTATGATTTTCAGCATTTGAGTAACATGAATGCTTAGAAATTTTTTCAGAGGCGATATTGCTTTTATCATCAACGTTAGCTATTATCCCTCTATTTAATTTTATGTATCAGACATTTGATCAACATACAATGTTTTACTTTTGTTTACGTTTAATTAATGCCTGTTTAGCAAAATAGAGGGGCGCCCGCGGCGGTGGTCGAGATCGTTAGATTGTCAGATGGATAGATAAATGATATGAGGTGGCAAACGACTGGTGCTCCACAGTATTGAGTCTATTGTACTCCTCTTAACATTGTTTAGAGTTTGCTTTCCAGCCCAAGTCTTTTAATTACTACCCAGATACAAACTCCTCCATATAGGGCTGTTGAGCCTGGCTTTTCATCCCCTGGGTAAATTAACTGCAGCCTGGATTTTCCATGTACAAAGCTGTTACCACCTCTTGTAAATATATATGCAGGCTATATTCTACCACTACCTTTGATTTCTACCTGTTTCATGTCCGAATTAAACTGTCAGCCTACTGACCAATTCTTTGGTCATTCAAGAACACATAAATGTGTGTCTTTATATGACCTCGGATGTATAATATCAACGATCACATACATTTTCCATCCAAGTTTTTGCGTTTACAGCTTGATAGGAAATTAATGTGGAATAGACATATCTCCTATATTAATGAAATGTGAGAAGATGTACAATATTTTGGTGTATAAGTAATAAAAAGTGGGGAGTGGACCCACATATAGGTATGCTGTTTTATAGATCGACTGTTAGAGCTATTTTGGATTTTCGATCAATTTTGTACGCACAGGCTTCTAACACCTCTCTGAAACGATTGGATACGGTTCGCAATAAATTTCTTAGGAGAATTTTAGGTTGTTTACCAAGTACACCCATTTCAGCATTATCTGCAGAAGTATATGAACCTCCATTAGAGATTAGTAGAGAAAAGTTGTCGGGTAATTTTGCAATTAAGCTATATTCAGAAATTAGCCCTATCTTTTCTAAAATCAATCAGTTGGCAGTCAAAGACCTCACAAATCTGTTTTGACAAAAAAAGAAATCCCCTCTGTTGGTTTCCTCCTTTCTCTCTTCAACTCCCCTTATATTCTCTCTATACAAAAGTATTATACCTCCTATTTTTACCCTAGAATACGAGACATTTGTAAGAGAAGTCGACTGTTACACGTTCAGGGATTATTCCGAATTTCTTCCTCTACAAGTGCAGAAGGAATTTTTAGCTGATGTGAGTAGGTTATTTTCTGATTTTCGACTAATTTTTACGGATGGTTCCCTAATAGATGATAATACAGGATGCGCTTTATTCGATCCCCTAAATAAGCATCATGAACAAGTTTCTCTCCCAAAAAATTCTTCTATTTATTCGGCCGAAATCGTAGCTATAATCCAGGCCTTAGAATATGCCGCAGATATTTTGTCAGACAAAATCTGCATCTTTACGGATAGTCGTTCAAAAAATTAAAAATATCAGTCTAAACTCTAAATGTGAATATCTCATTATCGAGGTTCTTAAGAAACTACAGGAATTTGTCCAAATATATAATAAAAAGATTACGTTATGCTGGATCAAAGGGCACCCCCGGGTTTGCCATAACGAGACAATGGATAAGCTGGCCAAGTCTGCTACCGAAAGTGGCGCTACTCTTGACATGTGCTATACTAAAGGAGATCTTAAAAATCACGTCAAAAAATATGTTCAGAAAAATGGCAAATTTTGTCAAATTCTCCGGAAGCTGGGAAACATTATCGAGCTATATTTTCCAACATTCAAAAGCAACCCTGGTTTGCAGTCGGGGGTAAGAGTAAGGCGTTCTACTCCACTAAATCTCGCCTTAGGACAGGGCACGGTATATGTGGAGCATATTTGTACAAAATAAATTTAAGACCCACCTCTAATTGTGCTACATGCGATGCGGTTGAGGATCTCAAACACATAATTTTGATCTGCAACGAGTACGAAGTTCAGAGAGCTGACTTATTACGTAATATTGCTGGGTGTAAAAGTGTTGAACGGCCTTTCAATTTGGACACTTTAATTGGTACTAATGATATAGATATATATACTCATATATTTGATTTTCTGGTATCATGTAGCATTGAAATATAAATTAGAGGATTAGGCTAGGTTGGGTTGGTTGGTGGTTTTGGTCGGGAGCGAGTGGGGGTCATTGTCGGGGCGCTTGATTTTTATAAATCCCTCTAGTCCCTGCTGCGTCGGCTTGGGCAGCTTTGGTCATCTCCGCCTCATCGGGTTTCATATAGTTATTTTTTTGGCCAATGCATAAGTAAGGTAAAAAAAAATTTACCATGTTTATTATTTCATAAAGCTTGGATTCATGAATTTGGAATTGAAATAATTCTGGGCTTATTCTGGATTTTCTCTTGAGTAATTAATTATGAAAACAACGTATTTAAAAAGGTTATTTAAAGATCTTGAGATGCGGTGTGATGTGATATAGGTTTAGAAAAAAATTTTCTTTACCGCACCAACGTTTCGATCTTTATTGGATCATCTTCAGAGCCTGGGATTTATAAACATTGTTTAAATTATACAAATGCATGTAAGATATGAAAATGAATTTGTACAATGATAGAAATTTTAAGTTTAATCGAAGTACTTCTACTCACTTAAAGTGTGTGTTTTCTGTGTAGACGTGTCATTGCTGTGTGTCGTGTTGAGAGTGCCAGTGAGTTAATAATAATTTCTTAACTGTCACTAAATACCACATGTATTTAAAAAGATGCAAGCCTGATAAGGATACATAGAACCGTGGATATACAAATATTTGTAACAATAAATAAAAATGGTTATCTAGAGATCGTGAGATGCGGTCTGGCAAGACGTAGGTTTTTGAAAACCATTTTCTTGATCGTGCCAACGTTTCGATCTTTATTGAGATCATCCTCAGGGCCTGGGATTTACAAATACTGTTTAAATTTATCAAATACATGTAGGATATGGAAAAAAGTGAATTTATACAATGCAAAAAATATTTTTTATATTCAGTCAAAGTATTTCTACTCACTCAAAGTGTTTGTTTTCTACGTAATTGTGCCATTCTTGTGTGTCGTGTTGAGAGTGCCAGTGAGATATTGCTGTTTTATGTTTATATACGTTGGATTTTGATGGGGTGGGGAAGGAAGTCGGGATAGAAAGACAGTTTTATATAAGGAGTCGGCTTCTTTGAGGTGAAAGGAGCCGACGATGGGAAAAACGTTGGTAACGGTAAGGCCAGATTATCCTTTCAGGATTATATAGACGGGAATAATTAGGGAAAGGAAAGCTAAATTGTTCTAAAATTAGATTATGTAGAAATGTTTGATGTGAGGAATGTGATGAATGTTTTATATGTTATATTATAGGTTTTGTGAGATGTGATGATATATGTACGTTATCGATATTGAATTTGATTAATGATATTGGCGTAGCTGCGACTGAGTTTACATGCCTGTTCTGTAATTGATGCTGTGTTTATCTCGGTTGATGTAAACCATTTCTAAAAAGTTACGTTTATGTTTGTTTTGTTCTGTGCGTAATATTTTTGGATTGTTGAAGTCGAAATTGTGTTTGTGTTCAAAATGGTGGGTAGCGAGTGTTGTAGGAATTTGCGTGGGTTTTTTCCAATAATAGATATGTTGCCTTACTCTCTTATCCAGATATTGGGGTGTAGAACCGATGTAAGTTACCGGACAATTTAAACAATTGATTTTGTAGCTTACGTCAGATTTATTTGTTATTGGTGTGGGATCTTTAATTTTGGAAAAAAAGGGTTTGAATTATTTTATCATTTTTGAAAGCTGTTTTGAAGTTATCGGACAAGAGAAATGTGTTTAATTTGTGTGATAGGCCTTGGATAAATGGTATGGAAATGTATGCTGGTTTGTTTCCATTCGATAGATTTAATGTAGTATTATTAGTAATAGTGGATGGTGTTAGTGTTGAGTTGTAATTGTTGATTATTCTGTTAATTATGTGTTTAGGGTAGAGATTTTTATGGACGATCTGTTTGTATATCTTTATGTTCTTGTGGTGAAATGATTCAAGGCTCAGGGTAATAATTCTGAAGAGGATGGTGAAATGTAAAGTTGAGGAGCGATCTGTGTTTCTTGGTTTTTGATACCAATCTGTAATTAATGTGCCATCTGGTTGTTTTATTACGAGTGTATCTAAAAATCCTATTTTTTCTGGTCTGCGATTCCATGTGTAAATTGTAGGAGTGGGTGAAAGCTATTAAATGTATCTAATGTAGTTTGATCTGTGGGAACTCCTGTCAATATAATATAACGTAGATGATATATTGACAGCAGTTCCCACAGATCAAATTCAAAGTACATTAGGTAAATTTAATAGCTTTCACCCACGCGTACAATTTACACATGAAATCGAAAACTACAAAACAATACCATTTTTAGATACACTCGTAGTAAAACAACCAGATGGCACATTAATCACAGATTGGTATCAAAATCCACAAACATGTAACATATAAAACAATCATCACATCCGACTCCTTATATAAAAATGTCTTTCTATCCCGACTTCCTTCCCCACCCCTTCATAATCCAACGTATATAAACATAAAACAGCAATACCTCACTAGCACTCTGAACACGGCACTCAAGAATGGCACAATTACGCAGAAAACAAACACTCTGAGGGAGTAGAAATACTTTGATTGAATATAAAAAATATATTTTTTTTCATTGTATAAATTCATATTTCTTCCACATTCTACATGTATTTGTTAAATTTAAACAATGTAAATCCCAGCCCCTGAAGATGATCTCAATAATGATCAAAACGTTGGCACGATAAAGAAAATGTTTTTCTTAAACCTACATCACACCAGACCGCATCTCACGATCTTCGAATAATCATTGACTAACGGTCCATAATCACCACACATAAATAAAAATTGTCTACAACCGAGATAAAAGTAAAACGTAGCAACCAAGTAGCTTCGGTGCTAAGTAGTAGGGCCTAGAGGTCATCAAAGAGACAGGACTAGAAGGTGTAAAAAAGGAAGGGCACTGCGTTATAGAGTGGAGAAGGAATTCTATAGTTTGGAGGAAAAGATGAGAAGGATAGCAGGGGTTCCTTGTTTAATGGATAAAGGTCAGAAAGTTCAGAGTTTAACTGGAGTGTATAAACGATCTGAAGGTGAAAAGATCATATTTAGATGGATGATATATGATAGAAATTGACAAGGTGGTATTACCTTCGGGTAAGGGTATAACCACATCAAATCGTTGTACAGATCTGTCACGTTCGATCTCTAGTAGAAGATAAAACATACAAAACAATTTGTTAGACGTTTAATCTCATCTCTACGCTCCCCAGTGAGTCCTTCGTACTCAACACATCCGGAATGAAAATTGGGGCGAAACTAGAAGGTTATGAGTATTATTGAGAAGAAGTTATTTGGTGGCACGATGGAAGTTATGTAGGGTAGAATATTTGGGATTATTTTATTGCAAGGTTAGGTCACTAACAATCCCAAAATTCTTGATGATGGGACAAAAGAAAATACGGTGATTGTTAAATATAAACGGAGGGATAAGGAATGAAGGAGGAAACTGTATCCAAGCACAATAAACAGGGACTTTTACGTTCAAATTAAGCACATTTTCAGTGGCCCTAGTTTAAGTCTGTAGCTAATTGAGTTTACGTCCTTCTGGATTTTTAAAATTGTAACTTGCAAATCAGCAGGTAATCAAACATAAATTCAGGAGTCAGCTGCACAAAGGTGATGCCAATGTTGTATGGTTGTAGACAAATCATTAATGTAGCAACAAAGAAGGGAAGAAGAGTTTCTTGAGCCTTGATTCACTACAGAGAGATTGGCTTTATTTGGGCCAGAAAGGAAAGTGGACAATATTAAGTCAGCTTGATTTGCCTTGATTATGATATGCCTTATAACTAGGAATTTAACATCAATTTCAAAATTATAATTTTTGATATTTTTAGTTTCCTTTTAGTTCTCCTTTGAATTTTCTACTTTCTATTCCTTTATTTTGAACTCTCCTCAAACTTTAAGGAAACGACTTAGAACTAAATTGAAAATAACATTTGATTAAAACTTCACTTTCGATTAAAAGTATGGACTTCGCCTCTTCTACATTCATTTCCAGCGTTCGCGTACTCTTTTGAATTTTTTGCTTTTTATCCTTTTCTCTAAACTAACGTTGGCCTTCAGCTCATCCTGATTCTTGTTCTGGTTAGTTCTAGAAGAGGGGATTTCATGTTTTATGCGGATTTAATCTTTAATTTTGGCTTTTTTACATTAATTCCTAGCGTTCGTCTTTTCTCTGAATTTTCTTCTAACTGTTCAATTATTTTGAACTTTTTTCAGCCTTTAAATCAGTCTGATTAGTCGTAGAACTAAGACTTAAATAACTTTATGCATACTTAAATAGTGATTTTGGCTTTTTAAGCTTAATGTTCTTTCATGAATTTTCCACGATTTATAAACAAAATAATTATAAAACGTGTAAAGAAAATTTTAGAGAAAAAATGTTTAAGCGGTATCCTGGAAAGAAGAGGAAGGACCAGGCTGTATTACACCAATAAATACGAGTAGAGTAAAAATTAACCTTTCGCTTCATAGATCCAAAAACCAATGTGTTCTTTGTGTAAAGGTTGCCAATAGCCGTTGGATCTATATCCGTCTGGTACAGGATATTACAACAGAAAAACTGATCTCATCCACACCTGTGAACTTGATCATCAGACTATACAAATATAACTTTCACAAGGGTGCCCTCGTGGAGGGTACTATCGTCACTTGTTTGGTTGTTAGTAGTCTACTAGTGAAAAAATGAAATTATTTACTCAAGAGTGTTTATTTATAACATTTCTTTTCAAATCCAAATAATGTTTTGAGGTTATTCAACAAAAATTCCAACGGCCAGTGTTAAAATGTTTCGAAATTACGAAAGATTTTATCTTATTTTATATATTACCATCTCCACGGTTCATATCTTCTCTATTGATAGATTGAAAAATTCCAAGTTCTCCGTGGTTGAAAACCTTTATTCAATTTAGTAAATTACATGGACGTTTCGGGCTCCTGGCCCATCATCAGTAACAGAACATTGAGAAAGGCAGGAGCCCGAAACGTCCATATAATTTACTAAACAGAATAAAGGTCAACCACGGAGAACTTGGAATTTATCAACCTATCAATAGAGAAGATATGAACCGTGGAGTTGGTAATATATAAAATAAGATAAAATCTTCCTTAATGTCGAAACATTTTAACACTGGCCGATGGATTTTTGTTGAATAACCGCAAAACATTATTTGTTGTTGACAAGAAATGTTATAAATAAACACTCTTGAGTAAATAATTTCATTTTTTAAAGTACATTTGAAATGATTCGTTTAAAAAAACTTGCAGATATCAAACATTTTAATCAATTAGATTGTGTGTTTTAACCAACCGGATTACGGGGGCTAATAACGGCCAAGAACTGCCTCGTTTAAAGCCAATTCATTGGACTCTCCTGGAGTCAATGTTTACTAAACAGAATAAATTCATAATTTTCACGTGTTAAACAAGCTATCTCAATTGGCGTTCGGTACCGAATTGTAATTTAAACTGATACTACGAATAAATTGCAATCCTGGCATCTGTTCAAAGGGTTATGTAGTTTAGATGTAAACATGGTCCACCTTTCTTTCATTACTTGGGTTCGATAGCCAAGGTCGACAATCCGATAAATTCAAAATCCATTTTTTTAATATAATCCATTAAATCGTACATAATTATGCAAATGTAATGTTATAACGCATGAAAGGAAATTTTTTTAAACAATTTTTCTTCCTACTAATTATCTTATTGTTTGCATACATCAGTAATATGCATAATTGATTAGATTTCGTGGCCCGATTGACCAAATAACACCTTTCAATTAATTAATCTTTATGTAAGGTATTGGATGAGATAAAAAAGTCAGCCTCACGAGCGGGATTCGAAAGGTTTGGTTGAGATGAGAAGTTCGTGTCCGAGTGGATCGAAGTCACGATAGTATTTAGCCGAAGGTCGTGGGTTCGAATCCCGCTTGTGACACTGACTTTTTTATTTCATCCAATACCTTACATAAAGATTAATTAATTGAAACATGCTTAATGTTTTAAACAGTATTATTTTATATTTTAAAATTAGTGCTAGGAATTATGACCAACTAGCTCCTAACCGGCCGAGCTTCGCTGTGGCCCACTCTGATGTGAAATGAATGGGAAAGTAAATAAAAGATACATACGACTAACACTATTCACCAAGAATAAACATCATTCATTTCAATACACTGCCTTGCGTTTCGGTGGCATGAAAGGAAAGGAAAAAAAAATCAAAAATCACAAAATCATTTTTTATTGTAAAACTAGTGGATTGACTACATTTTTTGTTTGTCCGTTTCCTGCATAAAGATTAAGATCAGCGGTTTACCGAATTTGAAACATGGACGTTTAATTGCTCATGAGAGAAGCAATCGTTCTCTAAATCCAAATCGGACACTTGCAAAAAATGTCCTTGAGCTTAGCGTGGTTTTTTTTATGTATTATTTAACTATTATTTATAGTCTTGATAGTCATTGCGAACGCAAGGAGTATTAGAAATTGAAGTCGTTTGAACGCGAACGCCATTTCGGTCGGAATGAATGTTTTTCGTGGAGGTAGTACGTCTTCACCTTTATGAGGTCCAATCAGAACTGTAGCTTCAATTAGATTGTTCATCTATTTTCTAACAACTAATCGTGTGCCACTGCATAACTTTGGTTGATTGATGTTTCGGAGGAATACAAATGGCACTCCAATTTTCAAATTCAGAACGTGTCACGGTAATCTGGAACATCGAAGGAATGAAAAAATTCCGTTCAAAAATTCAGTATTTAACTTTGGTTCATATCGGAGTGAGTGGTTTTGTATGTCCCTGCTTCTGTTTAGTATTATGTTGCTCATATCGTGTACGTCGACATTTTTAGCAGCAAGAATGGCCATACGTGATTTCGATAATTTGTTTCGATGTTTTTGAAAACCTTTTCTAAAAATTTAACTTTTGAATTCAAGATGGTGCAGAAATTAAATGGGCGGGTGATTTCTCCTGTTTCTACCTTTGTAGGTACAGTAATTGTCTTTAAAATATGTCAGCTATTGGAACACAGACAACGATCAACGGGAAAGTAATTAATTCGATTTTCGACAACACCCGCGAATCGGAATGTAACGTGGTGTCAAAATATCAAATCAATTTATATACGTACATAGATATAAATATTTACCAAACTTCTATATTGTAAATTTCTAATAATAAAAATCAGGAATAGCACTCGGTTCCATCGTCCAATTTTGAATAATAATAATTCGTCATAAATTACAATAAATAATCTTCAAAGGTTAATCAGAAATTAGCATTATTTAAACCTAAGGTTTTAAGCATAACGAATAAACGAATTAAATTTACACTGAACGTGACTCCGAGTGGTTTGCTTTCATATTCAAACAATTGGGCGATAGTAGCCTGTAAATAGTAGAATGCTGCAAAAATGCGTTTTTCAACTCACACCGATGAAATATGAATTTTTAAATATTTCTCGCAAAAAACCGGTCCAGACACAACAATAAACAGATTTTTTCCGTTACTTATTAATTTTCGAAATTGAGGACGTTATTAAAGATATTAATTAAATTTTTTAACCAATTAATAACCTACTGAATCCATTGATTCCAAATGATAGCCGTTTTGCTGGCACAAACCTATAAAATTTAAACAAAAAAACGCAATTTTTAATTTCATGAAAAACTTAGCACAGGTAAAAACTGCTAAAAATACATTTATTAGCCAAAACCAAGAAAGACATACTAAAGTTACTATTGAGTATAGAATACTGATTAATGATTTATATAAACTTTTAAGAGCCTCGTGTATTAACCACCCCGGGGTTGGCTTTCTACAGTCTTATACGTCCAACCAGTTTGGGTGCCAGGGGTTGTGAACAGCGAGATCATTTCGTACCTCAACGCAATCAATCTGCCGTTCACACTCTCACTCACTCTTAAATGCATTCTTTCTTATTTACGTACCATTCACTCTGCTGGGGTGTAGAGTATTTTTTATTTCTTCATCACCCTTTAACTTATTATATAACTAACCTAATTGAGGGTCGATGGTCATTCAATATTCAGTTTTAATATTCCATTAACGGCCCTCTCACACTAAAATTCACCCCAATAAACACATTCACACAAAAATACACACAGGGGCACAAAAAGAAATACCTAGCACTATATACATCAAAACAGCCCTGTTTCTTGCAATAATTGAAACGAAAAACGCAATAATTCAAGCACGGTTCTCATGTCATTCATTCCATTCCTACGGGCAACGTTCACCTAGGATGGCTTCTTCTTAATCGGGTGAGGATTACCCTTCTTCCTCTACCTTAACGTCATTGATACATCTAAGCTTCTGCTGATCCGGCCCACCGACGCTGTCATTTTCTTTTAATCGTATTTTTATTGCATTTTTACCGCCGGAGGGCCGGATCGCTGTGATTAATCCAGAGAGTATTGAGTATAGAATACAATAAAAAAGTGTTTATTATTTTTACAATCCGAAAGAAATTTTTTCTAACAAAAAAGTTAAATGCTAACTGCAAAATAACTGAAAACACAAATAGCACAAGCTTTGCCCGTCTGCTGAGCTGGCATAATATCTACAAAAATTTAACTATTTTATCATTTAGTGTAAGAAACACCCTGTATAAGTTTTGTATTTTACTATTACCTGTGTACAAAGTTTATATTTAAAATTAAAATGTGATAATTAGGTAACATTTCACTTCATTGGGCAGTACTTCATGTAATTAATAATTCAGTTCCCTGTCTTGCAACTGAAAGAAATAACATTGTTGGCTGTCATGGTTCGAGGGAACAAAATGTTTTATAGCATAAATTATTTGCACCTACCATCATCCTACCTTTTTATTTTAGTGTGATGGTTTTGTATGATAAATTATATTTGAACTAGCATTAGTTTAAAATAGTGTATGAATGACATGAATTAACGCCAACTTAGTTAATTTAAGGTGAAAATAAAAATTGAAACCACGTTATTATTTTGCTTGGTTAACTCGTCTCAGAATTACTGCGATATTTAGATATTTATTTATTCAAAAAATAGTATTTATATACCTAGATTATATTATAGTACCTATTTTATAAATGAAAAATTGTAGATTTTAAACCTAATAGAATGTAGAAAAATGTAATGTTATAGAGCATTAAACAAAGCAAACGGTAAAATATATGTTTATTTCAAAGTGATATCTTCTTTTACTAAATAACATACCGGATTCCTACTGAAAATAAAAACGTTTGGGCAGGGATTTTAGAGAACCATACCATAGGAACTTTATTCATCGATGGACTTTAACAGGAGGAAATTGCCTTTAGCTCCTTGAAAAAATTGTTTACCTGTTGATTACAGTACGGTGCAAGAAAATGAAGAAGAATTTGAGGAACGAGGAATTATTTTCCAGCAAAATGGAGCGTCACCTCACCACACAAGAAAGTGGGAGGCTTTTTATATATCCGTTATCCTTCCTAAACAAAACGTACCGTACTGAATCCTTTCAGTCCAAATGATAGCCGTTTTATTGGCACAAACCTATAAACATTGGAAAATGGCTCAAGAATTTAAAAATTCTCTACACCGCGATAAAACGACTTAGCGCTTAGCAAATTTTACATAAACTGTATAATTTCATACTCTTCCGAATGGTGTGATTGGGAGGATCAGTTCATTTTCTTTCAAGATGGATTAGAAGACGAGGTCTCATCGAGTGTCAAGCGAGATTTCCAGTTCAAACACCCTTAGATTTTGTTTTGTGGGGATACATTAAAACAGTGATGTACCGATCTCTTTCAAACAATCTGGAAGATTTAAAGGAAAGGATCAGGGAATGTTGAAGAAGCATAACGCTAGATACTTTCCGTGAAGTGAAAAATGAATTCCATACTAGGATTTTTCTTCGTATGGAGATCGGTGGTGCCCATTTTGAAAACTTAATTTACTAGGAAGAACTCAATGAAGTTACTAGGAAGTAAGTGAATTACAAATTAGTAATTAACTTAATGTTACTAGAAGGTAAATAAATGAAGATTGAGATAAATAAAATTTGAACTTTTTATTTTTTTCCCAAATGTTAAACGAATTTTTCCTTTTCTACAGAAAGGTGTGGTGTTTAGTGACGGTTAGTTAATGATTATTTGAAGATCGTGAGATGTTCGAAAAAATGGTTTTCTAAAAAGCCAGATCGCATCTCACGATTTTCAAATAATCTACAAGAAATGTGCAAGAAGTAAAATCTCCTTGAAAAAAGTCTTAGAATTGAGTTTCGTATTCAAAATGATATTCCATTTGAAAAAAAAAAGTTGCTCAGCCCTGAGGACGTACCGTTGAGAAAAATTTTTGACTTCCGATTCAGATTCTACATAAAAAATTATGTAAAGACCAGTCCTATTTTTTAATTATTTTCAAAACACCATAAATAAAATGGGGAGGGGGGTAGTTTATAAATAACCACCTGGAACATAATCGTCCCCGGGCAAAGGAAACGCAAGACACTTTACTACTGTTGAAATATAATTAAACAAGAAAAATACCGTCTTTATTCAAATAGGGTTAAATGAAATAAAATAATAATTTACATTCTCTTTTGAAATTCAAATGATTATGGAGATGGGATTATTCAATCAAAATGGGATGAATGGAACTTTTCCTACGATCGGACAAGACCTACAGTGAACTATTCAACCAACATTTCATTCCACTGAAAGTAACCCGAGTTATCTAACAGTACGACAAAATGGAAGTATTGAATAAAAGCGGTGATTTATGATAAAAGTATGGATTCTTTTTTTTTTTAATGTATAGGTTGCCTCGGAGTGTTTGCGAAGCATACTTTTATCTAAAACAAAAGCGTCCATGCAGGGACCGAGTAGGAATGCCACTCGATATGAGTAATACGTTCAAGTACGCAAGTAAATCATTGGG
The DNA here is from genome assembly GCF_000648675.2 of Cimex lectularius. NCBI lineage: Eukaryota > Metazoa > Arthropoda > Insecta > Hemiptera > Cimicidae > Cimex > Cimex lectularius. Next base: position 558,456 of record NW_019392816.1, read on the forward strand.
GCTGCTATTCCCACTTTTCTATAAAACAGCGGAATAAATGTATACATAATTTTTTTTATTGTCGTAGTCTTTTTTTTAACGAGGATTCGGAGCAACAGAGATCATTCGAACGCGGAACCTTTACGTTAATCCAGGAACACACTTACCCGATGCTACGCCATGCGACGCTACCCGATGCTACCCGACGCCTTGTCACGTTTTGGTGGGGTGTGCACATCTATCCGACGCAAGCACACGTCGCGTACAGTCCACAGCGTTTGTCACAATAATCACTATCACAATCGCAACGCATCTTTTGTTCTTAATGCACTATTTTGAGCTAAACCTTGTAATAAATTGTTAGTTAAATTTTATGAGCACAACCATTTAATAAATTGTTTGTTAAACTTAATCGTTATAAATAAAGTTACTCCTAACCATCTAATTAAACAATGTTTATAAAAACTTATGCATTTTTTATCTCGTTTAATTTGGTTTACATTAAAATAACATGTTGTAATTAATATAACGACAAAATTACATGTACTTAGTTTGAAATAAACTACAAAAAATATGAGTGTCCTGTTCTGATGCTACCCGACATTACAAAATGGTGTAATTTTACGAGCAAAACTATGAAATAAACTGTTAATTAAATTTTATGAGCAAAACCGTGTAATAAATTGTTCCAATTTTAGTATATGTACCGCCGAAGCGAGAACAATAAATTGTTAGTTAAATTCATTATATAACAATATCGTATTCCGGTGTTTTAATTAATTTTCTACCAAACCATTAAAATTAATTTTTTTAATAAAAACTAATTATTTTTAATCACAGTTAATTTGGTTTATATTAAAATAAGTATGTTGTAATTAATATAACGACAATAATACATGTAGTTTGAATAAAAATATGAGTGTCCGGTTGTTTTGTCTTCGACTATACTCGATGCGACCCGACGAAAATCTGGGCAGTAGGGATCGCAGAGCGTCGGGTAGGTTAGCGTGGTATAGCATCGGGTAGATGTGCACGGGGGTAATGCAACCTTATGCAAAATCGGAGTTTGGATTTGCGTCGGGTAGCATCGGGTAGCGTAGCATGGCGTAGCATCGGGTAAGTGTGTTTCTGGCTTTACAGTGATAGCGCCTTGTCAACGCCTAAACCGTTGCGGCGACAGACGCCCCTTAATCTTATTATTATATTTATTGCATGTATATAGTTACTATATATAAAATTTTGTGATGTATTATGTTTTAACTGTTTCGTGAGAATGTATATATAAGTGTAACTATGTATGTAGTACATGAGCCTGAATGGAGGGGATAATCATAGGTTCGATTATGCATATTATGAACTTGTACATATCAGTCAATCAAGAATATCCTAAAGGAAAATAAAAACATTGATCTACTTATGAGCCCAGGTCATCAGGGCCTATATTAATTTCACTACAAAAAACATACTTGTACAACTGATTTAACACTCAATATAAACATATAGAACGCACCAAGTTACTTAATTACATTTTTCAAAGGCGATTTCAAATTGTTTTGAAGACCAACTTAGTCCCAAACTTAGGACTGTAAGACTATTGCAACCTTATCCAGGCTGGAGATTCTGGAGGCTAAGCTTAGTAGTAAACCGACAAATAGGGCGTCCATAACAACGCAAAATACGTTCAAGAACATCGTTTGATTAAATTACGTGCGAAGGAATAAAGAAGAAGGACAAAAAAGATTGTCTATATTTTCTTGATGTTGGTTCTGACAAATTTTAGAATATTCTCTCCTACTATGATAAAGACAGTTTAAATGTTTCTGAACATAAATACAATAATGAAAGTGCAAGAATGTAAGAATACCTAAAAATACTGCTCGAAATTATATAGTAAAGTCAAACAAAGTTAGGAATTCTGATAAAGAAATGATTATGTAGAAAACACGGAAAAAGGCAAACAATAGTCCAATCACAACTACTTTGTGGTGTTTGTAAAAAGTGTTTATTTTTTAACATATTTGATTGAGGGCTAGTGTCTTTTATTCAAGATGTTGGGATTTAGCAAGAGCATTAGAACAGCTTAAAAAACATTATAAAGCCGATTCTTGTTAAAATTCCTCCTTCTTCGGTCCTAAGGTCGTTTGTTGCTTTCATGGCCATGAATTACAATGGGTTTAAGCTACAATAAATCTTTTTTCACGGTTCCTTTGTTGTTAATAGGGCGAAGAAAAAACGAGAGAAAAACTCAATAGAAAAATTATAAATTAATTGTCAAAAATCGTTTTTATCTAATAATGTGTGGACAATAAGAATATTTAAAATAAATTATAAAACATCTTTAAATAGAACAAAAACGTTCAATGGTATTTTTTCACTGTTTTTTCCTTGGATTTGAAATTTGATGGACAAAAATTAACTTTTACTCACTCCTAGAACTATTTAAATTTTAAAAACATGATCTTTAAAGTAATACATTAACGAAGTTTTTTTTAAATTAGCGTTCTAAACATCAGAGGTCATATCAACCCTGGGGGTGCCGGTGGTTTTGAAAAAAGTCCGTTGATAAGCAGGTCGAGTACAAATGCAGGGCTGCTGGATTCGAACCCAGGACCTTTACCTTACAGCAAGGCTTCCAAAACTTTTTAGCCAGTCGATCCCTTTCCAAACAACAACAACAAAATCCAAGTCATTCAAGTAATTAAAATTAGATATTTATTTAGAAATCGTGAGATGCGGTCTGGTGTGATGTAGGTTTCAGAAAAACATTTTCTTTATCGTGTCAATGTTTCGATCTTTATTCGACACGACACGCAAGAATGGCACAATTACACAAAAGACAAACACTTTGAGCCCTGAAGATGATCTCAATAAAGATCGAAACGTTGGCACGATAAAGAAAATGTTTTTCTGAAACCTACATCACACCAGACCGCATCTCACGATTTCTAAATAAATATCGATTTACGGTCACTAATCACCACACATAAAATTAGATACTTCTAGTATATGTAGTGCATTAAAGTTTTATAAATTAGCCAGTTCATTCCTTATTAGGTGATAAAGGGGGATATCACTATGAAAACAAACATAAGATTGATATGCTTAACTTTATTTACAAAATCCGGAACACAAAATTGGACAGAATGGAATCAATGGGTAGGGGTGGTTAAGGTAGGTAAACTCGAGCCAAATTCAAAAGTTATCATTTGAACAATAATGACTAACGAATTAAGGGAATAGTGAGGTTGTTTTAGCTTGCACAGCATGGATATGTGGATTTAATTTCTGATAGCTGAATGTGTCCGAATATTGTGATACTCTTCTCTTGCAAAGAAAGACTCATCTCATTCATATTCATGAAAATATCTGATAGTACAACGGTACACTTTGCCATTTCTAATCATTGAAAACTTTGGCCAATTTGACGCTCGGAGCCATCAGCAGAAATAAGACTTCAGAACGTCGCGTAATCGTGGAAGTGCTTTCCCACGAGACAGCTACCTCACGCCTGTATGAAGAAGTAGGAAATGATGAAGGCTTCCTATATCGTCATCATCGTCGTATTCTGAAAAGTCACGGCTTCAATGGCCGCGACTTGATATAGTTAATCATTTGATCAGACTCATCCAAAACTTTCTTACAAGAGACGGGTATTTGTAAAGCACGTCTGTGTCGAACACAATGACTGCTACCGCAATCCTTCGATTTATATATTCTTGTGGCTTATAGTAATCACTCCGATCGTGTGGCCAGTCATTGCTTTTGAACGATCTGTGCACACGACAATGCAATAAGACATGGAATTTTGTTGGTTGTAACCAATCGTCCAATAAAGGATTGGTAGGAAGTGGACGCACAAGAGAAGTTCCTCCTCCATATATCCCGAGCAATCATAATGGACAAAAGCCAATAAAATAGTCCACCCCGTGACGTCAGTTGATTCGTCGATTTGGAAGAAAATTAATTGTGTTGAATGCGAGAAACCAGCGATTTTTTCACATCATATGATAAATCAAGTATCCGTCTTTTGACAAGATTTTTCATAACGACAGCGAATATATAAATTTTATTATTTTCAAGTATGTAGATACAATATCGTTAACACAACTTTTATGAGTGTTTCAGCGATGGTATGAGCTTTTCTTTCCTGTGCCTGTTTAGTAAGTTTTCATTAACAGATTTTGCATGAGTTTTAATGAAGGTTTAAGAAGCAGCCAGTTCAGTACGCTTCCTCATGAAAAATAAGCCTGTTCTCCCGGAGTTCTAGGTGTGTACCCTCCAAATGAACGCAATTTAACTGAAACCATTGAACTGTTTAGACGGACTTTCCCGCACTTTCATACTCATTGCTTTACCCTCGTTCACCTCTAAAACTCCCAAATCCAAAGTATTCTTGGGATTTTCGTTTATTCTACATTGGCTATTTGACCTGCTCTATTCGGCGACTTGAGAATTTGAGCATGCACGTTCCTGGTGTGGAGCTTCATCTGAAGACTGTTCTTAATATTGCTTAGCGTCACTAATGTCCTCATTTGAAGATTGTCCTTCCCCCTCATCAGTTCCAAATCGGCGATTTCCTGGTTGTGCAGGTGATGGAGAGACTGCATGCTTCCTCATAGATACTGACTTCAGCCATCGACACAACATTGAAAAAATCCAGAAACAGCAGTTAATGGTAATGGAAAACCCCAGTATCAACAAGGAAATTTGTAGGAAAGCAACCGTCCAGTCCAGTCTACATTATCTATTTGCTTACGTGTGCAAAAATAAAAGTAGAATGAAGAAATAAAAATTTTTAAAAAAATTTCAGTACTAATTGTTATTGGCACATATATGTTTAGCGGTCATAATTGACCATGTTAATTATTCTTTTTTAACTAAGGTCTTGGTTGAGATGAAAAAGTTAGTGTAACGAGCAGAATTCGAACCCACGACCTTCGGCTTCGAACCCACGACCTTCGGCTCAATACGCCGATGCTCAAGTGGTTAAGCAGGGGGTGGTCGTAAGGTCGAATCCTGCTCGTCACACTAATTTTTCATCTGGACCAAGTCCATAGATAAAAGGAATAATTAATTGGAATTGTTACTAGTATGTAATTGGTTTTATTCATTGTTCTTTATTTTTGTAATTATTAATTTTTCTCGCAGTTCCTCGCGGACTACAGTTTGGAAAACCCGCAGTAATGAGCGCCGTGTCAATGCCTAAATCGTTGCGGTCACTGACGCCTCAAGAGACATCTTTATTAAAGGGTTGGACAATTGTCCTATTTTAATGTTGTTTCGAGGTGTTGTGGTATTTCATCTGTTAAATCAATTCCAATTGCGTTACAATAATTGAAAACGCTCAATATTTGGATTAACAATACAACTAGACGAAAAACATATTTGAATGTTATTTTAATGTGCGTTTTTTCTGTCTTTTTTCAATTTTTTTTACAAGACGTTTTGTTGTTTTCATCTTTAATCCACGGATTAGTTGTTTTATAATAATTTTCAATGATCAATTCTTTTTTAAAGGAAGGTAATAGAAAAAACGGCGATCTTGCATTAAATTGTTGTTTTTATGGATGTCCTTGTTTTGGTCGTCCTTTTTTTTATATTTTGGATTTTTGCACAAATTATTTTTCTATTACCAATTTTTTTCGAGTGAAAATAATTTGAACAAGCCATTCTTGGATGCTTTCGATATTCTTAAGGATGTCCTACTTTTTGCTTTTGTTTTCCTTCTATTTTCTTCCATGGCAGGTACATAACAGTGAACATAATAACTTTTTGTTGTTCTCATTAATTTTGTTCATTTGGTTTTTGTTGTCGTTTTTTTTATCTATGATCGAACATTTGTGTTATATTATTTGACTTTTGCCAATTTTTTGGAAGACAGGTGATTGATGATAGAGATAGTTGATTAGATCAAGGGTTCTATTGAATGTTCCTGTTTTTCTTATGGATGACCTCTTCATTATAAATTAATCGCATTAAATTATTTTTCTTTGGCCACTTTCATAGAAGATTGGTATGTGGATCAATATATGGTGTTGAGTCAGTTTTATTAATTTTCACTAATTTCGTGGTCCGTTTGACCAATTAATACATTACAATTAATTAAGGTTTTTAGTTGAGATAAAAAAGTCAATGGCACGAGCGGGATTCGAACCCACGATCTTCGGCTAGATACGCCGCTGCTCTACCACTTGAGCTATCGTGACCTCGATCCATTTATCCTGCCATTTATCTCAACTAAAAACCGTAATTAATTGTAATATATTAATTGGTCATGCGGACCACGAAATTAGTGAATTTAATTAATTTAAATGAAGTATACTTCACTAAAGCTCTCCGGGGTCATTTCATTTGTCGCCGAGAATCCAATCCGATTACACGACATTTGAAAATTGGCAAAAAAAGGAGGGAAAATACAAAAGGTGCGGTTGAGATGGTAAGTTGGTGTCCGAGTGAATCGAGGTCAAGATAGCTCAGGTGGTAGAGCAGCGGCGTATCTAGCCGAAGATCGTGGGTTCAAATCCCGCTCGTGCCATTGTCTTTTTGATCTCAACTAAAAACCTTAATTAATTGTAATTCATTAGTTTTGTTTATCACCTATTATTTTTTCGTCAACTGATGTTTTAGATGGCAGAGAAAAACTGAAGAGATTCTTAGATGTTCTTGTCGTTCCTCAGGGTGGTTTTTACTTTTAGTTTTTGCTCTCCTTCCTTTATATTCCATTATGGTTTATTTGTAATCAATTATTTTTATAGGCCAACGTTGAGAAGGCAGGTAATTAGATGAATGTATGTTGCAACGTTTTACTTTTCTTTTTTCCAATATTGATAATTCGTAATATTTTTTTCCTTAGCCAATATTTAGAAGAAGGTAATTAGATGAAAGTTGTTGTTCTTTTTCTAATTAATGTTTTTTTTTCTGATCCTTTTTCTCCATTTCATTATAGATTATTTGTATTAAATTATTTTTCTTTGCCCAATTTTTTAGAAGGCAGTTGGTTATATCAAAGAGTTTTCTTGGCGTTCATCAAGATGTTCATTTTCCTTTTTTTTTGTCCTTCTTTTTATTACATGAAATGTTATTAGCATTAGGGTTGTCCTTCGTTTTTTTTTATTGTAGCCCACGAATATTAAGTTGTTTTTCTTTGGGCAATTTTTTTCGAAATTAGATTGAGGTAATTAGAGTAAATGTTTGATCGTGGGCGAAATTAAAAATAATGCTTCATGGGCTAAGCTTGAGGAAAACAAGTTGTCAGATATAATTACAATTTGTTGTTAGAAATTTGCATTGTTAATAATTCCATCACTGACTATGTATCAACCCCCTAATTCTTACTTATAGACTAATACACAAATCAATTCATAGACGAATCTCTATCCCTGCTTATAATCTAAACAATTATACCAACATAGCTTTCTAACAATTTTCAACAAAAAGAACACGCCAGAAAACCGAAGTCTTACCTTTTCAGGTTCACCCCTCGCCTCTGACACGATGTAATTCTCGTTGCTCCCGTGATCGTCAATCATTGAGCTAAGGTCACTCTGGGTGGATAAAAGAGGTGGTAATGATGGTTCAGCCGCCGAACATGTCGAACGTCCTCCCAACCATCCCAGCTCGAGGGAAAAAGAAACCCTGTACGCATGCGAGACTATGTAGGCGTAGTCTCCGCATCCTTCGATGCTATACACGCGCTTAGGGAAATAGTTGTAGAGGTGTGCTTGCCCGATACACATCTCCGAGAAAAAACGTGTTCAGGCTCAGATACCCTGCTCCACGTGATTTTATTCCGTGTGATCGACCCCCCATCCTAGGCTTCTTGCCGTTTTTTCGACGAAAATCCTGCGAGCTATGAATTTCTCCATTAATCTTCGGGCAACGGCTGGCCCCAGGGCTTCGCAACTTCACCTTTTCAGGTTCGCCCTCTCCACTCCAGAAATTCAACCGTTCCCATCTATACTTTTTACTATTTGTCTTGCGACAATATACGCCTTTCTCTGGTTCTCTTTACTTTATACAAAATCAGATTATCCTCCGTTGGGTGCCTTCTGAACCCAACAAGGCACGTGAAGTCTACAAGTAGACCCACGAGTCCACGGGATCGATAGACTTATGGCCCTGTTGATCACCTTCTCAATGAGCCGGATATCTCTGTTGTGTTATTCTGAGGAGAAAAGCGGCCAGTCAGCCCGCTTCAGGCTTCCCCTAACCGGAACACGGTACGCCTGCCTCAGAACACAACTCCTATTGGGAAGTCGTCACTCAAGTGGGGGTTCTCCAATGGAGCCAGGAAGGGTGAAACAAATGACAGATCGATCGAGCTAAATCTTCCAGATCTTCGATCGATTTGTGTAGCGGCTTTGTTGTTTAGGAGGACCAGTCCCGTTTCTCCAATTAGATCCTTCATCAATCTGCCCCTACCATCGGTACGCTGTGAGTTGTGACCCCCATCTGGTGTTATGCTCATTGAAATCGCGCAACACCATAATCGGTTGGGGGAGAAGTAATCTTTCTGGAAGAGACATGTTTGTGTATATTATTTTATACGTATAACATTTCAGTCAGATAAACCAAAACCAATAGAAAAAGAAAAGGAATTACTCGTCATTTACAGCACAAAAGCGGTTAATTTTTTGTAGTTGCTGCTACCTTTTTAAAAGGTAAAAAATAAATGTCGTACTAAAAAAAATCATTTTCCAATCGAACGTTTTCTTCATTACAAACCCTCAATGGATAAAAATGGTCCAGTATTCGAATCAATAACAATCTCAGGCGAATCGTTTACTTTTTCCGGTCACCGGATAAGGTGCAACTCATCCAATTGGGTTAGTGTCTGACCTCTTTCAGTATAATTGGATCCTAGGGTGTGTTTTTGACCAAGATACTTATTTTTATTTTTTCAGTTTAAACACGACGTATATCCATTTCAGAAGCTTTACACTGGACTTCACATTGCTTGTGTTGATTTTTTGACTGTACTGTTGGTGTAATTAATATTCCAGGGATGACAGGTTGTTTATTTTACATGTTAATACGCAGCGCCATTTTCGTGTATAATCTGTTGTCACGACAGGCATTTTTATTAATTTTTTTAAGACACCGTATTGAATTTTTCTGGTAAGCCAAATTTAGTCTTTTTTCTAAGAAATATTTTGATTTATAATAGCCTTCTTATTGCAATACAGTCTCACTTTATATAAAGATTCAAATATTCATACTTCAATCTGGAGTTAGGTTTAATTGTCTGTTATTCATTCTCTCTCACGCTCTCACTCTCTCTCTCTCTCTCTCTCTCTCTCTCTCTCTCTCTCTCTCTCTCTCTCGAACTATATAGCTACGTTTCGGTCTCTATTTTCTCTCTTTCTATCTCTATCTCCTTCTTGTTCTTTGCTTTTCATCTCTCTTTCACGTAAGATGTAAGTGTTGTCAATGTGACCAAATGTTGCGTAATCAAAAAATAATTGTTTTGTGACGTCTATGTTTACAGTTGTATAAGTGTGTAAAAAGTGGAATCATATTTCTATTAAACATCAACGTATTTTAATTATTTAATGTAATTTAATGATTTTGATTTTTTACTTATCAAAATTATCAATTTTAATTATTATATTTTAATGAAAAGATATATTTTCTAATGCTAAACTATTTTTTTCCGGGCCTTTATTTAATTTTTAGTATGTAAACAATATTTAAGTTAATTTAATTATTGTTGTTATGTGATGCTTGTACTTTCTCTGAAAGTCATACAGATTGAAGATTAAAATTAATCGGGTTGCACATGTTCATTATAGATTAATTTGTCCGGCATTAGTTCTCAACATGTGGAACTAATATTTTATTTTTCTAAAGTTGTCGTCTCGTAAGAAAAAAGATACATATCTAGAAAAAATCAATATTTTACCTTTGGGAAGAAAAAGTTGAAAATGCACTTTTATTTGAGAACACCTTTCAAGATTTTATACTTTTATGCGTCCTTCTACACAAAATATAAGGATAGCACCACGGACTCATATAGCACGAAGAAGAGGAAAGGAAAATTGAAAATATTTTACATTTACTTTTTTCTTTACGTAAACATATTCTACAAACAATATTAAATATGAATATGATTTGTTTGAGGAAGAATAACTACACCATTTACAACTCTCTATCGTTCTTTCCCGTTCTGTTCTACAATTCAAAAGCACTTCTTTTCATCATTGTCTTTTTTAATTCTACTCTCCTTTTCTCTCACGCACTCACACTCTCTTTCTCTCTCTCGCTTTCTCTCTAACTATATATCTACGTTTCATTCTCTATTCTTATTCTCAAAACAAAGGTTCACTTTTGTAGCCTCCAAACACTGCAGTACTATAGTATTAGTTAGTTTATAGTATAGTATTAGTTAGAAAAAATTCCTAAAAACGTTATGCAGAATCTCCTCCTGATGTTCATTTGCAATTACCAATTACAAAAACTCTTTTAAAATTGGTACATAAAAACGTTGGAGATTGCTAGAATAACACGTCAAATCAGATAATGCAAAAAATTTCTATTGTATTTAAGTAAAGCTTGAATATTTCTTAGCTGATTGATTGCTAGAACATAAACTCTGTTGAATCGTTTCTTAAGGGGTTATTTAAACAATTAAATTCACAAATTAACGCATCGTGTGACTACGTCCCCTCAAAGTGTTCTGCAAACAAGAGTTAATTTATAAAAAGATCAGGTTACCGCATCACAACGTTTGAATAGTTAACATACATTGTTTTTAAAGTTCATTGAGTTAAGCAAATACTATACTCTGACTTTCTTATATTTTCATATATTAAACTTTTTTCTATTTCCACCATCGTCACAACATAGAACTGAGCTTTCTTCCTCATTTAGAGTATTGTATTTGTGTTGTTTTAGTCTGGGTGTAAGAATTTTTTAAATTATCTTTTACATTACCCCCAGACTTATTTGCAGACTTAAGAAACATTTTGATCAGTTTAGTATTAATAATTATATCAATAATAATTTCCCTTTCCATAATCCAAAAAAGGTTACAATTAATTAAGGTTTTCAGTTGAGATAAAAAAGTCAATGGCACGAGCGGGATTCGAACCCACTATCTTCGGCTAGATACGCCGCTGCTCTACCACTTGAGCTATCGTGACCTCGATCCACTCGGACACCCACCTCCCATCACAACCACACCTTTTGAATTTTCCCTCCTTTTTGCCATTTTTCAAATTTTCAAATTTGACTTTTTTATCTCAACAGAAAACCTTAATTAATTGTAAGGTATTAATTGGTCAAGCGGACCACGAAACTAGTGAATCCAAAAAAGGTTTGCTACTTTTAAAAAAAAATTTACGCTTGATTAACCCAGGATATTTTTTCTTCGTTGTCCTTTTGTTCTACATAAAAAAATCACTCAATCCTCTGAATTTTGTACAAATTAACAAGTTGTATGATTGCTTCCCCTTAACTAGATCCTCATAATGTTCTGCTCCAAAATATTCTTCTATCAACAAAGCGTTAATTTTTAGAAAGATTATGTTATCATTCCAAGATCATTCTAAATGAAAGCGAAAATGTTTGAACAGTTAATATGGATTGTTTTTTTGTCTCAATCAATTTTTTAAGTCGTTGTGTTAACCAAATACAAAACATCCTCTACTTGGATTTTTTCACAATTTCTTAGACATATTATATTTACCTCTTTTCTTAACATATCTTACTTTATCCTTTCTTTTATATTTTTTTATTACTATTCTCTCGCTCAGCCTACGCAATTGCCAAAAAAAATTGGTTAGAATTTGGCTGAACTCATGATATTTCAATTATGCATGCATTGTTTCACTTTTATTTTGGAAATTCGCTTCCTACTTTATTGTAAAAAATTTTAAATTTAAAACCTACTTGTCATAATTACATTTAAATATCTTTACGTTTTCAAATTGACGGTTGTTTTTTAACATAAAATCTATTTCACAAATTTATTTAATAAAATCTCATATCACGGAGAAGGTTTTTAAATTTTGTTTTCCAAACTTATGTACATCGCTGGCTATGTAGTATTTTATTTTCTTATATCTTCTTTTTCCCTCCTCTTTCCATCTCTAGATTTACTGACACCGCATCTTTTATTAACCACTGTGCTTTATCTGTAAACGTCTCCTGATATTATTTTTCGCATTACTTTTTCATTTGTGAAATTTGGAATCGCATTGTAAAATATTCGAAAGGCAGATGGAACGAAGGTTGCAAAGAATGCCTAATAATTTTTAGAAATTGGTCCAATTAATTCCCTTAGACATATTGGAGAAGAAACTCCTTTCTCTTTTGACAAAAAAAGTAAGTCATTATGTTTCCTTTAAATGCAAATATTCTCTTCTTTTTTTTAATTAAAGAAGATTATTTACAATCTGTGCGATATTTTTTAAATTAAACACATTCAAATAGAATAACTCGTAATTTCATAACGAAATTAATTATATTTAATTTACTGTAATCACAGTGCTATCCACGATCAAAATCCGTAGCTTCCGCTTTCCAGAGACGCTTCACAGTAATTTTACCAACCAACTCTCGTTTATGGAAATGTATTCAGATCCCTTGCATTGTTTGTTTCAGTATACAGTTTCAAGAACTGAGTTATTGTCAGTGGCCGAGAAGTGAAATGAAAAGAATCCACTATTTATTGAGCGTAATGAAACAGTGAAGGGATTTTTTAATATAATTATAAAGGCTTGGGAGTCAACGCTCGGAATTTAGCGGATAATGAGCTCGGTTTATAAGACACTCAAGGAAGTAATTAATCCTACGAAAATTAATCCCGTTCGAAGATTAAAAATGACTCCAAAACTCTCCGTCGAAATTGTTTCCAACGTTTTTTAAAGCACCTTATCGAACTATCTAGCGATCCTGTTAGATTTACATAACTAACTAATGTCTAATCATGAAACTTACTTATGTTTTTATTCGCTAGAAAGTCCAATATACTGCAATGACGTTTAATACTAACCATAATAAACAACTATGATTTATATAAAATATTTGTCCATTTTGATTACAAATGCTATCAAATACTTCACTAAAGAGAAAAAAAATTGCCATAAAACAAAATACTTCCTATCGGCCTTTTACTTTTGAATCGAATATTATTCCACTTAAAGTGTAATCATGATTTCCACAAATTAATCAAAGAAAGGTTTAAAAGAGAAAATGTTACATGTGTAGCCCATACGGTAGGTTGCCCTATATTATCCAGAAAAAACCCCGTGTAATGAAGGTATGTGGTACCTTTTATACGGACACTGCCGAATGGGACAATAATAAAAAATAATATTCAGCAGATCCTTGCTGCGCAGTGAAAATAATACAAATAAAACAAAACCCGAATTACAAAAAAAATTAAATTCCTTTCTAAAAAATAAACAAACAAATTCAATTTTTCGAAATAAAATTTAAAAAAATTCTCAATCAATATAATCATACAAGAAAGAATTAAAATATTTTCTTTTGCCAACCTGTTAACGCTAGATTATACTTAGTAGACGCTACGACTGCCTTCAAGCTACTTCTCGTTATGGCGAAAGCAGCGCTAGTTTTTCTAACTATTTGTTTGGCAAATGAACTATTTACATTTTTATCTAATACAAATCAAAATATAAAATTTTCTTGACTTAACAATTTAAACAAATACAAAATAAGAATTTTTCTAAATAAATTATTGTTTGTTTGAAAATAAAATAACATTTACTTCATTGTTAATAATAATAATTTAATTTGAAAATTACAACATAAAACAAGAGAAACAAAAATTCAATTAAATAAAAATTGTCGTGATGTGTAACAAAATGTACATTAAATACGCCAAGAAATACAGCCAATCACCAAAAAGCCAGCGACTCGAAACTATCAGTACTATATACAACAAAGCAATCTTTTATTATATAAATAACTTAATTGAGGATCGATGGGGATTCGAAACTACACATATCACGCTAATAAATACAATCACTCTCAACACACACTACAGAACACAACAATATCAGCAATATATATACAACGAAACAACCCTATTGGTTCAGGAAACGGAACAGGGGACCCAGATACTCGCTGCCGTGTTCAACACAATTCTCATAAATGGGGGCATTCCTCCGCCATCATTGTACGAAGCTAAGGAATTGAATAAATTAAGTGGGGTACATCGAACGAACTTTCTCTACATGCTGGGCACATGCGTGGGTTTTAGCCCAAATGTATGTGTTCTTTTGTCCACCTGGCAGGGCCTATCGTTAGCAGGTCGATATTTCATAATAATGAATGCAAGGGGTTTGTCAGTTTATTGTCTAAGCAGACTAACGTACACTATTGGCTCTGTCTGGAAGCTTTGCAAGTCATATCAGGCGCTTCCCTGCATAAGGGTTACAACACTTTAAAATACGAATTTGACCAAAAGCAATTGTTTTGTTCGGTGTCCTATTGTTCCACGTAAATATTTGTAATCTACAAATTACTTTAACGCAATGGCGAACAGAGGAATATCTTTTCTTTCGGGATCTTTATTTAATGTCATTATAAGTGCGAAAAATAAGAATGATATTCCAGAAAACTGCTCAAAGTTTTATTTTATTTATTCGGTTCTACATTATTTAAGAATTCGGCGTTTTGGCCATTATCTGTAATCGATATGGTTGCTAAGCCTCAGTTAGGTTCCGGTGGATCAGTGGTTGCTCTTTCACTACGTCAAAATTTTATTTGGCAGATAGCCACAGCATGAGTATCATAGTTATCGAAATACGATACATAATTTGTGACCGAACGAAATAGCGAAGAAAACTAAAATATTCCTTTATGAAAAAAAGTTGATACATACTCGTTTTTTGCATCCTAAAAACCTGCTAATTTTGGGAAAAAATAGCAAAAAATTTTGCTTTCCAAATGCCTTCAAGATTTTTTTTTCGAATTAAAACATTACAATTTACACGTAATGGAAGAAATGTTGCCTTTGTAAATTAATTAATTATGAAACGGGAGCTAAAGTGCGCTTTAATTTTTTTATTCCATCCTTATTTTGCTCATTTATGTACTAACAGGAAAAAATTCCACACACCTTTAATATAACTTGATTTGTATATATTTTTACATTAAGGAAAGTTTCACGTTTTATAACTTTTAATAATTAAGTTTTTGTCTAAAAACACAAAAAATATAAATTGGTTAGAAAAATGAAAAAAAGACGAGCAGATAAAATTTGTTTTAGATTTTTAATTAACATTTTAATTTCTCGTATTTTCTCCTCTTGCCTTACATGTCGAAGACGCCTCGGCATACGTTCTATCAGTCTGGAATTTTCTCTTTGCTGGATTTTAGTAAATTCTTCACGAATAGATCCTTTCAAGATCGTTGAGTGTATCTCTGGAAGTCTCTTGAGGTTATCCCATAAATGTTTGATGGGGTTCAAATCTGGAAAACGGGCTGGCAAGGCTCAGATCCAGATGTTATGCTGTTGAAGGTACGTTTGTACTATGCGAGCTACATGTGGAGGGCATTATCGTGCATTAGATTAGAATTATCGCTGATTTCATCTAGGATAGGCTACGTACTCCCGAACCAATGCACTAAGTGGCATTTTTATGTTGAAAAATTGAAATTAAGAATACAAAGATGAAAACTAAACAGTTTATTGCTTCAGAATGCAAATGAGACTGAATAAGCATTTTAACTTCAGTAAAATTAAACATTGAAAAACTCTTGTTTAGGATTACGGATTAAGTTTGTTTACCTCTAATTAATATTCCCAATTTAAAACATAGCATAAACAAATTTTTATTGGTAACAACAATGTGACAAATTAAGGGCAGAATTTTCTACTATCAGGAAAATGAAAAAAAATATAAATTGGGTGGAATGTTTTGCCTATCAGTGTATTTAGAAAAAATTGAAGCTTTATTGAGTTGTAAAAATTAATCAGCTATCCAACGGTTGTCACAATGTTCTTGTTGGATAAAATTCAGCGGAGTTAAGAACTTCAATATGAAACAGCAAGACACCAGAAAATATGCCTCAACGTAATCTAAGCTAAAATGATGTATTTTTGCCATAAAATTCGTTTTTGAAGGCTATAAAGGCTGTTGAAAAAGAGCAAACTGGTTGAAAAATTAGCCGTATTACTGGAAATATTTTTTTAGTTCTCATATATCCAATTTAATTTACTTGTGAAGAAGAATCTAGCTAACACATGACTTATTATCACAGTTTTTGTAGATACGGACGACTAATCAGCTACTCCGTTGATCGCCTATTCCAGGCTTTAATTAAGGTCGGGAAGATGTCCTTTGATGGAAAAAAGATTTGAGGGCCAAATTTGATCTCTATTAAAAACGTTGCCCGGCGACCTTGGTCTGGAAGTAGTGTAGTGATAGAAAATATATATCAAAAATGTTCTTCTTGGGCCTCAACAAGCAAAACCCCCTGAACTTAGAGTGTAGGAAAGAGTTTCAACTACTCATCGATTCTATCTCAAAATGTTTGGATAAAAAAGAAGAAAACCTAGTTTACCGTTTTTTATAAATGTACTATATGTGGATATAAGAATTTATTTATATTTTTATATGGAGTATGTTGAATAACGTGTTATTTAAAAATAATATACTAACTGGAATGAATGCATGGACAATTTTAGATGGCATGATAAATATGTGGATATTGAAATCCAAGCCAAAAAAGTATATTGGAAACGGTACAACGTTACCATCCTATGCGTAGGAAGTTAAAGGAACAAAATACACACGGTGATTTATATAGACGAATGAAAGAGTTCTGCCATCCCATGAGACGAATTGTTTTTTAGTTCCTATATCAACAGCAACTTCATTAATTCAGTTATACGGAAATCAATATTTCTGTCTAGAATATTTTTTTTCTCTCCCAATAAATATAATTGGCTTTTACCAAAGCTGGTTTGTCGTATATTTACTTAAACTCTTTTTACGAAAATTACGAATTCTTCTATCGAAAACAGTCCCAAGGGTGAAAAACAGCCCGTCCGCCCGGAGATAAAAGAGGATTAAAAAATTCAAAATTTTCAAATTCCCGTCCATATCTCTATTTTCATACATCAATTAGGCTGAGTGTGCAATTTCGTTTTAATGAAATAAATTATAAACTGCGTGAAAGCGTATCATAAGATTGTACATTGTCGACATATGTTATATACGTAAAAATCTATTTTGCCACAAAAACCTAAATCAACCTATCAGTTTTTGATGACGTGTAGAATAAAGTCTTCAGTTTAAAAAAATTGTCAATAATATTTTTCAAAATTAAAATTCTTGATAATTAATAATTAATTTGATTTAATAATTTTATCATTAAATAAAATGNCCAGGCCCTGAAGATGATCTCAATAAAGATCGAAACGTTGGCACGATAAAGAAAATGTTTTCCTGAAACCTACATCACACCAGACCGCATCTCACGATTTATAAATATATATATATACATTGAAAAAATTTTACAATATTGAGATAGCTATTCTTGTTTCTGTTAATTACCAAAAGAATGAATCTGAGATTAAAATGCCCTATACTGATGCCACATACAATTCATATCCCATCTCCTGCAAAAGTTGCCTTAATTAAATGTGTTTGATATGGGTTTGCCATTGAACAAAAACCTGACTTATTAACACCATTAAAAAACCATACGACATAGCCAATGCTGTACAATCTTTTACTAAAACTTTACAAAAATTATCCTAGAGTAGACGAAAATACGAACAAAACCAACATATAACTAATGCGTCACACCACTGTACATACAATCCAATCCAGCTATGCCTAAGTATCTTAGGACCCATACCCTCTACAGTATACACCGCATACATACCTACCCTTCCTGAAACTATCGTCACCACCTAAGTGGATGATACAGTCATCCGTTGCTCTCATACAGATCTTGACATTTCATGCAGAATCCTGCAAATCCCTGACTCATATCTCGAGTTGTGGAATATGACAATACGCATCCGAAAATAAACGTCACTTTCACTCTTGGTAGAATAACCACTGCCCCCATCAACTGCAATAGTATACTCCTTCCACCAACAAATGTAGTCCGCTATTTTTGGCTGTAAATTGACAACCGACTTATTTGGAACCCACAGACACAACTCAAAAGCCAAAAGGTAAACATGCTTTAAAAGGTAGATGCTTCAAATATCTTAACAGAGAGCTGGACTAAAAATCCAAATCGACGATACAAAACAAATTAATCATTTCTATTACTATTTTGATACCCATATCGTGACATCGAACTTTGAAGTTGAAAAAAATCCACCCTCTTACGTACACAATCCCTTCAATCAAATGTCATTGGAACGTCGTCAATGCTCCTTTCGATGTATTTAATCTTACCGTTTACAAAGACCTTAATATCCAATATGTCCTTGAAGGAGTGAAAAACATGCCAAAAACCTTTCATGTCCTACCCTTCCGAACAATCCTCCCGGCGGATGAAGCCTCCCTTGCTCGCGACTACCTAAATAACAGTGAAAGTTATTAACGCTAATATTTAGGAGTGTCTACTGGGTAATCCCTCTTTTTTTCTTATTTATGTCTAGTTTTTATATTTTTCAACTTAATTTTGTTTTATTTTGTGTTCTAATATTTTATCAAATTTACTTACGCTCAGGAAATGGCGCTGGTGTAAATAAATAAAAAATACAAAAGTAATTAAAAACGTTTTAAAAAAATCTTCAATTTCAAAGCAAATATTTAATATTTGGATATATTTACTGTAGGATATAACTCGATAAAGAATTTGAAAAAAAGTCATTTCTTTCTTTCACTATATACTACAAAATAATAGAAATGTTTGTTTAGTGACCGGTGCTTTAATCATTTGTTTCATATTGCTGTTGTATGAAATTGTTGTGACACACTGTATTGGTGTTGTGTGATATGACACCACAAAAATAGCACAACACTTTATAATTGGATGAAGGTCGAAACATCGGCAAAAAATGAAAAAGAATTTTTTGCTCTTCTTTTTCGGTTGTTTACTTTTTATATTTTTCGGGTTTCTTTTCAGAAACTAATCAACCTTCAAATTCATTTTCTTTTTATTTATATCTATTTCGGGGGCATCAGGCTTTCCTCATCAGTCTATATAATAAAAAGCAATGTGAATATTTTATATAAACTATTTATTTAAAATTAATTTTATTTAAAACTTTATCTGTGTTGTAACACCACATTTTATGCCTTGAAGATAAGCCGTACAAAGGTCGAAACGTCGGCAAAAAAAAATGTATTTTTTATTCTTCTTTTTTGGTTGTTGACTTATTTCTTGCGTTCCTTTTCAGGAACTAGACAACCATGAAACTTATTTTCTTTTTACAGATATACATTACTGATCCTCATCAGTCCACATAATAAAAAACAATGTGAATATTTTAGACAAACTATTTATATAACATAGATAACATTTTTAATAATAATTATGTAATATAAATATTTTGTATAAAATATTCACATTGTTTTTTTTTTATTATGTAGACTGATGAGGGGAGGCTGATGCCCCCGAAATCGATATCAGTAAAACGAAAATGTGTTTCATCGTTGACTAGGTCCTGAAAATATACTGAAGAAAAAATGAAAAGGTGGTTTTGTAACTACCTCGTTTTTTACCGCTCCTCAAGAATCCAACAAATAACAAAATAATATATCACAACTAAAAGAAATATTTGAATCACTGCATAAATACAATAAACACAAATAGGCAATATAGTTACATGTACATAGTTAAAATTAATTAATTCGGCGACATTTTGGATGTTGTAATTTGGAAAACAATACAAATATCAATGGCCAAAATGGAAAAGTCTGTTTTCAACTGCTTGTTCAGGACAAAGTTGTAACAAGATGTAATGACATACCCAGCGAACAGCCAGTAAGGGCAAGAAGTCAATAAACTGAACTTGCATCCGTTTACCTCCAGGGTTAAATCGAATACACCGATCCTGTCTCTGGAAACGGCTGATGACTCCGAATATCTTGAGCGGGAGAGTTGATCGAGTTCCACCTTCTGTTTATTACTTCCGACCTTATGGCGGTCTGAGACCATGATTTACATCGGGGTAAAATCAAGTCGCACTCGTTGGTTTGTTATTGTTATTTACGAAATGTTTTAAGAACATGTATGCGAAAATATTGTCCGAAAACAAAGAAATCAGCTCTTATTAATTTTTTAGAAAATATTTAAGGTCGGTTTGCAAATTGAAAATGTATCAACATTTTGCATTTTTTAACCAGCCAATTCCCAAAGGCAAATACAGTTGTCTTACTTTCGATTATTTCTATACAGTCCATCCTATTCAGTATATATAAAGAATCTAACACTCTTATTCATTACATAAAACTAGTCCCCGGAGGTTTAATTTATTATTAGTGAAATTCTGCGTCATATCTTCCAACTCGTGGGTTTTATCTCTCATTTTACCAAAAATACAATAGATGAAAAAGAGTGTTAAAAATTTTACTTTTAGTATGTATGAACGGATAATGAAGGTGGTTAAATATGTTTTTTGTTTTTTGTTTTTGACATTTAATTATAAAGCCAAAATAATAAGAAGAAGACGGTGTGGCCCCTACCCGTGCCTTTGTGTAATGTTATGTTGTTATGTTAAATATTATATTGCACTTCTATTTGCTTTATTGAAATGTAGAATCAATGTTAATAAATTAGGGGGGCGTCGGTGGCCGCAACGGTTAAGGCGAAGGTCCCGGGTTCGATCCAGCGGCCCTGCATTCGAAATGGCTTTTTTTTTTAAAAAACACCGGCACCCCGAGGGTTGGTATAACCTCTAAAAAAAACATAGTTACAGTTAAAAATTTAAAAAGTCTAAAATTGTCAAGTGACATGGGGGGAGGTTCTTGCTTCATATTATAATATACAATATAATGTCAAACGATATAATGACGATATATTAAACAAATTCCGCGCTTAGGGTAGTTTGAGATGATGGTTGCTCTGCCTACCTAGTCTGCACCGACTCCCAGGTTTTTCAAAGCTAAAAATGCAAAACAATCATGATTAAAAGAAAGAGCACTGTTCACTGAGCAGAATCGTAGAAGGAGTGCTTAAACCTAAGGAGGTTGCGAGGTTACCACACGGACAGTAACATTTAGACCAAGGCGCGGGTATGTGTATGTGTATGCTTAATGTGTCCCATCTAATTGAAGAGTTCAATTCTTTGGCTCCATATAGGAATGCCATCCTTTAAAAAAATAGTGCTTGAGCACAGAAGAGAGTATCTGGGTCCCCTTCTCCTTAGATGAAACAGGGATTTTTTTATTTCGTATGGTAATGATATTTTATGTTCTTAGCATAGTACGTATTGAATGTATTTATTGGCGTGAATGTGTAGTTTAAGAATGCCATTGGTGGATTATTACGAAACCCATCGAGCCTCAATTAGGGTAGTTATATAGTAGGTGTAAAGGGTGATGGGGAATATCGAGTACTTCACTACACTAACTGAATGAAACATGTAAACAGGAACGATTTTATGGAAGAGTGAGTGAGAATGTGAATGGATGACTGATTGAGAGGGCTGAAATGACCTAGCTTTTGATAGCCCCTGGAGCTCAACCTCGGCGGCTGGACGGATAAGACCGAGGTCTGACCATGGATTGCCAACACCACAGGTGGGTCATTCTCGAGGTCGTAGTGTATTGTAAATCACAAACGTTGGAATTTCCGGTGGACTACGAGAAGTGTTAGGTTCAACTCTGTACACGTGCACATGTGTGTACGTGCAAGTGCAGATTTGAGCTTATATAAACGCGTAATCAGCAAAATTGTTTTCAGCTAAAGCGAATTTAATTTTTTTTAAATATATTTCTTAGGTAAATTTACTGATAGCGCGTTATTGCTCAGTGTATTAATATTTGATTATATCAGGGAAGAAACAAGAGCCTTGAAAACAAAGTTGGATCGGGCTTTTATAATCTCTTCGATCGAGATGTTTTCATATCTGAAGCTGGTAATTCTCAAGAAAAATACTAAATTAAAATTTAATTAATTGGAAATTTTACATCTGGAAACAATTCAGAATTACGAGTGGCATCGGGATGCTTTTCAGCTAGATATCGTCTTGTAATGTCTACAACTATCAAGAAAAACTGTTTCATCGACAGTCAATTGCGATAAAATGAGAATTTATTTATAATCACAGGCTGAAACCCTCCAGCAAAATATCATTGTCCGAGCAACCATCTCTTCCTTAGCTAAAGAGGTTCAGTATTTGCTGGAATTTCAAAGGAGCGATTCAAGTTGGTCAAGCGATAAATTGGGATCTACATTCAGCTCAACATGATAAAGTTTATGCTTTCATGGGAAAATTAACGGACTGCAAAAATTAACATGGCGACCCATCAAATTTCATGACCACATCAAAAAAGAACAAATTAGAATTCAAATTTCTCCCTTATCCTCCACCACTTACACTCCTGACAGCGGCTCTATCATATTTTACATTATCGCTTAAAAATAGAGCATATTGACTCGTCACAACCCTGTAGAATTGTTAACTATATGGAGATATGATTAAGAATAATAATAGTATATTATCACTGAATTATGATGGCAGGTAATAATATATTAAATCATAAAGTCCAGACTTCTTTTTATTATTGCGATGTGTAACGAACAGCTACTACTGGGAAAAAATCCTCCAGGTGTTAAATCATTTTTTATACGTGCAATGAGCGAAGATCTTTTAAAACCCAAGCTATTGGGTTGTCCGGAAAATAATGCAGGATTTTGGTATTAAACAAAAAAAAAGAAACTAGTTACTTTAAAGCAATGTTCTTTAATCAAAATAATTTCCCATACNAATCCTGTAAACGTAAACAGAATATTTTATATAGATTTTTTTTAATGAAAACTTAAAATCCTGCATTATTTTCCGGACAACCCAATAAAAGAATGACGGGTCTAGTAGGCTTCGAGATGCCTCACATTCCCTATTATATTCCCTATAAAGAATTCCTAAAAGCGTTTTACCCCGCCTCACAAGGCCCCCCCCCCGTCGTATATCCTGAGAGAAATCGCCCATCCTGCTGTTGATAACTCACAAGTGAACATAAAATCCGTTAGTGTTACAAAACCGAATAAATTAGAAAATGATGTTAGCGAAAGGACGTGATGTGATTCAAGACGAGACATAATTTTGTACCTGTACACATGCCATGAACAACAAGCCAATGGTGGTACTCAGCGAGTAAAGTCGAAGGAGGTCTCGAGGCGCTGGATTTTGGATGTCTTGCAGAACACACAGTTTCACTACGTATGTCCAAAGTGGTCGCAATAAATAAAAATAATAATAAGGTTAGTTTAGTGTTGACGGTCAAGATGGATTTCGGTCCTATAAGTACTAGTAGTTGTCGACGTATTCTTTCCAGTTGTCTGTAAATTCTTGTGTCGGGATTCCACGTCAGCATGGTGTAGTCCGAGTTATTTGACTTGAATGGAAATCTGTATCTTTTTAGTGTTCATTTACAGTGGAAGGTAAAACTGTTTTTCAATGTGAAGGTACACTGATTGTGAGTCTATTTTTCTTCATTCAGTTGTGTCGTTCTTTTTTCCACCAGTAATAAGTTGATAGGTGTTCTTGGTTGGTGAAGGAAAGTTGGATAGGATTTGAGTTAGACGACAATATTGCGGTATCGTCCGTGTAAATGATGACGATGGTATTAGGTTGTACGTTAGGCCAGCAGTACAAATGTTATAAAGGATGGGACAAAGAACAAAGAATGGTCTCTTTAGAAGCCGGTTTGTATCGGTCCGATTTCCTAGAACTGGTTGCCGCACCTCACTCTGAAGCAGCAGTCGGTTAGATAACATTTCAGCATAAGGTACTAAGGAGTGAACAGAAAGCGTTTTAGTGTATAAACCATGCTCGTATAGTTACCAGACACTATTGAAAGCCTGTGCTACATCTAGTAACGCACCGAAGCAATAGTCTTTATTCTCTAGACCGAGATAGTGTGGACAACTTTGAAACCTTGTTCAATCGTGGAACGAGGAAAAACGAAGCCAAATTGGCGAGAAGGAATGGTTTTATGGGTATCTTTAGTGGGTAATAATCGCTTTAAAAGAAGTCTTTCAATGATTTTGGACATAGAAGAGGATATGTGAGCTTTAAGAATGAGAATAACAGCGGAATTTTTCCAAGAGAAGAAAGTGAATGGTTCGTAAGATGGCACTATATATTGTCGTTAAAAAATATGGCCTTTTGTGGGAGGTTTCGAAGTATGTGTTTTTTAAAAAATATATTGTACTTGTATTATTTTATTTTTTAGCAGGTTTTTTATAAACATTTAAAAGAAAACTATGTCAGCTATGAATTTCATTCGTTTATTTTTTAAATACCACGAATAAATTGTTGTATTTTGACTTTATTGTATTCGATATTTCGAAGTCTTTTTATCTGAAGGAACGGTTGAAATTAAATTGCATTCCATAAATTTAAATAGAACCCCCCCGAAATATGTGACGGCAGCTAAAGCACATGTGGTTTTATTGGATATTTATTTGCTATAGGTGACGGGGAAAACATGGAAGATACTCCCAACTCGAAAGTGATATTTTGTTGTTCTGAGTTGAAAAAAAAAAAACGTCTTATCTACTTCCATCTAATATGCAGCAGTGCGGTTTATAATATGATATATATATATGAACTACCAAAGCAAAATGGTTTAGGGACACCTTGCTCAAAAATATACCAAGATAAACTCCTTCAGAAACTAATCTTGATTTTTTTGGGCTTAAGAATAATATAAATACAGGATATTCGTGCTTCAGGGGGTTATCCTACATGTCAAAATGGACAAAAGATTCTCCATTCTCAATTGTTTTCCAAACACATAATTCACTTTTCAGGTTAAGTTTTTCATTACTTTAATCCATAAAGTCTCCCGTATCTCAAAAATGTTAACGCTATGTAAATTTCAGTACATCAAATTACATCAATAGAAACAGCATTCAAAACCCTATGACATTCCTATTTTTATTTTACTACGCTACACACAATACACTATTACGACGTTCCTAAGTTCTTATTAATATTTTGCGTTTTTTATGAGGTATACATAAACTCAATATTTTTATAGCTTTGGCATTTTCGTTATAATCTCAGAATTCATCGGCAGTGTTTACAGCAAAAAGGCTGAAACCACATTCAAAATTAGTAAATAATGTAGAATTTTTAAATAAAAAGATTAATTTTTTTAAATGTGTACTCCCATACATATTTGTTTGCGTTCCACATTATTCTATCACGTTAATTTTATTGGTGAATGATTAAAAGTAAAACTGTTATATTTTTTAAATTATTAATAATGAATCACTCCAACGATTGTGAATTAATTAATTCAACTGAAACTTAAGAAATTGTTTCTTCCATAATCACATGCAAATATTAATTAAAGATGATGTGAAATATTCTTATGCTTTTAGCATGTATGCTTTTCTTCTTAAAAAAAGAGATCTCCACAAAATCGAGAATATCACTGTCTTCAACAACCCCACATCGACTCGGAATTGCAATGAATTCGAGAAGCAGCTCAAGGGTATGATACGAACTTTGGAAAACTCACCCTTCATTCCGATGAAAAAGAGCTGCCTTTTACCAACCAACCCTGGCAATAAAATAACCCACTGACCCCCCGTTACCGACCATGAAAAGCTGTTTAAAAAAAAACAGTAAATTATAATCTACATATAGAATTTTGCTGTATAACTATTTCACTAATATCAATTCTATATTTTTGAGGTTACAGATAAACTGAAAATAAGATTACCAGCATTTTCCATTCCGTGTACTACTTCGCACTATATTATAATACGGTATGTAAATTACTCGTTTTTATAAGAATTTAACATTAAAATATGCATCAATAAAATTAACAATATTCAGAATAAATAACATAATCTTACATATCTGGATTAAGTCCATAAATTGGTTTGCAAGAAATGATAAGTTCTATTTTAAAAAGTTTTAAATTGCATGAACGAGGCTATGGATGTTGAATAGTATATTTTAATTAAGCTTCTTTAACAATAATAGGACCCCTGTTACGATTTTTTAAGGAAAAGGTTGTTTTATTGTATATCTTACTAATGTTTTGTGTCCATGGCGTGTGTGGAGAGTGAATGTATTTATTGGCATGGATGTGTTGTATGACAGGGCCATTGGTATTGAGTACCGCATCGAACATAATAGGTGTACAGGGCGATAGAGAAGTATCGAGCACTCCACCACCCTAATTTAGTAAATGGTATGCAAATAGGAAAGAATGAATGGGAGTGTGAATGGGTTCGGACTGGGAACTGCATGCGATGGAAACTGAATTGACGTAGCTGTTGACAGCACCCGGACCCCAACCTGTGTAGCGGAGAAATAAGGTGATGACCCCGCACTGCCAACACCCGGGGAGGGTGATTCTTGAAGCCTGCCGATAATTTGAATGATACTAGGAATAAGCCAATAAAAATATAAAATATTTTTTATCTAATTTAAATATATCTATCTCTTGCGTTGATTGATCACCGCTTGGATTTGACGTGCCATCAATTTTATGATTTTTTGAATGTTGTAATAGGGAATATTTTAATACTCCTTCGAGGTGTTCGATAGGGTTTAAATTGGGACTACATGCTGTCCACTCCAACAATTCCCCTTCCATGTAGTCACCAACGATCCTAGCTGTTTGAGCCTTTTCACTGCATAAAAATAAAACCGACCTGATCCGTGACTTCTTGAATAAACTCCAGTGTCTTGATAGCAATGGAAGATCCTTCGGGCTGTTGTTCTCGTAATGATAAACACCCAGGCCACATACGCTTGACTTTATCCATCAGCCAACAATGCTATGATCTGCTGATGATGCTATGATCTGATGCAGCTATCCAGCTGAATATGTACCACATAAAACCATCACTCAATCAGCATTTTAAACTCTCAAATGGTACAACTTAAACAAAATGAAATTAACGGAACTTTAGAAAGAAGCTTTACAGCAACAAAAAGCAACAATGAAGAGATTCTATTAAAAGATTTATTTACAAAATACAATACTAAACAGAGGTAGGATATTTATCTGTGTTTTATTTACTTTTAATCCTTTAAAACGTACCAAATTACGTTGTAAGACAACAAGTCTAAGAGATAATTAAAACATTAAAGAAGGCAGCTTTTTTTGTCTCTCAGTGTAATAAAGAAGATTAGATGTACATAGAAACGTTATAAAAATTAAAAGACGAGACAGAAAATATATATTATTGAAAACAAAATCAATAAACATTCATATTTGAGTAAAGTATACTTTTAAATTCTTAAAAACGAATTTTCATCTCAATAAAAAATAGTCATTTTTAGCTGGATTCGGTTTTGTATTTTAAAATGAATAACGCTACCGGATTCTATCCAAATTAAACGTTATTCCAACTGTTTTAACGTAGTTTCTCTTCTTTAAATCGTCGTCTACAAAAGTTTGATTTTATGCAAAATTGGGAAGGAAAAAAGGTAAACTCAGCAAAAAATCTTGAGACGTTTTCTATTAATATCAGTTCTATTTTATTTACAGCGGCCAAAATGTGTAGTTTAAAAAAATGGTTAACACCGGTACATTTGCCTCTAGTGTTGTCGCTTGGAAGTTATCACTATTTTTGTGATTTTTAAACAAATCAGAAAGTTTAGTAAGACGAAATAATTGAAAACAGAATAATTTTTTATTTTCACAAAATTCTATATTCAGGTGTCTTTTTGGTGCAGAAAACGAAAAAAAAATCAACAAACTTAGCAAAAAACTAAAACGAATCAATCCTCATGCATACATCATTTAACATAGTTAAAATTTATATCTTAGCAATAAACAATGTTAATATTAGTTTTTTTCCCCCCAAACAGCTCCAGAAGACAAACTTTTGTCATATTTAAATAAAAATTTTCTTCTCTTTCCAAAGACCGTTGTTTTTTTTTAATTTAAAAAAAATGTTAGCATTAAAATTACTCTACAGATGCACAGAAAACTTTTTTTACCATTTACACGAAATTGCATAAACCAGGTCTTTGTAAATAAATCCAAAAGGGATGTAAAAAATGTGTAGAAAGTTTTTTCTCATTTATAATAACATTTAGAAAAATTGTAGAGTTTGTCCATATAATTTTATACGTGTATTCTTGTTTAAACGGTTCCTCCATTTTATTTTGCTTTTATTTTGTTATTTGAAGTTAAAAAACCCAATCGATTGAACCTTGAAATTCATGTAAACAGAGGCAGGAAACAATATGTAATACAGAGCCTATTGGCAAGAACACATATCGAATATTTTCCGACCAAGTATCACCAAAAATGTTTCATTTAAATAGGTCATCCTACATCCGTAGACTCCTTCGAAAGTTAAAAAATTACAATATTTTTAGTTAGGTTATAAGTCATAAATTTACACACTGCCAAAAGCACACTCTTTCTAAGTATATTTTTTGTATGTACGTGTTGGAAATTTTGTAATTTCCTCAACAACAACAAAAAGTTTGAAGTTTTAATTGTTTCCCAACAATAAATTTGATAATTGACACAATAAATATGTAGCAAGTTAAACATGATAAAATAAGTCACACAGGACAGACTCTACAACACCTTCAGTCAATAGTCAATTTCTAAAGAGATCTCTCGGCCATCACCAAACGATTTATGCGATATCCAGGAATATTGAGACAAGAATGCTATAGGAAATTTTGTAGAAGTTTTTGCATCGGGATTAAAACTGGAAACGAATGTAATGAAGTCGGATAATATTAGTAGATCAGGAACCGGATTAGATGACAGGATGGCCGTGTCATCCTCAAAAGTGCCATGGAATGGTGTTCTGGGGTAGACCCACATAATTGGGAATACAAGAAGAAAAGGGATGGGCAGTACCGGTCTGTCAGATAATTATAATGTAAGTATTAAAAGATAATAAAAGGAAAGAACCCCGAAGAACAACCCGGATCGAACATTAGAGCCACATCGACAAAGATACTCAGCTGTTTAAGGATGATAGTGTCCACAAAGCAGTACACCGATTGGGCAGTACACGTTCCAGCTATTGACATAAATGTTTTTATGAGGACCTTGAAAGAGAGACACATTCTGTTTCAGAAGTATAATTTTACACGCAATGCTTAAGCATCCCATTTGTATTATATATATTGTAGGAAAGTTTATTTTACTATTGCAACAATAGCTTTGTAGTAGTAAGTGAAAAGAAGCGATGATTAAAGCGGGCAATGCTTTAAGATATGACTCTTTTTAATTTATAAACATCTATTACGAAACCAAACATTCAATTTAACCTTTTTTTTTTCAAATTGGAAAAAATCAAACTATGGTTATTATCCGTTCGATTTCCGAGTGACTTTGAATGATTGACTAGCTATTTTCCTTCAAACTCAAATGATAATATAAAGCAAAAATGTATATAGCATCGAGTTTATGACGCGACCCCTAGAAATGTAAATTACCCTCGATTTTTTACGGGTTTCGAACTGGAAGCTGAGCAATAACTCGGACCGGGTTTTACCCTCCAATTGGCCTGAAAATCCGTGACTGGAGAAGTAAAGTGCTATACACTCCCCACATTGGGAAGTTAGTGGGACTATCTAACAAAATATTTACAAAGAATGCGTTAAGTCCCATTGAATAATAACCGTCTTTATCTTTAATTCAAAGTGTCCAAGTGATAAATAAATAACTGTCAACTCATTCTACCTTTACAGGTATTAAAGCTTTCCGTTTATATTCTCAATTAAATTTGGACAGAACAAGCAGCCGCTTACAAAGCATTATTTGGTCAACGTTTCATTTTACTCTTGCCCTTTTCAAAACTTATTTGTTACAGCCATTAGTATACTTCTTGGAACGATTTATTATCTTATAGAAAGAAAAGGTGTTAAAATTATACACAAATTATGCATAAACGTGTTAACGACTACTAAAATAATCCTTCAGTTTCCAATCCGTAGAATTCATTGATAAATATTGAAATATTCACAAAATAAATAACGAAGATAAATAAGAAAAAGGATAGAGAAAAGAGAGAGGAGGAGAGAGAGATAGAGAGACAGACAGACAGACAGAGAGAGAATGAGAGAGGAAGAGAGAGAAACTAATGTTAGATAACAAAGTAAAAATGTATACACAAGCACAAACGTTACAGAAAAGAGTTCCAACCAACTGGCCGAAAGGCACTACAGGAACGAGAACAGAGAAACATGTACCTGGGTCTCTGGAGTCACTGGCACAGAAAAAGAGAAAGGAAGAAAACGAAGAGAAAAAGAAAAAAAAGGAATCACGGAGTGGTACACCTTCCAAGGTACGTGAATAAGATGCGGTTCCTCTGTCTCCGATTTGATGAGAATTAACATCGACGCCGTCGGGGTTCAGAGCAGGAAAACCTTTTCACGTGGTAGGTGGGGAGAGGAAAGGGAGATCCTGTTAAAAAATTTGACTCGCTGCTTTGTTCGAGGATCTTTTATGGATGTATCTCTATATATTCAGAGAGACATAGTGGTCTCAGGGGTGTTCAGGACCAGCCTCTTGGCGAACTTCGGAGAGAGCAGCTTACCCTCGGTTACGTGGCCGGGTTCTTGGCCAATCCGGGGCACCCCCTCACTAGAATGTTCCACGAGTGCCCGTACAGAGCTGTCAACGGACGCGACTCATCGGGATTCGCTTCAGTGAGGCGATAGAACGGGCCGCTCTAGCTCTAGGGACGGTTCATCGGCTGGACAACTGGTGGACACTCCCCTGGAAATTTCCTGCCGTACTCGTCCTCGACGATCTGGCGAGCGTGCCCAAATCGCGTACTCCGCCATACCTCTACAAGGCTAACTTTCTTGAACTTAAAAATAGATACGCCGGGTTTCTTCTGATTTTTACAGACGGGTCCAAGACGCGATGGTGTGGCGAGTGGCGTGTATAGTGAGGGAGTGGTCACCTTCTGGTCGTTGTCCCTCATTGTAGTTTATACGCGGCAGGCTGTATGCGAGGATGGCTCAGCCTTCTCGTATGTACCAACTCTCTGAGCGCTGACTAAACTATACGAGACATGTTCTCTGTTGACCCTCACGTAGTTATTAGAGAAATACGCGGAGCTGGATCCTCTCGGAAAAACGTTGGTTCTGGGTTCCGAAACAACATTATATGATAAAAATTTGTTTGAAACTAAATACATTGCACAATGTTGTAACAAACGTTATTTGGTTTCTTTTTTTTTCTGTTGAAGAAAGATATGTTCTATTCATTTCAAATCAAATTTAATTAGATATCCATTTTTAGCTCACGTAGATAAAAGTCATTATACAAAAGTATTGAACATTACTTCTTGTATCATAACAAGTTATATCAGGGCGTCATCAAACCCTAGTTCCATCATAAAAGTTTAATGAGTACTAGGAAATCTTGTATCATTTCTGAAAGTTGTAAGACCGCTATTATACTTCAAACCATTAGGAAAAAAAGCATGGGTTGCCAGGTCGAATAAACGCTTAACAAGCCATGCATTAGTGGCATAAATAGGGGAAGGCTATTGAAGATTGCTTTAAAAATATGTTTATAATTTTTGTAAGAATTATCGAATGAATTTTCACATCGAAATTTTTACCATTGGAAGAAAGTTATAAGGAAAATGAAGTAGTTGATATTCATGTGTGGCATTTAATGAGAAATCTTCAAGGTTCAGTGAAAGATTGGAGAGGAATACGCAGTGATGCATGGATGAGCCGTGTATACGAACGTCCTAAAAAGAATCGATCATGGATAAAAAGCTATTTGGAACACGATTGGATTCAAGAGCTATTAAATTGGAAATCGAGTCAATACTAATTTCAACGGGACAATGGTCCCGAGCATACACTGCCCTCAAAATCAAAGAACGGCTGTTAAAATTGCGCCAAGACGATTTAAGATAAATCGACTGAAAATATAAGCCATATAAGCCACCAGTCAGCCAAATGGGATAAAAATTAAATTTAATACAGAAAAAACTAATAAAATTGTTAATCGAAATAAACGAGTCTGATGGCGTGTAAACAATAATATTAAAACTCTGATGTTCCGTCGCGACAAGTTCTTGATTTTTAGAGAAAATGAGGAGTATGCGGGCACACTTTATATTTTACTATTTGTCATTACTATACGACAAATATATCTTTCAAATACGAAATTGTATTTTTGCTTTACAAAAATTAACAATGCTATTATAAACTTATTCATTTATTTAACACAAGTTTTTATCTTAGGTGGATCACTTCTGATTTGATTAAATCTCTATCAACAAACTAATATAAGTGAACACTATTTAAACTTTTTTAAATGAAGAGCTGAATATAGCTAAATATTTAGTAGTTTCCTTTAATCGTTCTTCCAACACCATTCTGTATAATTATTCTCTCAATAATACAACACTAATGTGAAAGACTGGAGTTACTTGTTTGATAGCAAGTTCGAGTTTAAGGAGCATATTATTAGTGCTAATAAAAAAGCTCTTAAAATTCTGGGTTTTGTTATAAGAAACACTCGTAATTTTCATAATCCCAATTCATCATTGACATTGTGCAAAACTCTCAATCGTCCTATGCTTGAATTTTCTACTGTTGTATGGAATCCACACTTTTCTTCTCATTCCGAATTTTTAGATTAAGTTCAAAATAGTTATTAGAATGCTTCATTTTCGATTTCTTCTCCTTTCATACTCAAATCTGTTTTATTTTTTATTTTTATAATCTTCCAGCTCTAGCTTTTTAATATATTATTTCTTTACAATATAATCAATGGGTGACTAAATTGTACTGACCTCATTTCATGTATCACTTACAATGTTCCAGTACCAGGCATTCATATATGTTTAGTGTACCCTTTCATAAAAAAATTACATATTTTATTCACCAATAAACAGAATAATGAGAGAAATAAGATATGCGTAAATATTGATTTTTTTTAAATCTAAATTTAAATATTACATTTAAACATATATTAAATGTAATACTTTTATAGATTGTTTTCACATAAATATATTTGCATTATATAAAATATAATTAATTTATGTTATAAAATATTATATATTATTATAGAAAATTCGTTTATTTTCATTAATATTATTAATGTTTTTTATCGTTTGTTGTTGTTATATTATAAATTTTGTTTATCTACTACTTAAGTTGTTTATAGCCTCGAGATTTATATTATCTGTAAAAGGATTTTTGATCCGTACATATATATAAAAGTTATATATTATAAATAATATTAATAACACATGTTTATCTGTACAGGCAAATGCAATCATCTTATCTTACGCTAATCAAGCACAATTGCATTTGTCTCCCTCCAATCCCGAGGTGCGTTCTGTGCGGTGCAAGACAAGAGTTTCACATGATTGATGGCCATAAAACCAATACCACAAGAAAAAAATCCCGAGTGGTAAAAGTTTTATCGAGGGAAATGTAAGAGGACAGATGACTTAGATTCATTGTACACTTCACTGAGGGCATATCGGCGACGCTGTAATCCTTTTGAAATAAAAGTTACATTTTTAAAAAGGAAGAATCTCGAACTCCCAAAGTAACTGGCGCGGGCAGTCGGACAGGACAGCAATAGGTATCAAGCGCATATTGGAATCTGTCTGTTTCTAAATTTAATTGCGGCACGAACTTCGGTCTACACTAATCAAGACTATCAAGAAGACCATCGAAGGGCATGGTACATCTTGCAACATTACTGTAAGATAGAAAATATTAACAACTTACAATACACCAATAAACAGTAAACATACAAACAAAAATATATCTAAATGTGTGGTGATTATCTCAACACGACACGCAAGAATGACACAATTACACAGAAGACAAACACTTTGAGTGAGTAGAAATACTTTGATTGAATATAAAAAATATATTTTGCATTGTATGAATACACTTTTCCACATCCTAAATGTATTTGTTAAATGTAAACAACGTTTGTAAATCTCAGGCCCTGAAGATGATCTCAATAAAGATCGAAACGTTGGCACGATAAAGAAAATGTTTTTCTGAAACCTACATCACAACAGACTGCATCTCACGATTTCTGAATAATTAATATATCTAAAAAAAAAATATATATATATATATAAAATTAATCCTAGATGCCGTACCATATGACGGCAATCCGAAGATATTAACACAATTCATAACTTCTTTCAATTAATTAATATTTATGTAAGATATTGGTTGAGATAAAAAAGTCAGTGTCACGAGCGGGATTCGAACCCACGACCTTCGGGCAATACGCCGCTGCTCTACCACTTGAGCTATCGTGATTTCGATCACCTCGGACACCAACTTCCCAACTCAACCCATCTTTCGAATTTTCCCTCCTCTTCAATTCATAACAAAAGCTATATACCCTATTGGGAAATTTACAAAATATCAGCGACAAGTAATTTTCCTTCATATAAGAAACAATATAACAAATAAAGCAAACAACGTAAAATATGAACCATACCAGGACCTAACTCGAGGCAATCAAAAAGTTTTCCGAATTTCCAATATAGAAAACTTCCATTACTTCCCTACAGTAACTACCAATTTAACTGATAAGCCTAAACCTTACACCAATGTCAACTCGAACTACACAAAGTTGGCGAAGGAGTCAACAACCAAGAAAATTTTACTCAGCAAAACGCCAAATTTTGGCAACATAAACCACATTATAGAACAGAAGAATTTCACGATATAACGGAAAAATTATCACAAACAAACTGATCAAATGATCTACAAAAATCAAGTCTACCACTTCATTTATAACACCTTAAGTTCCATTTAAATACTGTAAAAACGATATAAAAAGCGACCCATTCAAAATAACTACCGCACATGCGACATCTGTAGAAAAACAGCACTTTTAAATCGTGTGACGAATTGTCCAACACAATCGATTTACAATTAAAATTCAGAATAATTAATTTTCATGACAGATTCGATATGTTAATAGGTTTGGACACACTTAAAATTACTAAATGCGCAAATAGATTTTAAGAACAATAAATTAATAACACCCAATACGGACATACAATAATTTTATAAGAATCATACAAAAATTATCACATAAACGCTGGAAGTGAACTAGTAAAGGAGAAGAAGGCCTTGTAAAAGTTGAAAACCATCAAGCCTTGTGCATTACAATAAAACAACCGCAATATACAGAACGCTTACAAATACAAATACCAATAAACACTGAACCAGTTCATCAAAATGAGATAGTAAAATTACCAAATCAAAATAAAACAAATTAAAATTAAAATCACAAAAATTTAAAAGAAATCAGAACAAACCATATGAACTCAAAGGAAAAATTTGCTATTGAGAAACTGATAAAGGACTTTCATGATATATTTTACAAAGAAAATACAATTACTTTTACAAAACAAAATATACACGTAATTAGGACTAAGGACGAAATACCTATTTATACTAAAACCTATAGATATCCTGAAAAATACAGACGAGAAATTCAAGAACAAATAGGAAAAACGTTAGAACAGAAAATTATCCAACTATCACATCCCCTTTGAATGCACCGGTAGGGGTCGTCAAAGAAACTAAGTACCTCGGGCAAACAAAATTGGCAGATGGTGGTAGATTACCGCAAATTAAGTAAAAAAATCATTGATGATCCTTGACAAACTAGGAAAGTACAATTATTTCATCTCCCTGTATTTAACCTCAGGCTTCCATCAGGTCGAAATGAGCCGGGAGTGTCCAAAACAACGCATTTAGCGTTGAGCAAGGTTATTGTGAATTCCTACGGATGGCCTTTGGGTTAAAGAGTTCACCTAGGACATTCCAAAGAGTCATTGATAACGTAGTCCGAGGTTTAAAAAACGTAAACGTGTACCTCGATGATATTATAATTTACAGTTCATGTTTAGAATAAAATATTAATGATTCAACTGCTGTCTTTACAAGAATGAGAGAAACTAATATTGAAATACAGCTAAATAAAACAGAATTTTGTCATAAGGAAGTAGGGTATTTTAGGGCATGTACCTCGGAAGGTGTCAAACCCAACCCGGAAAAAATTAAAGCAATCTAGCAATTTCCAATCCCTAAAACACAAAATGAAATAAAATCGTTCTTAGGATTACTGAGTTACTATCAAAAATTTAGATAAAACTTTGAAAATTTAACTAAACCATTCATTAAATGTCTGAAAAAGGATCAAAAATTGATTTTCATAACGAGGAATGTAATATTTTTTTTTTTTTTTTTGAAAAATGTAAAAATATCCTATAACTGCCCGATTTTACAACGTCCAGATTTCTCGAAACATTTTAATTTAACTACAGATGCAAGTAACGTCGCTTTGGGTGTAGTTCAGTCAAAATATAAATAATGCAGACCTGCCAATTGCTTTTCCAAGTCGCACTCTAAATGAAAGTAAAACTCATTTATCACCAATTGAAAAAGAACTTTTAGCGATAGTTGGGCCACCGAACACTTCAGACCTTATTTATTTGGAACTCAGTTTGTATTATACACGGGCCGTAAACCAATACAATGGTACTTTTCCATCAAGGAGCCGAATTTGAAGTTAATGAGATAGCGATTGAAATTTCAGTAATTCGACTTTGAAATAAAGCATCGCAAAGGCACCGATATTAAAGCCGCCGATGAGTTATCGCGAGTCGAGCTAAACGTACAGTTCTTTTTAGATAATCATATAGCGGGAGAGGTTTTCCAAAACCCACATGATTTACAAGAAAACCACCCGTACGTTGTAAATGTAGACGAAGTGGAAAACGACAACGAAACTGACTTAGGGACAGTTCATTTTTACGCTGACGGAAATACTGTAATAACCATTGCCATTACCGGAGGACTAGTTAACAAAGGAAAACAAACAGATAATCATGTCCCTTGTCGAACAAAGCCCCACTAAACCAAAAATTGTAAAATAACATGACAACAAAACAAGGTACATAATGCAACTTTCAAAGACAAACTTCGAAGCGGACATTATAGACTTGTGAAAACATACATAGTGCCAAAAACAAGATATTCCATCTTCTTCAAAAATGACATTTACTAACAATTTAGCTCAGTGATGGCAAAAAGATTTAAACACTCAGAAATCGACTTTTTTAAACATACAAATAAATTAATAGATGTAGTAGTCGAGGTAGAAAAATTAGAACTTATTGAAAACTATCACACCGGGAAAACAAACCACCGAGGAATTTAATAGACTGAGGAACGGATAAAACACTGTTATTATTGGCCAAATATGAGGAAATAAATTCAAAAATTTCACAAACGGGTGTGAGATATGTAAAACAACGAAATGCGACAGAATACCATTAAAGCTGACATTCAACTTAACACCTAATCGAACTACACCTTTTGAAATACTACATATAGACACAGTACTTTCGAAAAACGAAATTCTTAACAATAATTGACACATTTTCAAAATACACTAAAATCTAACGAAGCTATTGAAATTGTAAATAAGTTAATAAAGTGTTTCTCCCATTATAACATGCCGAAACAAATTATCCTGGAGAACGGAACAGCGTTCAACAACTCGTTAGTTAAAGAATTACTAGCAATACATAAAATTCAAACACATTGCACAAATACTCAACACCCCGAATCCAACGGACCCGTTGAAAGAATACCCTCAACACTCTTAGAACACGTAAGGATATTCAACAATAGAGAACAATTTCGGAAAGACTCAATCAAAAATAAAATTAACTATGCGGTCTTAGCATACAACAATATAATACACTCTTCTACGAATGCAAAACCGATTGACATGATCAACGGTCATATCGGAAATGACTCCACTTTCGCACTAGACCTCATTTGCTCAAGATTCTGAGATTCTGCTCATGCATGCCAAATATGCAATGATTATATCAAAACTCACAAACAGAAAACTCTATTACTATATAAACAAATTAATCAACTAAATTCAAAAATCGTAGAAAAAAACTATACCAAAACGAAATTAAGATAGAGAAGAATTACCTGATATCCCGGAAGAAATATATGTACGAAATAAACAAAAAAAGAGTAACACGAAAAACAAATATTAAAATCAATAAAATAAAAAAAACACTAAAATTAGACGAAATAGACGCACAACATTAAAACACGCAAAATAAAATTCACTTGTGAGATGTTCAGAGACTTAGGAAATGTTCTCAACAAATTCACGTTGTTCCAGGTCCCCCCTCCTCGAAGTCGAAGGAACCACAATCCGAGACACAACTCACAATGCTGGGGATCTTCACTATTAATCTCGGACCCGCTAAATTACAAACTAAAACACACATTAATATATTATTATGATCTTGAAACTCTATGTAATGAATACGAAATTCTTACGAAACAATATAATAAAGTTTTACAACAATTAAAACAAACAAAACTTTACTACAAGATCTAGAGCCTCCAATTAAAATTTCAACTGTACAAAAATTAGTGTAGAAAGAAAAAGCAATAATATAAAAATTTACTCAACCAACAGAACAAAACGAGGATCAAGCTATCAACGGACTAGGTACAATAATAAAAGCAACTGGTAACTTAGACTAGGACGATGGTAAACATATCAAGACAGTTATAAATCATAAAAGAAAATCAAATGAATATTCAAAATCAATGAAACGCTCAATACTCTGAAATTAACAAAATCATTTTTAATTTCCAACAAACCGTAGAACTTATAAAATATAAAAGCGAAGAATTAGATATAAAATATTACAGTTAAATAGAAAGATTTAATAGACTAATTTAAAAGTTGTAAAAGAAACAATTAATCATTTACAAATATTATTTAATTTAGTTATGGATACATTCCAAGACATTGACAAAACTCTATAACATTTCGCAAGCAAAGAATTTCACGTCCTAGTATTATAATACTCATCAACTGTATGAAGAACTTTTAAAAATTTATCCACATTATGTAAACCAAATGACAAAAGAAGTAAACTTGGAAAATATATTAGAGTATGAATGTTTAATAAGTGTTAGTTTAAAATACATTTCAACGAAATTATGTACAGCTTATCCATACCAATCAATGATCAACTTAAATATGAATTGTTCAAATTTTATTCTATCCCATCAAAGATTAAATCGCGTTATGTTACAATCATCCCAGAAAGTAGATATTTGTTAAAATCAGTAGGCAGAGATAAAATTAAACCTTTGGGAATAAGGGGCGTCGGTGGCCGCAAGGTTTAGTCATTGACACGGCACTCATATACTGTAAGGTAAAGGTCCCGGGTTCGAATCCAGCGGCCCTGCATTCGAACCGGACATACTTACAAATGGGCTTTTTTTCAAAAACACCGGCACCCTGAGGGTTTATATGACCTCTGCTGTTGCGAACCCTCGTAAAANAAAAAAAAAAAAAAAAAAAAAAAAAAAAAAAAAAAAAAAAAAAAAAAAAAAAAAAAAAAAAAAAAAAAAACTGGGACAAATTTGCAAACCTTCGGACTTGTTTTATCAATGTTGTATCAATGCTACCATGAAGAGATAGCTAATCTGAATGCTGGATGCGAAAGAGAACTCATGATAAATGAAACATCATCAACACATTCATCGTCTTCATATCTATATATATAATCCCTATATAATATATATATATACATATATATTTAGTATATTCAAGAAACGAATCAGTATCTAGCCATATTCATACAACCAGAAAAAATCAAGAGCCTTCAGGATTTTAAAACCAGAAAGATCCAGAAGGGATATTCCTCATGAAAGGAGCAAATACCCGCATTTTCTATCTGAAGGAAGGACTCATCCACCAAACCATTGGAAAGGTCCAAACAAAGGTTCTGCCGAAATTAAAACTCCAAACAAGGCGAAGAGATGCGGAAATGGAAATTCATCTCAAGCGATTCACACTGGACGAAATTCCCGTGCAGAACATCGTACCAAACAACAAAAGTTACGAAATCACGGACTCTAACACGAACTATTACATCGCAATATTTATAATTATATTTTGTATCATATTTTTTGTCATGGGTTTACGATAGGACAATAAAGTAAGGGAAAATAAAACTGACAGAATGTTTACATCGGAGAGTTGTAACATGATGAAAATCGGATTCCTTTTTAGAAAATTCCGATTGTAAATACTTAATAGTATGATTACATATTTTTCTAGTGTGCTTAGCTAATTTGTTGGGTTTTTGAATAACAAATAATTTAGAGGTAACCTATATGTAATAATGTAATAATTAAGTAATAGCTCAGCCTATGCCTAAGTTTATTTAGATGTTAATACAATTCGCAAATAAAACTTCCAACCTTTACAAGTCGAATCTGAGGGTGAAGGAGTTATATATTATAAATACTATTAATAATACGTGATTATCTGTACAGGCAAATGTAATCACCTTATCTTATGCTAATCAAGCACAATTGCATTTGTCTCCCTCCAATCTCGAGGTGATAAAAGTTGAACCAAGGGAAATATAAGAGGAGAGATTAAGAAGATAAATTTGACCCTTCACTGTAGGCATATCGGCAATCCTTTTTAAATAAAACTTACATTTTTAAAAAGGAAGAAACTCCTGCTCACAACGTAACTTAAATAAATAAATAGATGAAAATATTTTTTGACTGTTTAAGTAAAAAAAAGTAAAAAAAAAGTTCACTAATTTCGTGATCCGCTTGACCAATTAATACATTACAATTAATTAAGGTTTTTAGTTGTGATAAAAAAATGGCAAAAAGGAGGGAATATTCAAAAAGGTGGGGTTGAGATGGGAAGTTAGTGACCGAGTGGATCGAGGTCACGATAGCTCAAGTGGTAGAGCAGCGGCGTATCTAGCCGAAGATCGTGGGTTCGAATCCCGCTCTTGCCATTGACTTTTTTATCTCCACTAAAAACCTTAATTAATTTTAGTAAAAAAAAGTTGCTTTTTTGTTTCTCTACCATTCTGATTTATCCATTGCTTTAAATATTTCAAAGTACAATACACTAATAGTTAAAATATTCTCTACCATGTAGGAGAGCCTAGCTGATGGTTAGTCAATTATTAGTTTGATTAATTTGACTAATAAAACAGCGTGTGTCACCCAAGTCAAGCATTAGTAGGTGAAACATCTGAATGACTTACCGTTCCATCACACAGGTTCTTGATAGTACACGGAAGTAGTACTTTGCTGCCGACCTGCACTGTGATGATGCTTGAATTTTTCGTTACGAAAACTATACCCTGCTTTCCTTTGCAAATCCAATCCTTCGTGTTAGTTTCTTTCCTTTCATCCATAGGTTTGAGCTCGTTGCCACCTGAAACAGTTGAGCAATGTAAGATAATCTGGTGTGCAACAGCTGAAAAGGAACATTTGTGCCGTACACAAGAGATTT
Organism: Cimex lectularius; assembly: GCF_000648675.2. Lineage (NCBI taxonomy): Eukaryota > Metazoa > Arthropoda > Insecta > Hemiptera > Cimicidae > Cimex > Cimex lectularius. Next base: position 599,906 of record NW_019392816.1, read on the forward strand.
TTTATTCATGTCAATTCCAATTGAATTTACATCATAAAGTAGTACTAATCTTTAAACAAACTTTTATTCCACCTTACATCTTTTATGTATGTGAAAAAAATATAGCTTATAAAAAAATTACAAACTTGTTAAGGATAATGAATAGTTGTCGATGTGTGTGTCAATGTGCACCAGGATCGGAGAAAAAACTTGTATAATATGTATTATTAGAACATTAGCAATTATTAGAAGGAAGAATATTTCTTTTTGAAATATGAGTACGATAAGAGAGAAATAAGAATGGGGAAAATAAGGATGAAATTAACAAAAACGCCTCAAACAGTTTAGTTTTCCGTTCCATTTCAGGTAGATAGGCGCTGTTTGTAGTTTATGATGTTCTAAATGCTCCTAAATTCTCCTGTTGATCAGTGGAGTCGTTTTTATGATGTTCGAAAATGTTGCAATTTTTTTAAATTTTAATTAAAAAAATTTACCGTTTTATTTTTTTACTAACAATTTTAACCTTCTTTACTACGTCGCTGAAGATGATCTCAATAAAGATCGAAACGTTGGCACGCTAAAGAAAATCATCACACCAAACCCATCTCATGATCTCTAAATAATCTTCTTTACTACGTCACTCTTAATCGTAAATTACGTATTTAATTAAATATCTATGGTACACATGCTCAATGTATTTTGTAATTTTAAACTGATCTAACGGAAATTTTACAGAGACTTAAACCCTCTAAAGTACGAGCAATGGCATAACTTTAATCTTCGTAAATAAATTAACAGACCGGAGATAGAAAATATAACGTTTGGGGTGTTTTGATTGAATTTGTCCTTATTTTTCTCACTTTGACATAGCTTGAACAATAAACGATCGTGCTTTACAACAGTTGTCATTACCTTGAATTTGAATAAAATCAAAGGCCTTTATGAATTTTTAAATGAAACACCGGATGACAAAAAATTGACCCCTACTAAATAAACCCAAAAATGTGTATTCTTTTTTGGGATGAATATTCGTATTTCATAGTTTTAGTGTGTTTTAAGAACACACTGAAATGTAAAACTTTTTTTACCCACTTTCCATGAAGCACGTTTTGGTTATTTTAACTTCTTAAATGTTTGATCTCATATCACACGATCTTTCATATTATTTCCTTAGCTTAGATTAACAAAAACGACCGACTGATATTTAAATTTTTGAAATAAATACACACCAATGAAAGAAAAAATATTTCAAAAAATTATGTTAATTTTTTCTCCATTCCTAGGGCCCATTGACAAAAACTAAAAAACAGCAAGATCGATTCGTCCCTCTCAGTATGTAATGATAATAGTAATAAACAATAAACTTATACGTCTTTTAAGAAAAATAGTTATTTTTATTTATGCTTGTCTTTCCACGAGTTGTGGTAAAGGAATTGCTAAATGAAACTTTGATTTATTAGTTTTGATTTATTAACTCTTCACCGGGCTACAAAAACAACGGGATATTACATAGAATGAATATAATTAATGATAAATGTAACATATAAATTAAAAATATAACATAAAATTGTCTCTGTATTTTCGCGCATCTACAACCAAATCAATCTAATTCTATTTAAGGTTGGGAAAATAGCTTAAAACTAAATAAATCTTCTACAACAGAGCTTCCCAAGCTTTTTAGCCAGCGGACCCCATTGACAGAACAAAACCCAAGCAGACCACTTTCATTTAAATAGATAAAATTAAGTGCTTAAATTATGCAGTAAGTTAAAGTTTGATAAATTAACCAGTTCATTCCTCATTAGGTGATGGAGGGAGATATCACTATGAAAACAAACATTAGATTGACATAGTTAACTTTATTTACAAAATCCGGAACACAAAAATCAAATTGGACAGAACGGAATCGATAAGTAGTTAACATCGAGCCAAATTCTAAAGTAATAATTTAAATTCACTAATTTCGTGGTCCGCTTGACCAATTATATATTACAATTAATTAAGGTTTTTAGTTGAGATAAAAAAGTCAATGGCACGAGCGGGATTCGAACCCACAATCTTCGGCTAGATACGCCGGTACTCTACCACTTGAGCTATCGTGACCTCTCCACTAGGACACTAACTCCCCATCTCAACCCCACCTTTTGAATTTTCCCTCCTTTTTGCCATTTTTCAAATGTCGTGTAATCGGATTGGATTCTCGACGACAAATGAAATGGCCACGGAAAGCTTTAGTGAAGTATACTTCATTTTAAATCATTATATTCACTTATTACACGACATTTGAAAAATGGCAACAAGGAGGGAAAATTCAAAAGGTGGGGTTGAGATGAGAAGTTAGTGTCCGAGTGGATCGCGGTCACGATAGCTCAAGTGGTAGAGCAGCGGCGTATCTAGCCGAAGATCGTGGGTTCGAATCCCGCTCGTGCCATTGACTTTTTTATCTCAACTAAAAACCTTAATTAATTGTAATAATTTAAACATTAATTATTCATAAAATAATGGGAAGAGTGGGTTGTTTTAGTCGTCGGACATGTTGGGTTTAATTTTGGGTAGATGGAGACGGGCGTCAGGTTCAACACCCAGACTGCTTCGATATTTTAGTTGAAACTTTTTATATTCCCGACGGAGCCAAAAATGAGGGTATCAAACTCGAAAGCAGATTTCAAGGTGGAGTTTGAAGTAATGTCTATCGATATTCGTATTCACTTGAAGACTGATTAGCTTTTAAAACGGTTTGACAGCCTTGAAGTGTTAGATCTCGAGCTGCTAAAAAGTAGTGCTTAAATGACATTTCAAAACTACATTCGAAAGTGGTCACATATTTCGGCAATCGATCGTCACACCGTAAGCTCCAGTGAGTTTTCTTTATAAAAAAAAACATCATTTAACACATGAAAACACTCCACCTCTCTCTTCTCAACAGATTCAACCCAAAACTGGATTTTTCATTTAAAGGCGCGCACTTTGCCATCAGCATCAAAAGTTTTGATATTTTTTCCTTGCAAAGAAAGACTCATCTCATTCATTTTCATGAAAATATCTGAATAAATACGACAGTATACATAGCCAATTTTCATCGTTGAACTTTGGCCAATTTGACATTATGATCCATTAACAGAGATCAGAATTCAGAACGTAATTCCCGTAATTGTGAAAGTGCTTGCCAAGTGTCAGCCACCTTACTTGTATATAAAGAAGACGAAGGCTTCCCACATAGTCACATAAAATGTGAAAAGTCTTGACTTCAATGACCCCGATTTGTTGCAATTAATAATTTGAACAAACTCATCCAAAACTTTATTAAAAGAGGAACACATGTCTGTGGAAAACACAGTACCTGCTGCTGCAATACTTCCATTTATCTTTTAATTTATCAATCACTCTGATCGTTTGGCCAATCATTCCTCTTTCATCACCTGTGCGCATGTCAGTGCAATTACATCATGGAATATCGTTTGTTGTATCAAAATCGTCCAAAAATCTCATCAGTTTTGCCACTTGTCTGTGCACGTGATGGAGAAAGTGCTTCATTAGAAATATTGACTTCAGCCACTATCTATATTCGAGTAAGTAACTGGCCATTGAGAATGACTCAAATAGGTAGTGCACTCGCGAGAAATATTAGAGCTTGAATCACATTTTCGAAAAACAATGGCTTTTTATATTCATTGGAAAATTTCAGAGGGTTCTAGAAGCAAATTCCCGGTAATGAATTACCCTAGTATCAACAATGACTAGAAAACAGATCACTCACTTACCTCACCTATTTTGCATATGTGTGTAAAACTAAACATTGAATGAATAAATAAAAAATAATAAAAATGGCAAAAAGGAGGGAAAATTCAAAAGGTGCGGTTGAGATGGGAAGTTGGTGTCCGAGTGGATCGAGGTCACGATAGCTCAAGTGGTAGAGCAGCGGCGTATCAAGCCGAAGATCGTGGGTTCGAATCCCGCTCGTGCCATTGACTTTTTTATCTCAACTAAAAACCTTAATTAATTGTAATATATTAATTGGTCAAGCGGACCACGAAATTAGTGAACTTAATATTATATCTCACCATAGACTCAGTTATATTAATAAGAAATTGCTATTTTACTGATCAAACTTGCTGAAAAGGTGGTAATGGATGGTCCAATTTAAAATTATTTACTGGACGTTTTCAAGCTAATATGCACTTACTTTTTACAGTACATTGTTCTTTAAAAACATTGCGGTTGAGATGGGAGGTTGGTGTCCGAGTGAATCGAGGTCACGATAGCTCAAGTGGTAGAGCAGCGGCGTATCAAGCCGAAGATCGTGGGTTCGAATCCCGCTCGTGCCATCGACTTTTTTATCTCACCTAAAAACCTTAATTAATTGTAATATATTAATTGGTCAAGCGGACCACGAAATTTGTGAATAAAAAATAATGATTTTCAGTAATCTTTGTTATTCGTTATTTTAATTTTAGTTATTCATTCTACGTTTATTTCTGTAATTATTAAATTTTCTGAAAATGCGCCGCGAACCCTCTACTTAAGGAACCACAGTTTGGGAAGCCCATTTCTACAGTATGTGAGTCACAGAGAGGACATAATTGATCTCTCTCCTCCTTCCAAGGTTTAGAATTTAAATATAATAATTGGGGCCGAGTGGTTAGCATGAGAGACTCTCACGCCGCGGTCGTGGGTTCGATTCCCACCGTCGCCTCTGGCCCTTTTTTCACGATAACTCCCCTAATTTGAACACACATATAAGAATTGTCACCATGGCTAATATGCAAGATCATAACGCAAAAAAAAAATTCACCTCTTGACGAAAAACTATTTTTAATAAATTTAAATTATTTTCTACATACAAATAATTGTGGTCTGCAAGATTGAAATCGAACTCGTTTATGGTAAATTATAAGCAGAAGTTAAAGTTAGTAGAACTTCGTACATTACTTAATCAATCCGTTTTATGAAAATTTCTACTGCCTGCAATAATTCCAGGGACCAAATGTTGAAATCATGAACATCTATGAAACTTATGCAAGAATTGCAGATCAGTCTGGAAGGATTTGTTTTCAATTCTTTGAACCAATATTTCGTTTAAATTGTTTCTCTTGTAATGTAGTATAGTAAACGATCTTGTTTTGGTCCTACGTCACCTCTGACCTCGAGGTGCACTGAAAAACGCCCCAAAAATCTGCAGAGTTTCACTGGGGCGAAATAAAAATAAAAGGAAAGGGAAGGAAAGGAAAACAACACAACACAAATTTAACCAACACCTTCATTGGCGATTCAGAAAAATAATCAATATAAAAAAAATCTCTTTGTTAAAGGGATAACCATCGGCTTAGCGAACTTATGGAACGGTGAGAATAGAACGAGCGTGTTCAGCGGCGGTCGGTTGCTGCTTCTTTATGATCGCTTATGCCCCTCTCCTCACTACTCCTATCATCCATGTCCTGATGTGGATCCGTGTCACGTAAAACCCCTCGTATATGTTTCATATGACACTTCAATATATGTACGAACAGAGGAGAACCCAATTCCAAATACAGGTAATAATTTGGTGCATTATAGGAAAGGGCAAACACTTTTATAAAAAAAGAAGGAATTTTTACATTACTACATACTGATGATAGCCCCACACTTAAGACGATTAACACAACACAACCCTGAAGACGGAATTAAAAGCATTAAATTCAAATTATCCCCTCTACTAGGAATACTGTTCCAGGTTTTAGTCAAATCACTTTAGCAGGACTAATGGGTAAGTTTATTGGCAAAGTGAGTATTAAAAGAAAATAGAGTAGTTAACGTTACACCTAAATATTGTCATTATGAAATATCACAATTATATAATAATTTTAGATTTATTTAAATTAACGATGTTTTCTTATATTTTGGCCTCAACAGTTAATCTTATGATTCTTCCTTCTTGAAGGTGGGATAATAAGTCATCTCAAAAAACCACAACCAGTTTTTATCCACAACGTTTCGGATTTATTTTAATCCTTCCTCAGGTGAGTTAACGCCTGTACACACGCCTTTGTTCTGTGTACAGGCGTTAACTCACCTGAGGAAGGATTAAAATAAATCCGAAACGTTGTGGATAAAAACTGGTTGTGGTTTTTTGAGATGACCTATTATCCCACCTTCAAGAAGGAAGAATCATAAGGTTTATTTAAATTCACTGACAGATTCTACAACAGTTTTATAAAATGGCATGGCGTTTTATCACGTTCGGACTAATACATTGTAATACCTTGTTTTTTCGACATTACCTAGTACGTATTCACTGTGTTGACCTGTAAATACATTAATCATTGTGTTTTACATTCTTAATCAGGTAAGCTTGGTGACTGAGTTTTGTTTCTTGCATGATAAAACAAATTTAGATGATCATGAATATCGCACCCCGAAGAATATCGAGTACTGTGGGGTAAGAGTGTGATGTCTGAATTGAGGGTATAAAGCCGGCCCGAGGAATATCTAGTACTCGGCGGGAGTGAATATGACTAGACTTGTCGTGTTTTTGGATGTGGCAGGATATCGACTTCGACAGAATATCCAGTAACACTACGCTGGACGTGCGTTTTCTCACTGTGGACACTTCGGCTGGGCATTGCAGGGGTACCTCTACTCACCGTCCGGGTGTATCGTACAGGGGAGGCAAGGTTCCGTCACTAGCGTGTTTCCGGAGAGGGTGGGAAGTGTGAAGTCATGTGTTTATGTTTTTCTTGTTTTTTAATAACAATTTTACAACCTGAGGTACGTTCGAGAGGTTAGTAAGGTAAGAAGAGAACTGGGACAAAATATAAGAGAGCCAGAGACAAAGATGCACGAAAGCAAAGAAAAATTTTTCGCTTAAATCGCAGAGGGCCGGCGATGACTATTTGATGTTGTCAGCCCATAAAAACGAAATACATACATAAATATCTGTAATAAGGAAAGCCAATAAAGAGTGAGTGACTGTGAGGATTTCTCAAAGAAGGAGTTAGTAGTGTGCAAGTGGAATTTCGTAAAATGGACTGCTTTGTTGGAAGGAATCAACTCTATTTAAGTTAAGGTCTATCATTACATGCATTCGTTAATAAATATTTCATATTTTTCTTTCATGACAACGCAAAGTCTCATGTTTAGTACGTACGATGCAACAAAAGCTGTTACACTTGAAGCAAAGAATTTAATAAGACGTTTAACCAACTGCCAACAATACTATTGAATTTCAACATTCCAAAATATAAGAAATATTTACCCTGGAACAGTTTAAAAACTGTATTCGTTGATCAAAAACGAAAAAACAAATGTTTCATCTTCACTTTCAATTCATTGTAAGTACTCCTAAGTCGCGATTATAAAAAATGGATTCCGGCTTTTTTTTAAGATTTTTCACTTGCTTACAAGCGAAGGTTTTTGGTTAGAGGATGAATCAGTTGAATGATTTGATGGAAGAATTCGTTTTTCGATAACGTGATTGAAAAATTCCTTTCCCCCTAAGTGATTCTTGTCCGCTATTAAAGAACAAAAGAGCTAACTACTTCCAAAGTTATTGGAAGCTTCGTTAAATATTTACCCGATAGCTGCCACGTTTAGTTTGTGAAAGAAAAGCCCATGAGTGCTCTCGTAATGAAAAGCCAATAATTAACATTATGGACGTATCAATCCGTGTAATTAATTGCTTCCGTCTTAAGTTATAAAACTGTAAAGAAAGTTTTATACTACTATTCTCCCTTTTCAAAAATCAATATGATTACTTATGTAAAGAATTAGTTAAACCAGTAACCCGTTCGTTGCGGTAGAATCCTTTTGACAAGAGTAACAGGCATTATGACTCTCATGTTTTTTTAAATTGTGTAAATTCAACATTTTATGATTATACGAAATGAAACGAGTGTTGATTGTTTTCGTTTCATAAGGCGATAAAAATGCAATTCAAAAATATTTCTTTCGTGTTTGGCAAACACATAAAGTTTATTACTTTTTTTTAGCTTTTGTTTACACCTTCGCCAATTGCTGCGCTTAAGTAAATGTGATAAGAAATTAAAACACAAAACCAAATGAACACGAATATTTGTTTAAAATTGGACCCTGTACATATACTAAAAAAAGTTAGTTCATACGGTCATAACACTAAAACTAATGCCAGCGTTGCGCCCGGAGAACATATTCCACGAGAAACTATCCAATGGTGGCACACAAGTGTGAGGAATCGAGGGGAAAAGAGATCTCGAAGCCTTCATCGATTAAAGCGATTTGGCGGATTCTTGAGTTGAGCCTGCGTAGGGAGGGTTCGAGCAGTAGGGTTAAGATGGATTGAGAGTTTAGTGTGAAAACTTTGAAATCGGTAAAGGATCAGTTCGTTGACAAAAGAAATTTTGAAGACGTTGTGGATAGTGAAGTTAATGAAATAGTAGGAGCTTTGACGATTTGTCAGAAGACTTGATTGGAAGGATTGAATACGCTGGATGTGGTTGTGACAGAAACCGACAGTTCAACCCCAAGCATCGAAAGTGGTCGCAGTAAAGTATTATAGAAGGTCAAGTCGGATTCCGGTCCGAAAAATACTCGTAATTAATGTTACGAGTTGGATCTTCGGGAGGTCAAATGACGGATGAAATAAAAAAATAAGATAAATTTAAAAAAATAATTAAAAAATTATATATATTGTTTTAATAAATCTAGGCCCTGAGGATGACGATATATATCAACGAAAGCTCGGTTGAACACGGAAGCTGGTTTTTTCTTTTTATTTCATCCGTCATTTGACCTCCCGAAGATCCAACTCGTAACATTAATTGCTGCAGGTCGATAACTTCAACTTTGTACTCGTAATTGTCCAAATATTCTGTTACGTTGTCTCTAAAGTACTGTGCGGTGATTCCAACGGGATTTTCATATACCAAAAGGTTAGAAGTTTGTCTCAAAACTCGTACAAAAATGTAATTCATTTTAAAGATTAGAAAATATAAAGATTAATGAAACAGACCGAAAAGAGAAGCCGAAACGCGACTGATAGATCAAAACAGCAACGATACCCAGGCCAGAATGATATAAAACGGCCAAAATATAGGTTAATGATCCCGCAGACAACAATAAAACTCGAAATATGGGATAGGACCCTGGTCCGCTGGCCAGAGTTAACTCACTTTACTGACCGCTCTAGAAAAAAAAGAGCGGTAGTTTTGACTCTGATATCCCCTCTTCTCTGATAACAACTCTTCAACGATCGAAGAAGCTTCGACTTTTTTTGCTGCTGCTTTATTGTGAATGTTATTTTAACCACCAATCAGTAACATGACTAGTCTTAATTCTCTTCTTCCGGCCATCGGAAAGCGGCCTTTATGCGTTCTCGCCCCTTAATTTCAGTAATCCGCGATTCTACTTTCCGGCATTGAACATTACTATCTTATTTATTTATTTATTTATTTACAGGGTGCACTCAGTTACAAGAAATCACAATGCTTACCGATGAGCTCTGCGAGTTTTAAAAATACATGGGTCAAATTCTTTTTATTTTATGTTTAATAAAAATATTTATTTCCGTCACGTATGCACATTTATTTGTTTATATATTGTCATTTTTGTTTTATTCAATCGTCCAGAAAAAGGTAAAAAAATTATAGGTTTTTTAACTGTATACGAAATAAACGGTACAACCTTGTAACTTTCTTTATTTAATTCTTCGTTTTTTTATTGAAATTTATTATTAGCAATAATAGAAAAAAGTTAAACAGTTCCTCATTTCTTTCATATAACAACTCTGTAATTCAGATCTAAACCTTTACGATTCGCCCTGGCGTTGGCACACCGAAATTCGAAAAACCCGCCAAAATTTACACATGAAATTGTCGGTAAGTTAAATTCGAGAGCGCATTGAAAAAAAAAGCTGATTCCTTTCACTGAGTGAGCGGTTTTGGTCTGATCCTTAGAAAGAGCCAATTTTTCCACCTCCACTCGAAATTAACAATTCCTATTTGAAATATTTTCTAACCTGTCGGGCGCATTTTAACAGGAATAAATGACCATTTTCTTTTGAGATTCATTGGCGATGATTTAGATATTTTAGATTGCGCATGTATTACTAAAACAGGAAAATTAATGCATTTAACCTATTTTGACTGACCAAAAAAATTGACTATTACAGTCGATAATTGTTTTATTACTTATTATTTTATTTATTATTTATATATTATTATATTATTTATTTCNATATCACAAATTATACAATTAAAAGAAAACTATAAATTAATTTGAAACAATCCTAAAATAAATTAATTATCACATATAAACATTCAGGTACATATTATACTATTAAAGCTATTGGTTAAGGATAGAACTATAAATTACACTTAAGTTTGATATATCTGTTCTAAGGTTACACGAATTACCATCTTTATGAATCTATAGCATCTCTTTAATCAATCTTCTATCTAAAACGTTTTCTTTATCCATAACAGAAACATTGTTAAAATCAAACGTGTGGTTATATTTTTGACTGTGTTGGGAAAGCGCAGAGGTAGGATATTGATTTTTAACTAAAATATCTTTAACTAATGCTTTACATTCATAGTGGAATTAAGGGGAGCTAAGTTTAAAAATTCTATCTGTTAGGTTGTATATTACATTTATTTTCAATTTAAAAGAGTGGAGGGAGTTATAATTTAGGATCCTGTCTGATCATGTTGGTTTTTTATACTATTTTGTAAGTATGGTGTTATTATCCCTGAGTAACAAAACATCAAGGTATGATAATTTTCCATCGCATTCCGTTTCACACGTGAAGTCCATTAAATGCAATTTGTTAATACAGAGTCCTGATGAAAGCGATATATTCTGCCGAAAGCTCGACAAGAAAATAAATGTTGTTTCTGTCTTCCTGGCCTCATCCTCAATCTACCTTTTGGAAAGAAAAAAATATATTTAAACTGAGAAGGCTGATCAATCACCAAAGAAAATAAAAAGCCATTCTGCTATTTCATTAAGGTTTCGAGATATAAACTGCATCAATACTTCAAACGGGGACGTCGGTGGCCGCAATGATTTAGGAGTTGACACGGCTTTCATCACTGTAAGGTAAAGGTCCCGGGTTCGAATCCAGCGGCCCTGCATCCAAACCCGACGTACGTACAAAGGGCCTTTTTTTCAAAATCACCGACACCATGTTGTTATATTTATTCATAAATCCACAAAAGGTTGCCGAAGGAACTCATGAGTTTTTCGAATTGGTTTTCTTCCTGCAATTTTTATTACAAAATGAAATTACTAAAGAGTGGTATATTTTATCGAGATAGTTATTAAAATTAAGGTTTGATGATTAGATCTAAAATATGTTCTACTCATTAAATACTCCAAAATAGAATTTATTTATTTTAGTTTAAATTAATTTACTCGTCAGTGATCAGCATGTTTTTAATAAATACGTTATTTTTTCTGCCCTTCGCGGGCATAATTAAAAAATTGCGATCGTTCATTTATTTATAAAAACTAACAATGACAATAATGGATAAACTAAGTTTGATTATCATTGAATTGCTGGCAGTGAGACAAAACTGAATAAAACAGAACAAAAGTTTCCGTCAAAATTGTCCAAATTAGATGTTCGCTTTTTTCATAGTTGATAGTGTTATTGCTGCTGGTATTTTGGTGTTTTCTTGTTTAATTTTGCACTAATTCTGCGAACAAAACAATAATATGAAAAATAAGCATAAAAGGAAAATAATAAATGATCCAGGAAGGTTACCGTAATTATTCACTACCCTGGGGTGCTGATTTGCATAACTTTTCTTCTCGCAGTCGAAATAAGTTTGTAGCGCTGAAGGCACATTTTCTTTGCAAAATATGGTGATTGTTGAACCTAACTTTCTTTTTAAAATTAAGTTAGTTGAATAACAAATGGTTCGTTACTTTCAATCGCATATAACAATAATTGATAAGAATTTGGTCTAGACGGTACGGATATCTTCAAAACAAGTTCCGTCTAATTCGGACAAAAATCGGAGATGTGTGCTAGGATGGACATCATCATTGATACGCCATGTATACACGCTAGCGTTAACAAAATGTCCTCATTTCGATTGAATAGTTTTAATCATTAAACTGAATAAATTTTAATTGAACTTAAATATGTTATTTATTATTGGTGATAATTACAATAGATCCCGGTAAATTTTAGGTAATTGCATATCCTTTTGGCTAACACTTACAACCAGGGTAATCAGGTATTTATCCGAATCATACCTCCGTAGTACGGTTGTTCAAATTTCGTCCGGCATATTTTTGCACATTTGAAAAATATTGCATCAATTTGCATATTTGAAGAATATTGCAAAAAATTTCATATTTGAAGAATATTGCATCAATTTGCATATTTGAAGAATATTGCAAAAAATTTCATATTTGAAGAATATTGCATAAATTTGCATATTCGAAAAATGTTGCTAATTTGAAATATATTTGCTTACTGACAAAAATGAAAATAAAATAGGCAACTAAGAACATTAAAAGGCAAGTACAGGAAAATAAAGTTTTATTCTGATTTCAGATAACTTTCCAGGAACAACGACGTAAACAAACCGATAAAATAAACTTCTGTTGAAATACATCTAAAAATTATTAATTATTAATTTCCATTTCCAAAATTTCATGGTGGAGTTTTTGCTTTTCCTGCAAAATTAATTTTCCTGAAGTAGTCCGTTTAGGGAGCAAAATAGGAGCCTAATTGAAACGCAAAAATGCTGTCTGTTCTCATTCATATTTCCTACATAATGAACATAAAAACAACTTAAACTTATACTAAAATAGCAGGCTAAATTTTTCTTTTCAACTTAAAACAAATATCCCGGCCGGTGCATGAATTATATTACAAAAAAAAATTCATAAACAATTTGACAAAACTACCGGATTGACTAAATAACGGTAAATTAACGAAATCTTAAATGGAAACTATTAAGTTGTTATACTGGGAATCAACGATCGAATTATGGAAGTTACTACAAGTATGCTCCTTTCATCTCTGTTGTGGGTTGAAAGTCTTCTTCAAAGTACAAATATTATTTGAGCTGTAAACGCTATAGTTTTCTAAATGTAATATACATCGTTGAACTTTGAATTCAGATCATAAGCTTAATTAGGCTTAATTATTTATTTTGGATAATATTTTAAATTATATAATTTTGATGTGACTGAACTTTTTCTGTTATCTTTCATTTCAAAATGAACAAGTACTAGCTTAAAAAATATTTCCAGTCTAAAAAAATGTGAATTATAAGGCGGGTGATGTCTGACATTCATCCTGAAATTTTATAATTTTATTTATTTTTATTGCTAATTATATGGTATATTGGTTTTTTTAGTCATATAATATTGCAAATTTGAAGTGCTATTGAACAGCGCAAAACTCACCCCTCAACACTTGTGAATTATGCAGTTTTAGGATAACCACAATTGGACAACTACGATGTTATAATTGAAGTCGTTTCAATCTATAAATATTACTAATTGAAAAGTAATCTAGGTAATTGATACAACAACAACAACAACCCGCAGATAAACATTATGATGCGCCAGTGTTTCCAATTTGTTGTAGTCGTTTATCAATAGACTTCCATACTAACTTTGAAAAGATCGTTACTGTTCTGAAAAGATGCGTTAGTACGTCTTTATTGCCTCCGTTAGCCATATCATGCCTGTTATCAAATGATCCGTATGGCCGCATATCTTGGATAGATTGTAGCAATGAACAAGAATTTATTTTATATAACTCTTAAAAATATGTTTTTCGCTGGAATGTTATAATTATAAGGTAAAAAGTTTTGATGGAGATGAATAATCTGAATTTCAATATTGACTGGTTGAGATGTTTTTTTCCAAAATTGCAACATTATTATGGTAAGATGAAGAAATAACCCTATTTTTCTAAAGATGGAGCAATTTTTGTTAGGGATGAAATTAAAAGTTATTTATAACAAATATGTAGTTAAGCCGAAGGACGGTTATTTACTTGAAAACCTGATTGCACTAACATAAAACAATGCGGTCTTAACCTTTTCATAATGGAGAGAAAATGTTTCAATTTTGTGCGATGTAAATAAAATTAAATATTTATAGTTGTCATGAAGTGTCTATATAACAAATAATTGAATGCAGTCAAATACCAGAAACATTATGAAGTAAAAAATTCACAGATTTACAGGTCAAGATGTATTATTACTGAATGACATGAATACCGAAATTTTATATAAGTTTGGTTACTGGTTAATTATACATTTTTTAACACTGATCAGTCGTTAGTGATTTATATAATCTCAAGTCTGGATTTGCATTTACATGTACACACGGGCGACGGGTGTGTAGTGTTGAGCCTATCAATTCTCCCAGTCCACCGGCAATCCCGGGTTTTGCTATATGCAATAAATTACTGGCAGACCTCGAGAATCGCCCACCCCGGGTGGTGGCAGTCCGGGGTCTGGCCTCAGTGTTATTCGTCCAGCCAGTCACTTTAGGTTCAGAGGCTATCTATAGCTAGGTGATTTTAGTTCCCAATGCAATCAGTGTCTAAATCCAAACATATACACTTACTCACCGTTAATTACATTCTTACTTTTTTTGATACCATTCACTCAGTAAGGATAGTGAAGTACTCAAATTCCTCCATCATCTTTTACACATAATAAATACCTAACCTAATTGAGGGTCGATGGGGTACTCAATATTCCACCTCCACCCTCTCACACTACATATTGATGCCAATACGTACATTCACATTCAACACCTGCTAGGAACTCAATGCTATCAGTACTATATCCAATAAAACAAACCTCTTTCTGAAACAATCGGAACATCAGGACAGGAAACACATACACTCGCTGCCGTGTTCAGATTTAAATTTTCATATCGGGTGGTATTCCTTCGCGCCATCTACATGTGGTCAAAGAATTGAAACCTTTAATTACATGGGTGAAATCGTGCAACCTTTTTTCCATATACCGGACAGATACGCGGCCTTTTAACCAATGTTGTAATTTTCAAGTTATCTAGTTTTACAATTTGGATGATTTATTAGTTCAGTTTGTGAAAAGAGAATTATAACTAGCGAATCGTCAATTTACTATGGATAAACCTCAAAGATCAATTTCTTCACAACAGAAGGCCGATAAGAAATCGATCACAGCAGATAAGGACGACAACAGTCGACAACAGAGAAACGACCTTTCAATTTCATGAATTTAGGGGTGAATACTCAAAAACAACGGTATAACAATAAAAGGAATGGAAACTTCCACGAAAACAAACCTCACTCACCTCCGTTTAGCTCAAGTCCTAATGAGAATTATCCTTCTATTAAATTACCGTACTGTGAGCGCTTTGGATGTTGTCAACATCACTCGGTTGGAATTATCCACAAGAAAGCGTAGCATATCGACAAAAATTTTGTAAATGTCAAAATGGCATGAAGTGGTCAATGAGGAGATCTTGCAAACGATTTGTAAATAATTATTCACCATTTGACAGAAATTTTACTAATAAAATAAGGAATTTCAGGCGAAATAATGATCCAAGCCGAAACTTTGATCACGAGTTTAACAGAAACATGAGTCCTAGTAGTCGTAGAAATTTATCTAATTACGGAGACAAAAACTACAAGACATAATAATGAAATAAAATATATACCCTTTCGGACAACTCTACCTAATATAAGTAATTACGGTCAATAACCTCCTTGTTACAACCCAATAGGACAAATTCTTATGGAAACCCTCCGCAAAATTTAAGCCAAATGATAATTGGTATGGATTTCCTGACAAGCATGAAACTAATACTGTTCCCGGCAGAACAGAAAGCATGGTTTTCATTTATTTCAAGCAAGGCATTAAATGGGAATCAATACCAACACAATCATTTGAGAGAGGGCAATAGGTAGAGCATGAAGGTCAAATACTGAACTACTGGAAAAAGTGAAACAATTCCCAGATGTGTTAACTTCTAAAAGTGGGACGTACCGATTTTTATCTGTGGAGGTATGGCTGATTTCAAATAAAATTATAAGATCACAACCGTATCCACTTAATCCATCTTAGCTAAAATTAATGAAATCAGCTGTTCGGGGTTTTTCGAACAGAGACATCATCGGACCAGCAATTTCAGATTATGGAAGTCCTGCAAATTTAATCAAAAAACTGCACTCGGAAAATTACCGACTATGTGTGGATTACAGAAAAAGTAATAAAATTATTATACATGTGCATTGGCCGCTACCGACAACCCGTAGTGTAGTAGAATATTTAGGAATGCGACAAATTTTACTCTAATTATTTGCAGATCGGGAGGTACGGTAGGTTTTAGAAAAACATTTTCTTTGTTCTGCCAACATTTCTATCTGTGTGTGTGTGTGTGTGTGTGTGTGTGTGTGTGTGTGTGTGTGTGTGTGTGGTGATTAGTTACCGTTAATCGATAATTATTCAGAAATCGTGAGATCGGTCTGGTATGATGTAGGTTTCAGAAAAACATTTTCTTTATCGTGCCAACGTTTCGATCTTTATTGAGATCATCGTCAGGGCTCAAAGTATTTGTCTTCTGTGCACTCTCAACACGACACGCAAGAATAGCACAATTACACAGAAGACAAACACTTTGAGCCCTGAAGATGATCTCAATAATGATCGAAACGTTGGCACGAAAAGAAAATGTTTTTCTGAAACCTACATCACACCAGACGCATCTCACGATTTCTGAGTAATTATTTCTATCTTTAATTATTCAGAAATTGTGAGGTGCGGTCTGGTGTGATGTAGGTTTCAGAAAAACATTTTCTTTATCGTGCCAACGACCTCTAAATAATTATCGATTAACGGTCACTAATCACCACACATCTCTATCTATATTGAGATCATCTTCAGGGCTCAGAGTGTTTGTTTCCCGTGTAGATGTGCCATTCTTGTGTGTCGTGTACTCTCAACACCTTACGATCTGCAAATAATCATTGGCTAACGGTCACTAAACACCACACATTTTACTCTAATAGACTTAAACCAATCCTTCTATCAATTACCACTAACGCATTAGTAAAAAAATCTGTACTTTTGTCACAGCTTTTGGATAATTTTAATACAAATGGTTTGACTATAGGCTCTTCAATTCTTTTCATGCTAATAGAAAAATTATTTGGTCATGTAAAATATAAATTTGTATGGACCTTTATTAATGTTTTATATTGTATTCAGAAACATGGAACCAACACATTCAGCATATGGACATTAAATTAAAAATATTACGGGAGGCAAGTTAACGATTAATCCGGAAAAAATGGAAGTAGGATGTTTGGAAATAAAATTTATGGGACATTACTTTCTTAGAGCTAGACCCTCAAAGAACGGAAGCTATCCGTCGGAAACCACCTCCTACTACATTAAGGAAATTGGCAGGATTTTTAGGAATTATTGTTTATTTTAGCACAGTTGTGACTGCCTTATAAGCAATAGCAGCTCCTTTACATGGACTAAACAAAAAAGGAGCACAATTAGTATGGTCAGGAGAATGCCAACAAGCTTATGAGAAAATTATAACAATCATGAGTAATCCACCAGTGTTAACAATGCCCTATTTTTTCCGGCCATTTATACTTACAACCGATGTCTCTAAAGTAGCAATCGCAGGGATGATACCACAAGAATTTGAAGCTCAGTTAATGCCTATATCGTTTACATCACGGATATTGAACGGACAAGAAAAATTATAGTCCGTGAACTCGAAGCCTTAGCTTGTATACAATACTTCCATACGTACTTTACTCACAATAATTTCATATTATATACACAGTGCTTGGCGCTAAATTGGATATTTAAGAATTCGATAAAATTAACTGGTCGTTTATTAACCTTTCTTTTAAACCATGAATTCGAAGCAAGGCACATAAAAGGACAAACCATATATAGCTGACGCGCTTTCATGAAACGGTAACAATATGAAAAAATATATCATGAACAAGGAAAACCTATTGTGTATAAGAACGTCGACGATGCTGCAACCAAAAGTAATACTTCCAAATGCTTTATATCCCGAAATATTTTACTATTTCCACACATCTGCATTCAGATCTCACAGGGGGATTTCAAAAAAACTCTTTCCAACATGAAAAGGTATTTTACTTATCTGCAAATGGGTATAGTTATAAAGCAAAGAGTAGAAAGATGTTTATTATGTGCAAAATTTAATTCGGACCATACAGGAAAAAGGACTTTTGATGCCAACAACGCCCTCGCCTCCGATGAAAAAATTATACGTGGATTTCGTAGGACCACTTCCACGTTCTGTCGAAGGAAATCAGTACTTACTGATAATGATAGATGGGTTCTCGAAGTTTTTATGGACTTTCCCGACAAGAAGAGCTACGAGCACAGATGTCATTACGTACAATATTATTGCACAACACGATCTGCCAGAAACAATTATCTCCGATAACAGTCCAGCTTTTCGAAGCAGAGAATATAAAAGTTTTTGATTTGAATTATGAATGACCTATTATTTAAATATTCCGTATATCAAACATAGTCGAAACAGCTTTACAATCGTTGAAGACTGCCATTGCTATTTATCATCATCAAGATCATAAGAAATGGCAGACATCATTGTACTTCACTCTAACGTCACTGAACAATGCAGTTCATAATTCGACCGGCCAAACACTGGCAAGATTATTTTTAGGACGTGACATTTTTCATCCCTTGAATTTAAACATGGAAATTTCTGAAGAGCTATGGTTTAATACTTCTAGACACGAAATGGAAAAATTGTGGAAACAAACTTATAAAAATCTGAAAGAGTTTACGAATGAACGAAACGGAATTATGACAGAATCAGGAGACCGGAGAACTCCAACAGCGCCGACTTAGCATTGTTGAAATCACATTATTTATCAGACAAGCCACATTCTATAACAGCAAACTTAATGCCACGTTTTAATGGTACGTTCAAAATTAAAAGCATCATGTCCAAGGTTTCGTATGTGTTAGTGAATGTGGAATGGTGAGAGCTCATGTGACACAAATTAAAAGATTTAAGGGGGTGTAACAATGCAGTCGAAACAACTATGAAATAACGTAAATAGTTCAACCTTTGCAAGGATATCCGAATAAACTCCGACACCGGAAGCAGTTCCTGAACGAAAACTGACTACCGTGAATAAGTTATTTGTAAACGCAACTTCGTAAAGAAACCCCAACTGATAAAAAGATCGCACAGCATTCAGCAAATTGTAAGTAGTAAATGTAAATAAATTATGTGTATCTGAATTAATCTAATATATATTTTGATTAAATCTGTTAAGAAAGCATTTTCCTTGAAGGGTCCTTGCCATGAAAATCACGACAATTTTTAATTAATTGACTTTTTTTAATGTTGTAATTTTCAAGTTAAATTATTTTTAATAATGAAGCAAATATTATTTTATGTTCGAATAAACATTATTTTATTTAGAAAAATTCCTATTTTGTATTGTTTCAATTTGTCAAGTCAATAAAATTTATTTTGATTTTTATTATATAAAAATGTATAAAGTTTATTTGCTAAACAAATAGTTAGAAAAACTAGCATTGTTCTCGCCATAACGAGTAATAGCTTGTGAGCAGTCGTGGCATGTACTTCCTGTATAATCAAGGTGTACAAAACAATTTTTTTTTTGTATGATTATTTGATTGAGATTTTTCTACGTTATTTCGAAGACTTGAATTTGTTTGTTTATTTTACAGAAAGGAATATAATTTTTTTGTAATTAGGATTTTATTTTATTTCTATTAATTCCACTGCTCAGCAAGGATCTGTTAAATAATATTTTTTTATTATTGTTCCACTCGGCACATATCCGGCAAAAAATATACCACATACCTTCATTACAGATCCTGCCATTTTGTTTTATCATGTTTTTTTTTAGCGTTAGGGACCGGATCGCGGTAAATCCGGAGGTTGAGACATTTGTTAAATCCTTATTGAATTCATAATTTAATTAGTTCAATGCAGGGTGACCACTAGAAAGTTGCTAAAAAATTGAAGTATGTTTACGGGACACGCTGTTTATGATTGTGAAATGTTTACATGAGAGAGTGTTCAGGATGAGTAATTTAAGCAGATTTTATCCCCAGGTTGTACGCAGTAAATTGTCAACAATTATGTTGAATTGTGTTAATGCATTTAGAATAAGGGTACCAAATGACAGAAGCATATTCATTCCGTAGCATGGTTGTTGGATTACCTTCTTATTGGATTATCTGCAGTTCTTTCGTCAAGGCACTAAATTCGGGTGTATTTTAGCTTCAAACTACTATTGGTCCGGAGTACCTAAAATGACCAATGGCCATAGGACAACACTAGGTTACCTTGGTGTATATTTCCGATATACGAACGAGTTGAAGGAAAGGAATAGGTTGACCAACTAGCCAATAGAAGATTTCCAAAAAGAACAAAAAATTCAACTACTGAGCAAAAAAAAACTAGGTTTTTAATGGGTAACGCAATACACGGAACGTACAAACTTCGATATTCTTCAATTTTTTAATTTCAATAAAATTCTAATCAACATGTTTTTGTATGAGTTTCTCAGGATTCTCTGTCAAATAAATTAGAAATAAAACGAAAAAATATTTAACAAAAATTTTAAAATTTTCAAAGAATCAGGAAATTCAGGGAAAACGTATTTTGTAGAAGTGTTCTGTATTAGCCGGTACGTTACAATATTATTGCAATATATCACTTGAAAAATATATTTTTTCGTTCTATGATTGACTTTATTTGTTTGAAAATTTAAAAAAATTGACTTTTAATAAATAACATTTTATTTTAAAAAGTGTTTTTTGTTAAAATGAAAGCATGTTTGCAATTATAAAATAAAAACATGAATCTGGAAGACATGTCAATCCAACTAAGTCCTTTTTTTTATTTTCCAATATATTGTCGAAGCACTTAGTTCCGCCTGTACCACTAAAACTCCTCCTCTCCAAGGATGTACAGGATCAAGCATATCTTTTAGGTGGTCTTCGTCATGCTTGGTGTCTGGCTAACCACATTCTCTTAGCAATCTGCTTTTCTTAATGGCATTTCTCCGCCACACCATCATGGAAAAAAGAGAACGAAAATCTTTCTATGCCGAACGAAGCGAGATTGAAGTGGAACTAGTTTAAATATATTAAGACAAATGTACAAATGACATATATTTATATAATTTTTTAATCATAACTTAGCGTATGTAATATAAAAATCAATTAGACAGTTACTTTGATGTGAAATAAACAAGCATACTTTTTTATTCCACACAAAAGAGTCCTTCTTTATTTCAAGTATTTGCTGAGTTTAATTTTTATCTAAATAGGAATGTATGTATGAAATAATTACATCTAAAGTAATATAATTCATGTTTATTTCTTAGGTTATATGAAAAATAATTGTGCATGAGCTGAGTGAGAGGATTATTGAAAGGACGTCGTAAGCGTTTGATTTTCCGATATGTAATTTATCAGCAAATAGCATTAGCTGGTGACAGTTCCTCCTGGGACCTTTCAGGTCATGTAACAACGAGCCATAATTCTCACTTCGTCACTACTCAATCGCTGCAATCTCACGATAGTCGGTACGGATCGTTGGCAATATGATATGCCAGCATCCTCTAACCAGTTGAGGTATCTATCGAACCCCTCAAGGTACAGTAATATTACCGATATTAAGAAGGTTAACTATATAACATAAATTATTCAACACACGTAATTTCGACAGATCTCAAACGTTATCGGTTCACTCCAGTGGAAATTCAATTTGTAGATGATCAATGAATTGTGGTCAAAGTTTGATGTAAGTTATCCAATAAATTATACAGGGTGTTAATCTTAATCGTTTAAGTTCCAAAAATGAAATAAAAATGTATATTTAATAAACAATTAAAACGTATAATACAATTAATTCGTTTTTAGCCAGAATGGAAATAATTACTACTGGCACTTATACAAACGCATATCAAGAAAGAGAATGAATGAACGAACTATTTAGTTATTATCTACTGATTTGTTGATCACTCAAGTTTTGGACGTGCATCAGACGTGAAACTTAGAAAGGATAGAGAAAGAGAGAATATCAACAAGGTGATAGAGAGAATGGTAGAGCGTGTATATATGANGAGAGAGAGAGAGAGAGAGAGAGAGAGAGAGAGAGAGAGAGAGAGAGAGAGAGAGAATATAAAGATACTTCACTGCTGTCCGTATCTTCAGTAGAGGCAGAAGTGGTAAAGAGGTGAAAGAATAACCTGCCTGTAGCCTGACCGTCCCACGAGTTTAATATAAAAGATAGAAGATTGGAGAAGAGTGCTCTGCATGAGGTCATTTTATTTAGTGTGTTTATTCCGAGTGTTGAGAAAAGACTGCTGGTATACATCTATAATTATAAATAACCGCATCTCACGATTTCTAAATAAATAATTATAAATAATGCAAAATGTAATTTATTAATAAATATTGTTTTACAGAATTAAATCAGTCAATATTCTATCCCTACATAAAAGATATCATAAATCGTATATATTGTATTTTCGTCTACAAAGATGATAGCTTTTTAAGTGAGATTTCATTTTATTAAAGAAAAAGAGGAAGACGTTTTAATAAACAACGTTAAAATTATAAGGTAATTAACCAAGACACCACATATATATATTCCCTATTGGACAACAACATAAAAATCTCCATAAACACTTGTTTGGTACAGGTACGTGAAAGATGTCCAGAACAATTTAACACATGAAAGTCAGTACAAATATTAGTAATAATATTACCTCAGGAAATTATTCTTCATTATTTTGATGAGTATGAAAATACTATTATTAATAGTAATTATTTGAAAGAACAGTCCCATAGGTTACAGGAGAACACTCCTAATATTTTGCCTTCCAGTAGTCAGGAAAATCTACACACATAAACGGAAAGCCTACAATTGAAACTAGAATAGAAAGAATTAAATTTGTCACATTCACACTGCTTTTATTATAGATAAGTTTCAAGGTAAAAATGAGAATGCTTTTGACTGGTTGAAATTTTTTGAACAGGAATGTTAACGCCACCATGTAACTATTGATGAGAAAAAAATTCAAATTCTACGACTTTTTAGAGGAAAATCCGATTGATTAATATATAATGTCACGCTGGTCAAATTATATATTCCGGGTGAGTGGTCAGAGTGGCAATCTTTGCTTTTAATGACTTATGCTGACAAAGGTTGGAATACTGTTAGGTATGTATATAATTATAAATTCTTGGGGGATCGTTTACGGATTATGCATTAGAAAGAGCGCTTAATTTTATAAATACAAATTAGTATGTCCACGAAGTTGTGGGACTTCATGTAACTTATGCGAAATTATCTGTTTACAACGCTTAGATGTAGGTGCCATTCCTAGTATTGTAATGAGCACCTTCTCCCTCCCGGGAGACCTAATTATTTGCCTCTGTATTTTTGATAATGATTCCTTACCTAGACCTTGACGAGAGTACATAGTTTTTTTTTTTTTTTTAAAGAATCCGCAGTTGAAGTTATTTAACTTTTATACATTCAAGATAGATAAAGAAATCACCTGAACGGAACATCTAATGAATTAGCTAAGAAGGTACGATTACACTGATTTAAACAGAAAAAAAGGGAAAACAATGGAAAATTTGTTATTCCCATATGAATGCCGACAAACTAACAGTAACCCTAAATTACTTGAGAAAAAGAAGGCTTGTGCTATTTGTGAATCGTTAGGTAAAACAGGTAGATTTCTCCTTATTGAGCCATGTAGGAACAGAGAAATACATAAAAGGGAACTAAGACGAGTAAATGCAGCAAAATCTGAAAGTACTATTATAGAGGAAAAGCCCCTTAAACAATAAATAAAAACAGTTAAATTGACCCCACTAATTCGTTTGAAGGTTATGTTTAACAAAAATAACGTTATAAAGGGCACCGGTTCTAATGAAACTTTAGTAAATTCTAAAGTAATAAAGAATATTAAAAGCAGCCTAATATAAAACAAACGAATATTTAAGACAATTAGTTGTGTAGAAGTGTGTCAACATAAAATAAAATTAATAGAAATGATAGAAATTATATAAAGATCAAAATAAAATTAATTCTAAAAATTAATAAAATAGGAAAAGAAATGAAAGTCTATGCCGTTAGGAAAAATAGATAGAAAGTTTATTAATCACTTGAAGTACGTCTCTTAAACCTTTTTACCTCTTCACATGAGATAAAGTGATAGGTAGATAGAAAAATATATAGACGGACAGATAGAGCGAGAGAGAGAGAGAGAGAGCGAGAGAGAGAGAGAGAGATTGAGAGAGAGAGAGAGTGAGAGAGAAAGTGAGAGCAGGAATAAATTGAGAGATTACGTGTCAACTCTCAGAAATTTTTTGTGTTCAGTTCAGTGAAAAGTAAAAAACAAAACTGAGGTAAAAATCAAATATTTTCAAAGTTATTTTACAACTGTTCTGAATGATTCTTATAAATCTTATAAATTTGCGTTGTACTTAAATCTGTTTTTATCATCAAAGGAATAGGAATGATATTTTTTTACAGAAAGAAATCTCTTTATTTTTCTCTATACTCGTAAGGACGAACATAATTATGTAAACTCGTGAGTGTTGAAACGGTAAAAGAAACTCGTAAATAAACCTTAGAACTTTAATTCGTCTGTTTTTCGCAAGCTTTGCGTTTGAGTATTTATTTCCGAGCTGGAGAAAAGGTGTTTAATACTACTATGCCAGCTGCACAAAGGGACGGGTGAGACCTCAGACAACACCTTTGTCGGAGCGACGACTCTTCGGGGCAATGTCGCTGGAATAAAGTTCAAATAATCCTGGCTCAGGGCCAAACCACTCATGGAAATGGATGAAATAAGATACTGATATCTTGGCAAATACAACTGGAGCCAAGATCAACATATTTATGCCTACTTCTTCTTACATTTAACAAAAACAATCGAGCTTTTTCAACATTCATTGATTATCCTTCGAAACTGCAAAGGTGGAATTTTACTTTCCTAAGTCCAACAAAAATGAACAAATCATCCAAAATTGTACAAATAACTTTTCGTTATTGAATCATCACTGACAAAAACTTAGCCAATTAACATTTAATTAACCTTTGTGTACAGAAGGATAAAGTAGCTAATAATTAATGAAGAGCCGTCAAACCAGAGGTGTTTTGCCAGGCTTAGAGACGGAATATCGGTAGACAATGAACGGCGAGGAAGGTCTGCGGCTTCCAACTTCTACCCCATAATCGACGGTATACCACTCGAGAGATAGACCCTTATAACAAGAGTTTCCCATTTAAAGATACTTAGGTATGTGAGCGCTCTCGATATTTAGTGTCACTGTGTGTTGTAATCTTTTCTTGAACATATGAAAATTCTGAGAGTTAATATGTATAGGTTAATCTCTCGGACTCCCTCGTAAAATACAACGCAGATTTAGGTAGTGAACGACGTCTTACAAAAAAGGAGAGAGTGTGAGAGAGAGGAGAGATAAATTTTATTATTCACAAGATTATTTAATCACGCGAAGTTTCGTCACACACGCACACGCACACACACACACAACACACACACAGAGAGAGAGAGAGAGAGAGAGAGAGAGAGAGAGAGAGAGAGAGAGAGAGAGAGAGAGAACATTCCTCTTCTGAACATTACTTTTATACCAGGAAAAACAATCAAAATTTTTTTACCTTGAAAGTTTGCACAAAAATGGTTTCAAACACTTATTTAGGATTCATGTTGCGCCATTATTTGTTAATAACAACTTAGTTCAAGCCGTAGTTGGTGGATGAATGCTCATGCCTCCATTATATAATTCTCAGGGGATTAGAGAGTATACATACTAGTACTGATATTTATTGGTTGTAGGTGCATTAGCGATTATAAGCCGTGTATTATTATGTTTTTATTATATTAAAAAATAACGACTTTTCCGATAACGTAAAGTTATTTATACGTACGTCATTTAATAATAATTTTAAACGTTTTGGAAAGGGTTTTTATATTATTATTGCTTTATGGCATCTACTATTATAATTCAGACCATCTACTGTTGAACAGTTTGAAGTTGTTGGTATTATATTGTAAAATTTTATAAACGGTTTTGTTGCTAAAATTTTATCGTTACATTAGCAAAAAGTGAAATATTTTAAAATAACCAAACTCAATAAGTTATTTGTTAAACTTATAAATTCCTTAATTTACTTATTAATTAACACAATTAGATACGTTTAGAAGCCCATAACTAATCCGTTCGCGAAGTCAATTTTGAACATAGAAGATTTTATTATTAAATGCTTATCAAGATACTGATAATGAAGAACAACATAGAAATTTTGAGAAAATCTAACTTTCAATTTTTTTAATAATTTATGTTCATTCTGTGTTTCTTGGAATATTCGGAGATTTCGTCTCAACGATTGTTACAAATGACCCATTTCCCATTTCCTGTAAGAAATCGATTTGAAAATGTTTCTCCTTTTAGTCTCATGCATAGCGTAATAAATATTTTAGACGCGGAATAAACTTTTATAAAAAGAAAAAAATTATTTTAAAAACCAACATAATTTTATTTGCATATACCCAAACATTAGTAAAAACGTTCTGGTTAACGTCATTGTATGATAGTGCGTCGAATTTGATAAATGATGTAAGCCTAGAAAAATATTGGTAATATAGCAATAAAAGGAGAATATTGCTTGGTCAGTTTTTGGGATGGCTGATCCTCTCATAAGAATCAGGTCCAGTCTGATGTTTCTAGTTTATGGCTGAACTGGTTAATAAAATCAAGTTATTTTTAAGGAAAACATTTTTTTTTACCTCGATCTTATTTCTTTACAATACGTTAGTAGGCGAGGAGACTTTGAGGGAATTCATCAAGGTGAAGAGATGTTAAATTATATTTTGCAATTTAAGGCAAATGGGCAAATATGTTGGGTTCATGTGATAGGATGACTGGACGTAGGTTACAATTGTACTGTAGAATGGTAGATAGAAAAAATATAGATTTATGTGGTGTCTAGTGACCGTTATTGTTAATGATTATTTGGAGATCGTGAGATGCGCTCTGGTGTGACGTAGGTTCTAGAAAAACATTTTCATTATCGTGCCAACGTGTCCATCTTTATTGAGATCATCTTCAGGTCTCAAAGTGTTTGTTTTCTGTATACATGTATCATTCTTGTGTTTCGTGTTGAGACTGGAACACACAAGCGTTGGCACGATAAAGAAAATGTTTTTCTAAAACCTACGACACTCCAGACCGCACCTCACGATCTTCAAATAATCATTATAGATTGATTTTGAACCCAGAATTTCAAAATTGTAAGTAGATGCTTATATGTTAACCATGTAAATCCTTCGAATTAGTTTCAAAGTCCTGTTGAAGAAGATATATTGTTCAAAAGTTTGAAGGCGAACTAAGTTTTTCTCTCTTTCTCATTCATTTTATCCCTGACTTTTTCTGTACAGGGTGAGTATAACTTCTGTTTCCTCATTATTTTTTTATTTTTATTTGGGAATATACGGCGAACTATATTTTTTTGTCTAGTTTCTCATGAGCTAAATAGTTTAAGTCTTCAGAATAGCGGGATATGATCGGTGCATAACTATCATCCAACAATCAAGTTCAAGATACTCATCAATTTTTGCAGGGATTTTTGACATTGTATTCAACGGTGCCAACGAGTTTTAATTTGTAGCAAACATTATTTGCAGATAACTACATATTTCCGAACATTGTTTATCCGAAAAAATCGAAATCTTCTAAAACCTTTTCAATCAATAAGCAATTTAGTTATTTATCATTTAATTGATAATAAATTAATTGCTATCTAAGGGAGTTAGGCACAAAAACAATTTATGTAACGCCTCTAAAAAAGTGAAATAACATCTCATTGTATGTGTCAGTATGACTAACAGATACGAAAGTTAAAGAATTCCAATATGTCAGAATGCACTTTTATACGAAATTTAAAGAATTCTGACATTAAAATATGTCAGAAATGCCCTTGTTTATCTAATGTATTATTAATAAATTATAATCTAACATTGGAGGTTTATGTTGTATTCAAAGTAAGAATTTATAGAATATAAAAAAATTAACGAAAAAGTTAACGATCGCCATAATAATAACGTTTAAAAACACTTGTATTGATAACAATGCATTATTAGTATTATATAATATTGTTAAAACCTAAAAACTGATAATACTTCACGAAACGAATCATTCATTATTTTATTTCCATTTCTATGCGTGGAAAGAACATATAGTTTTATTAATCGTAACATTTTTTTCTGAAGAAAAAGAAAAACTTCAAGTTAAAAATGTGAGCTATTTACGGACAGTTAGTTAATGATTATTTAGAGATCTATTTAGAGATATTAGATGCGAACTGGTGTTAAAAATGTTTTTCTGATTCTCATTTTATTTTCGTCAAATTTCGATAGTTTTCTGGATATAATTTTAACATTTTTAGCATAAATGGAGATTATGTTCTAATCCATCCAATATGTTTATTCCAAATAAAATATTTTACTTTAGGGATAATAAGGTATGTGATACGAGTAAATGCAACAACCATAAATTGATATTCAAAGATATTCAGGGAGTATTTTTTGAAGAAGGAGGGACAAGACGTTTCGCTTATGTATCTGGACGAATAGAAACTTTCATCATCACGAATTATCATCATTACGAATAGAAACTAGTACAGCACTAGCAACTCAGTTTCTTTTCCATCCACGTCAGTATAACAACGTCTTAAATTTTTCCTCATACTTATTCCGAAAAAGAGACGGGACGAGCAAGCATATGCACGCACGAACGTTGCCTGTTATAACACGATGTCACGTTAATACAAAACATAATTGCCCACGTTCCTAAGAGCTTCATTGAAAAGTCAATCCAAGCAAGTTCTGAAACAAGGTTGCTCGTTCCTAAGGTGGGGAGGCTACGGTACCACGGCCAGAACGTCAGCACAGGGGCAAACTTCAATTTGTTTGACTTCTCTAACTAGGATAATAAAATTGATTAATGAGAAAAAATAAAACAAGTTCAGTAGGTGTTATTACTCACTGATATTAGTCTAGCTCCATACATACGCTGCATTTAAAAAAAAATCAAATAGACATGGCGCAAATCAGGACCAACCAAGACAGTTAGGAATTAGTAAAAATTACTGATTTATATAAGGTAAAATCTGCATATGTATGTACATGCGTTCACGGAGTTGAGCCCATCACTTCTTGCAGTCCACCGGCAATTGCGTTCGTAATTATAATAAAGTCCTCCAGAATCACCCACTCCGGGTGTTGGCAGTGCGGGTCAGGTCTCGGTATTATCCGTTCAGCCACACAGGTTAGGCTGTAGGCGTGATCAACAGTCATCTTTGGTCCCCAATCCAATCAGTTCCTAATTCCGTTCATATGTTGACTCACCCTTAAATACATTCTTACTAATTTACATACCATTCTCTCAATTATGGTAGTGGAGTACTCGATATTCCTACATCACCCTTTACACTTATTGTATAAGTAAATTAATTGAGATTTAAATGGGATTACTCAATTCCGCCATCGGCCCTCTAACTTCACACAACCACGTCAATAAACACGTTGACTCCTAACACACTCCGTGGACACAAAACACCAGTATTTAATAAAATAAAACAAACCTGTTTTGTCTAAGAAACGGAAAAAGGAACCCAGATACTTGCCGCTGTGCTGAAAAACAATTCTCATATCAGATGAGATTCTACGCGCTCTCTATATAGAGCCAAAGAATGGCACCATTAAGAGGGACATATCGAGCAACGCGGCAGCCGAGGAATTTGGCCTAAAGTAAATGTCGCTGTCAACCTCGCATGGCTTATGAGGATGTCGCTTCACCTACTAGACAAATCCAGTGAAGGCCACCTAACGAAAGTGTTCTGTATAATTGAGGGATTAGCAAAAATTAATCGTATTTATTGTACTGTCATAATATTTTTCCTGTAAAAAAGTATATTTGCTTTTCTATATTTTAAATTACAAGTACATATGAACACATCTAACAAAAGCTACAAAAATAGATTATATTCTTCAGGGCTAAGTTAAAATATCCCTTTATTTTACGTTTAGAAATTACATTCATTCCAGTAAAATAACATAAGCATAACAAGAACACTCAATACATTTAAAAACACCGATAGCCATGAGGTTCCTAAATGTTGTGCCCCAAGAGGTCGCACAGTCCTGACAATTACCGAAAAATTTTCTACATGGATCAAGCCTTCCACATTTCAAATATGCTGAACTGTACTTTTATTGCGAGATTTCCTCTTGTGGTGCGGGGTGAAGAACCTGTAATTTGCTCTTCACCGGTCATTTGGTTTACCTATCCTCGTTGGGTTGGTTGTCAGGCGCGTTTCGGCATTTTGTCATCTTCAGTGTGTCTTTGTAAGTTCTGTTAATAATATGTGAAATATTGTTAATTATGTTTATAACTTTTCTGTGATAAATGTGTTGTGTTTTCATATTTCCAAATTTTCTATATGTTCATTTGTCTTCATTTTTGTAAATTATGTACTATTTCCATATTTGTTCCATTTTTTGTGAGAATTTGTGATTATTTTCTGTGAGGCTAGTCTCGTTTGAATATCAATCATTATCCCCAAACTTTCTTATATGTTCTATGTATCTGATTTTTATTTTATTATGGCAGTAACTGCCTCTACATTCTCATCTTATGGCGTACATGTCATTTTTGTTGAATCCGTTGTTTTTCTCAATGTGTTTTTGTTATTGTTTTGTTGTAAGTAATTTTCCGAAATTTTTTATAGCCGTTCGAACAAAGATACAGAGATACTAGACTGTTAAAGATTTATGAATTTTCAATCATCACTCTTTGACATACGTCGAAATGACATTAGTAAAAAAATTTTCGTTTCCTAAGAAATTAAATATAAAAGATCATTCCATCCAAAATGATAGTGTATGAATAACATTTAGTTCATCATTTTCCGAGATGATCTATTACCTTTCATTCACCAAGATGATTTTCATTCAAACTTTCTTATTGAGCATGACACATAAATAGCATGTGATCGATTAAAAAGATATGTTTTCAAAACCTTGTAATTAAGTTATCTGATTTTTTCAACAATGTTTTCTATCATCATAAATGTACATGTCCGTGAACCACTTTTTTTACTCCCTGACGAACTTATTTTTAGCTACAAATTATGAGACATGGACCAGAGTAAATAAATTAAATCTGATTTAAGATAAAGATTTTTTAAGAAAAATAGATTTCAAATAAAATATAATAAAGTCAGTTTTTTGTGAAAACAATAACAATCATTATCAACATTTAAAACTTTTGTAACTGCCCCCTTTTTTGGTATAATCCTTACAATAAAAATTTTCATTTTTCCTTATAAATACAGTAAAAAATATAATTAAATGCGTTCTGAATTTTCAAATAAACGGTGATGTATGGCCGATTTTTTAATTAGCAAAATAGCGACGGTTATCAAATTATGAGCTTTGCATTATTTTTTCCCGGCGCCAATTGAATTTTTGAATTACCTACAGTAGGAGAGTTAATGAAACAATAAATTGATTCATGATTTATTTTTTGTTGTTATATTACAATTGTTACCCTGGATCTATTATACATTATTCCGCAATCTACGTAATTTAATACAAATTGGGTAAATTTCTATTGTTCGTGAATTTTTTTATTTTTAAGGCATTTAATTAAGTTCAACCTTTTGTACTAATTTTGTTGTAAAACCGTTATAAACATACTCTGCAATATGAGGGAACCGATAAATTTATATATTATACAATATAATGTCGAAAACACTTACAAAAGTTGAAATATTTCAATGATAATACAGTTGAGAGAGGAAAAAAGTAGTTTCCATTCCCTTCCACTACTAAAATTTACTTAGCGAAAAAAACCACCAAATAGAATTTAAAAAAAAAAAAAATTATGTTATTTGAACCTTCTTCATATTACTACGTATTATAATTGTGATTGCAAAACGTTTTTTCACACGATCACAGCACTCACACTAATGCCAGCGTTGCACACGGAAGACACATGCCATGAATGAAGCCGGGAACACACTTACCCGATGGTACGCCATGCGACGCTACCCGACGCCTTGCCACGTTTTGGTTGGGTGTGCACATCTATCCGACGCAAGCACACGTCGCATACAGTCCACAGCGTTTGTCACAATAATCACTATCACAATCGCAACGCATCTTTTGTTCTTAATGCACTATTTTGAGCAAAACCTTGTAATAAATTGTTAGTTAAATTTTATGAGCACAACCATCTAATAAATTGCTTGTTAAACTTAATTGTTTTAAATAAAGTTACTCCTAACCGTCATAATTAAACAATGTTTATAAAAACTTATGCATTTTTGATCTCGTTTAATTTGGTTTACATTAAAATAGCATGTTGTAATTAATATAACGACAAAATTACATGTACTTAGTTTGAAATAAACTACAAAAATATGAGTGTCCTGTTCTGATGCTACCCGACATTACAATATGGTGTAATTTTACGATCAAAATTATGAAATAAATTAAGACAATTAAATTTTATGAGCAAAACTATGTAATAAATTGTTCCAATTTTATATGTACCGCCGAAGCGAGTACAATAAATTGTTAGTTAAATTCATTATATCAAAAAATCGTATTCCGGTGTTTTGATTAATTTTCTATCAAACCATTAAAATTAATTTTTTAAATAAAAACTAATTAATTTTTAATCACAGTTAATTTGGTTTATATTAAAATAAGTATGTTGTAAGTAATATAACGACAATAATACAAGTAGTTAGAATAAAATATGAGTGTCCGGTTCTTTTGTCTTTGACTGTACTCGATGCGACCGACGAAAATCTGGACAGTAGGGATCGCAGAGCGTCGGGTAGGTTAGCGTGGCATAGCATCGGGTAGATGTGCACCGGGGTAATGCAACCTTATGGAAAATCGGAGTTTTGCGATCGGGTAGCGTAGCATGGCGTAGCATCGGGTAAGAGTGTTTCTGGCTTAACCAGCCAATGTTGGCACAAAGTGTGAGGAAGTGAGGGGCAAGGAGGTCTCGAGGCCATCATCGATTAAGGCGATATGGCGGGTTCTCGGTTGGGACTGTGTAGAGAGGTTTCGAAAAATAGTGAATCTTTTGGAATCGATAACGTATCAGTGCATTGACAAAAGGATAGTGATAGTTAGTAAGGACGATTTATTTATATTTGATTTGAAGGACTGTATGCGCTTTATGTTGGATGGCTTAGCAGAACCAACACAGTTCCACTCCATGTATCCAAAATGGTTGCAGTAATGTCTTTGGTTAGGTAGTTTGGTATTGACGATCAAGACAGATTTTTCTCTTCTTAGTTGTCCAAGTCTTCTGTTAAGTTGTTGTCTCCTAAGTCTTGTGTAGGGATTCAACCTCAGTCTGCCGCTGTCTAAGTATAGTCCTGAGGATGAAATTGCGCTATTGTCCGCGCAAGTGGTAATGACGGTATTAGGGTGTATAAGTAGGTCAGTAGTATAAATCATGAAAAGGATGGGACCAAGATTGTTCCCTTGTAGAACACAGGCTTTTATCTGTCTAACATCCGAGAACTCGTTGCCGCACCTCACTCCTTAAATGCGATTTCAGGATAAGGCAATAAGGAGTGTGTAGGAAGCGTTTAAGTTTGTGTTCGAGGCCAGATCCTATCGAAAACCTATGCTACATGTGGTAACGCCCCCAAGCAATAGTCTTTATCCTCTAGAGCAGAGGAGACAGTTTCCATAACTTCAAAACTTTGTTGGATCGTAGAATGATGAGGGCGAAAGCCTAATTGGTAAAAAGATTACCTTTTAATAATGCTTATAAAAAATAAGTGTTTGTATTAGACGTCTACTGAGGACGGCGAAATAACGAAACGCGTCTGACAGACCAACTCAACTAGGATAGGCAGATCTAAATGATCGGGAACGACCCAAATCAGGATTTCCTCCAACAACATGCAAAAATCTCCGAATGTATTTTTTATTTACTTCGAAACAAGATGGCAGAATTTAGTCAAGTGACCATATATTATCCCATTGAGTAACGAGGTGAAAAGGAAAATGGACCGAACAGTTAAATCCTCGATAGACTGGATAATCATTAATAGTCTAAAGACACGGTTTACGTGATTACTTTTTAATTAATTTCCTTACGTGATCCTAAGACGCATAAAGACTGTAAAAGCTAGGA
Source organism: Cimex lectularius (assembly GCF_000648675.2). NCBI lineage: Eukaryota > Metazoa > Arthropoda > Insecta > Hemiptera > Cimicidae > Cimex > Cimex lectularius. The sequence continues at coordinate 634,162 of NW_019392816.1, forward strand.
AGATAATTTATGAGAATCATGCCACTTGGATTCCCTATTAATTAACTTAAAATTAATTGTGGCAAGTTAATGAATTTCTTTTTTCATTTGATTAATTAATCGTTCTAACAAAAAGCCAAACTGACTTAAATCATAAAACTTAAATGAATTTTATATCTGTCTTCTTGGAAATATGTATATAAACCTTTGTTCCAGAAAGTGAAATATATTGATGAATTATATTTAAATGGTTCTGATCCATAGAATGAAAACTATTGACAGATTTGAGGAAATGAGGAAATATTATTCACTAAATAAATAAAACCAAGGAATAGCAATGGTTACTTAAATACAGTGTTGTTTGAGAGAAAATATTAGAAAGTAAAACCATACATAAATAAAGAAAGAGTCAGAGTGAGTGAGTGCGTGATTTAGAGAAAGAAAGAGAGAGAGAGAGAGAGAGAGAGAGAGAAAGAGAGAGAGAAAGAAAGAGAAAAGGACGTAGATATAAAGGGAGTAATAAAAAATTAATATTGGCAAAAAAATTATTGCCTTTTATTTGAATGGTAACTTTTATGAATTATGACAAATTTTAATAAATTTTTGTCTGAAAGTGGCTTCTTTCTATTTTTTTTTTTTTTTTTGCAATACATAGTCCATAGAGAGGTTATAAAACCACATTGCCCCATCACACTATCCCCATTGTGCCTGATAACACTATCCGATTGAAAAAAATTGTTAACAATACATATAAAACACTAAATTCATCATGTTACAAGCGAAAATTAGAAGATTTTTTTTTTTGCACGGGGGTGACCAGACTCGGGCAGAGACGAGGGTGCCCTCAGCAAGATTGAGCGAGGCCTGGAAGAGGCCGAAGACACGCGGGTGGTATTTGGAAGCTGAAGGAGGCCTAGCCAGGGCTCAGCGATGACACTGGCGAGGAGTGGGACCCGACCGGCACGAACAAGGAGGCTCGAGCTTCGACTGGTCGGTGTGGACGAGCTGGGCGAAAAAAGTAAAAAAAAAAGGAGGTGATAGTGTTTTATTTAATTATTTTGGGTCTTTTTCTCATCGTCGTGGAGTGGAGGGTTCGCGTGTACGAGGGGAGAACCGCTCTGGAACGAGAAGGAAAAGGACGTACACAAGGTTCGAACTTTTAATTTATATTGTGAGATTGGTTTCCGGACAGTTTTGTTTTTAGTTTTATTTTTGAAGAGACTTGTTTTATTTCCTTTTTTTTTGTTTTCCATTTTGTTCACAATACAGAGGACATTGATATTTTACTTTCTTGTTGTGTTTTTTATCTTGTTATTTCACCCCGAGGGTTTCACTGTTTTCCAACAAGAAGAAAAAAATATAAAAACAGTGTGGCGCCCGATTATTTTACTTTTGGAGACGAAGCGGGCCACGGGAAAAAAAATTTCCATTGAGCGACCGGGTGAATTGCCAACGGTCCGGCGAGGAACCGGTAACAATCAACATCTAAGAAATTTGTCAAAAAATAAAAATATAAAGTTTTCTACGGGTTTTCTCTTAAAAATAATAAGAAAATAAATTTAAAATAATTTAATTGCTCGTTAAATTGTTAAATTATGTTGTACAGTGAGAAACATTATTTGGAAAAATCGTTGTTTCTTTTTCACGAAGTAGTTCAATAGTGGTTAAATAGGGCGGTAATTAGAAATGCTTTGTCATATTTGAAGGCCAATTAATTTCATACTACCCAATGGGTGTCAAGGAGAGGGTTCAAACGTAAAAATTCCATAGGCTAAGCCGGGATTCGAACCCAAGACCCGTAGCGTGGCAGATTGTGTCAGACGACACCTCAACCCCCGCGGTCTTCTAAATTTCTTTTATATTTTGGAATATCACACATCTTTAAAATTTGCTAATTCCAAATGAGATTTTTTATATTAACGGCTTATTTACAGATGGTAGTCAATTTTAACACACTAGTTATTTAATATGTAATTAAATATCTTACAGTCGTGCCAAAATTGTTTAACGGTTTTTACAAAGGCTTTTTTGTACTTTTGAAGCGTTCAACGAAGGGTAAAACGTATTCGAACATCGTGAACTTCAGTTTAATACACCAGTTTTTGCTCTTTCCAACCGATTCAACAGGCTCAATCATTATACTCAAAAGGTTCGCATTGATCGAATCAAGCCAAAGGCATTCGTTTAGAGGGCGAGAGTCCGTTCGAACTGCATAATCAAATTTAACCTTTACCCAAGGAAGATTTCTTATTCGATGTAATTAACGGGTATTTGACATTTCTGAACACGTTAGTCTTCCGTGATGAACGAACTCATTTGACTCAAAGAAAAAATAAACATCGAGGATTGTTTTTCTCTCGATCTAGTAGGAAAAACGTTAAAATCATATAATATTTTTACCAAAATTCGTTCGCGACTTATATTTTATATCAAAATCAATGCTTTATTAGATCGTTAGTTTAGACAAAAAATATTAAATGACAAGTCAAACCCTTAAAAAGTTAAAAAATAATTCATATATAATCTTATTCATTCCTTTACGGAAAAGAAACTTAAAAAACTTTAAAAATATCAATCCTATGAAACAAAATTTATTATTAAAACATAATATACACTCAAAGAGAATAAAACGTATACATGTATTTATTTGTTTTCTATATTAACTAGGTATACAGATTATTATTGAACTTAAAATGTAAACACAACATTTATCACTTATTTTTTACTTTTATAAAGTGTTACTAATGCTCTTTAACTTTTTTAAATTGTTTTCTCTGATGAAACAATAAATTTGATTAAAAATTAATCTTTTTTTTTGAAAAGCATGGTTTTTCGGGGAAGATGGTTTGACCAACGACGTGGGTAGCGTCTGTTACTTAGCCCAAGCGTTGCCGCGCTCTACCATCCAGAATGTTCTACAGTGGTTTTGGTCCATCGGATGAGTCAATTGAAGAGAAGTTACTGGTCGACCGCTATGTAAGACGGCTAGTTCGTTTTATTGCTTTTACAGAATCATCATTTAACGGCGTCATGATATATATAGTCAATTCTAAACGGTCCGTAATTATGTCAAAAGGTGAGCTCTAAAACAGTCATCCGAAAGGCTTTGTGAGAATAGCCAAGTCTCTAGTCGTCCTTCATCAGATTGTCTACTACTTGAAAGCGACTAAAATTTGCATCTAGCTTGAGCTCTAAACTAGTCATCAGAAGCATTCATGAGAATAGCCTAGTCTCTAGTCGTCCTTCATCAGGTTCTCTACTACTTGAGAGGCACCCAGTAGAAAACCATTTCATCGTTCGGACACTTGAACGGTTTACTTGGTGACAGTCATATAACCGGGACATGTGTGAAAAACGTTTTACATGCGTCGAGTTGAGTTTTCAAGAACAGTCAGTTATGGTATGGGGTAGAATCTACGTCCATGCCCACACACTGCTGATTATCAAACAGAATGGATATTTGACGCACTAAGGTACATTGAGGAAGTTCTTCTGAAAGCTGTAACGCCATGTATCGCAGACAATTTCGTGTTAATGCATGATAATACTCGTCGACCGTATATTGCTCGACTTGTTATCCATTACTTGGAGGATGTAGGGATTATCAAAATGGATTGGCCCTCTCCTTCTCCTGACATGAATCCCATAGAACACTTATGGTATATGATAAAGAAAAGGGTCAGACATTGTTCGCTGCCAACCAAATGCGTTGAAAAGTTTGAAGAACGGGATTCTGTTTCACAAGGCGAAAATCGATCGCTTATTTAGTCGATGCCATCGAGACTTAAGGCCCTCCGTGAGGCCGGAGGAAGTAATACGCGTTCTTAAGATGAAAACCAAGTAATCAATTTTTAGTTAAATTTTAATCTATAACCAAATGATTTTCCTGTGTTTTGGTTAATTTTCTTTGAAATCATCATAAACAAAAACATTTTATTAAAACTCACGAATATTTTATCTCGTTTAATTTAGTTATATTAAAAGAAGTATGTTGTAATTAATAAAACGATAAAAATACGATAAAATTGTGAAACAAACAACGAAATACGAGTGTCCATTTTTTAACTGCGTTGAACGTACATTTTCATCTTGGATTTTCATGCTGTACTTCTCATCCGCTGTACTAAGCTAAACTTATAAATTAATTTGATTGAAGCATGCTATAAATAAATATTTATTTTTTTAGCCGTGTAACGTAATTTTTCATACAATATACAATAAGAATCAGAAACATTATCAATGATTTTCAATTAATTAATCTTTATATAAGGTTGAGATAAAATAGTAAGTGTCACGAGCGGGATTCGAACCCATGGCCCTCGGCTAAATACGCCGCTGCTCTACCACTTGAGCTATCGTGACTTCGATGCACTCGAACGCAAACTTCCTATCTCAACCCTAACAAGGAGGAAGTAGGAATTATCAATGATGCTCGATGATCATCAGTGGAGTTGTTGTTTAGTTATAAACATATAATTCGCATAAAACATAAACAATTGCATTTTTTAGCATAGTAATTTAGTGATAGATCAGTCAAACAAATCAACAGTCATTTTTTGTTCTATAAATAATTAAATTTGATAATTTTTACCATTTTTTTAACTTAATGGAAAGAAAAATACACGTAGATATATCATGAAAACACAAGGGGAGTTGAAAAGGAAAAATGGAAATAGGTGATATTATTAACGAAAATAAAAATAATAGTAAAATTACATTACTTTGTAGTATAATAACGGAAATTATATAATAATAAGCAGATTAATATCTGATACTCCAGCCAAGAGAAGGCTGAATACAACTGTTAATTTCACAAATTTCGTGGTCCGCTTGACAAATTAATACTATACAATTAATTAAGGTTTTTAGTTGAGATAAAAAAAGTCAATGGCACGAGAGGGATTCGAACCCACGACCTTCGGCTTGATACGCCGCTGCTCTACCACTTGAGCTATCGTGACCTCGATCCACNCCATCTCAACTCATAAGGTGGGGTTGAGATGGGGAGTTGATGTCCGAGTGGATCGAGGTCACGATAGCTCAGGTGGTAGAGCAGCAGCGTATCAAGCTGAAGGTCGTGTGTTCGAATCCCTCTCGTGCTATTGACTTTTTTCATCTCAACTAAAAACCTTAATTAATTGTACAACTGTTAATAATGATAGAAACGTTAGAGTATCAAATAACAGCAGTTTATATGAAATCATATTAAAAGTGAAATTTTGAAAAAAAAAAAAAAGGATCGATACTTCCATGCCTTCCTACAACAATTAATTATAGGTAACCACTTTTCTAAGCCATTAAGGTAGGCTAAAAGTTCCTTTCGTAAAACGGTAGTCTTTGTTATGAATCTTACCCAGAAATTTTGAAGGAACGGAAACACCGCTATAAAGTGATATACATTTTCAACCTTTGACATATTGCATGAGGAAAATAAATGTTTTGACGGCTTGAATGTACTACAATTAGGGTACAGCAGCTCACCTCTTCCTTTGAATATCCAACTTATATAATTAATTGGCATTTCGTTATTTACTTAATTTATATCCGTTAAGATAAAATTATATTCTTTATACAACATGCTGGAACAAGAATTCAAGGCTCTAGAAATACATTTTTCCCTAAAGGATTCTCATATTTTAGGTTGTATAATTTTTAAATTCACCTATTCAGGTTACTTAAACTAAAGATAGAATTATGAGCTATTTCTGATGTTATATCATTCAGTTTTTTATACTCTGGATTTTTTTTTTATAATACTCTGGATATAAAATTGTTTTATAGATGTAATTGAAAGGTAGATGAATTGTATAAACATATGGTAAGATAAAGTTGGTTTCCAAATAAATTAGATATACATTAGTTTTAAATGATAAATTAAATATTTTTTAATAAAAAAGCGTCGGAATTTGCTTAATTTCTCATATTTTTAACTGTGTAAAGTATTATAATTAGTTCTAATGAAAATGATCTTTTTACTTCAAAGGATGAAGAAGGATATTTGAAGTTTTATAAATGTCAAATTTGCGTTATCCCTATTTTTTTATATATAAAGTTATTATTATTTTTTTGCCTTATCTGGTCACAGTAATTTTATAAGGACAACGGACGCCCCGTAATCCAAGCCCCAGACCCGGACAGTGACTGCGCACAGCCCGAGGGAGAGGGGTATGTAAAACAAACATTAATTATTAAGGTTCATATCAATGACATAAACAAAGAATTGGCCATAAGTAACTAATTTTTACAAATTCATTTTCATCCTCATTTACAATTTTGACACTGTATAATTAGACAAATCACGAGAATTAGCGTACAACTTTTAAGTTCAATGTATCCTTCTCCATAAGTACATTTCTACATTATACACCAGTAATAACTAATATCATCAATTTCTAAAACCATAAATAACAGTAATTAACGATAGATATGGAGATTAAGCGCCAGCGTGACCGTTTATTACTGAATTTAATTATCATAGTCTATAATTATGTACATTTTAAATTAATTCAATTACAACCATATATGACGAAGTTTGAAGATTATCATACTATCTGAAAAAATTGCAGCAGGGCGCATGAAACGGTAGAAGCATATTATTATAATGATATTAGAATTATATAAATATGATGGTTGTTATTTTTTGGAAATGATAGTAGCACATTAAGTAATTATAGAACTTCTTATAGATTGGAAAACAGTCTGGCTTAAAGTAGGAGAACAAATCAGATTGGGAAAATAAATATGATTTCACAGGAAACCATTTGTCATACTTATTTTATTGTTGAGACCCAGAAAAAGAATAGGGTACAATATGATGGAAATTATTCTGCGGATAGAAAAATGCAAGGATATAAATAAAAGAACAACATATTTAATGAGATATGTTATAATTAAATTATTATTCATGACTATTCGGAACAGAGATTATCCAATAAATATTACCGAAGTAAAATTACAAATATGTGCGTACCTGCATGCTTTTTTCTTTCAATCTTTAAACTGGCACTATGGCCAGCACAGTTATATAGTACAAAGATGACTACAAATCCAATGATAGGAACTTTATCATGTATATTATGTGCAAATCAAAAACAAGCACTAAAACTCATTGGGGAAGTACACCTCGCTCTTTCAAGATGAAATATATAGCTTGCGTCGTAGAAAATCTTGAAAGTTACACAGACGAACAAATTATCATAAAAACAGACAGTCAAGCAGTCCAAAAAGCAGAAGAATGTACAAAGTTATCACCCAAAATAGTCTGTAAATACGTCCAAGATCTCTAAAGCTTGGGAAAACACAGTAACTTGATAATTTCGTGGGTGCATGCGGAACCGGCATTGAGTCATTTATTGGGTCGGTCTTCACTCGTGGGTTTTTGAGAAACCGTCGTCAGTTAATCCGAGTTTGGCTTGTATGTCGTCGGGTCCATCGCTTGTCGCTAGGGGCGTCTCCGTATGGGTCCTCAAAAAGTAAGAGGGACTAACTCTAGAGGTGACAGGCACAGTAAGCTCATTGTTAAAGAACCATAGCCAAAACAAATTGGTTCTGTTAAACTGAGTAACATTGCCATTTGAAAAAGCATCTCCACAACAGTCGTGTATTGATGAGAACCCCATATGTAGGTGATGTGATGAAGAGGAAGAAACTACCACCTTTATATCTTTGGATGCAAAGCAACCGCTCACTGAAAACATAACCTGAGTTAACAAGAACACCTGGAAAAAGAATAATACCAATGACAGTCAATTACCTACGCCTTCTTAAAAGAAGGATATAGTCAATTGAACTGAATTAATGGAACTAGGCATAGCATATTATGCAAAAATGTTGCAGTGCTTGCGGTATAAAAAAAGGCTTGTTTCCTAGTATTCATTTATTATCATCATCATGGCAAGCATTGAACTCGGACGAGGCATGATAAGTGAAACTATCTAACGTTAGTAGTCAATGTAAGCAGTTATGGAGAGAGAGGATGTCTCCGGGCCATCGTTGTTTAAGGCAGCGAGAAAATGGTAGAGAAGGGTTGAGCAGTAGGGTTGGGATGGATCGAAAGGGTGGTTTAGAAACTTTAGAAGCTGGATCGGATAAGTTTGTTAGCATTTGTTTCCAACTGGGGTCGCAATATCATGTACCATTGAGGTTCTTTAGCGTGCGCACCTGGCCGATTAAGCCTTATAACATGTTTTAGATTCTCAAGTTAGGAGCGTCTCACCCCCGCGTACGGAAATCTGCTGCTTCCGTGAGGTAAGGTGTAGAAGCCCTCATCATCCTGCAGCAAACTGCCGACATGTCGACTTCTCCTACTTGCCCCTTCCGACGGGGTGGGTTAACATTGTGCACTTAGCCAGTGCCGCGCGTAAAGGGATACCGAAAAGGTGGTGGAAATGCATCGTCCTAGTCTCCCACGCACTCCCTAGATAGAGAAGACACCTCTATCTCCCTGGGTGTAGGGGCTCTGCTAAATAAAGTTTGTTAACAATAGGAATGTTGAAGTTGTTGAGGCTAGTGAGTCGAAACAACTAAAAAGTAGGAATCAAATAAAAATCCAACCTTACTACTTACCGAACCCATATAGGACGATTCTGAAACCCCAGTAATTATGAGTCATGGAAATTGCACTTTTCTCAAAAACTAAACACATTCATGGATATCTCTTAGTGCACATTTATGAAAATGGCTATGCTGTACTTCTGTATTTCTGCCCCGGCTTTGCCCATTTTCGTGAGATAATAGTTAAAATGGCCCTGATGGGCTCTATATGTTTTTCCTCAAATCCACCCTTCCTCAAACTTGGTGCTATTTTTCAATGCTTGATTTTTTCTGAACCCATTTTTCCAGCTCCATTTTTAGCACACTCTGCGGTGTGCCTTGTTGTGGGTCAGCTTGCATTGGTGAGAAGGCTGCCCTTTCCTTGATTATTTTTCTCAAATTGTTCATTATTTTGTTCTTCTATACATTTATGTTCCAGAACCCATTTCAACGCAACTTTGTTCCGTTCTTCTAGGGGCAACATTTCATGCTTTTATAACTGCCGGACTCTCCGAAAGTATAAGATCAGTGCACCTATCAGTTTTTTCAATATCAACTAATGTTCACACAGGGAGGTTGAATGGATCTCAGCTTGGAATACAGTTCGAATCAACCTATGGGGTTTGGCTTTGGTGTAATTCTGCCCCTTTTCTCTTACGCCTATTCCCTATTTCATCTTTCACCCATTTGCACACTATATTCGTACTTCTTTGGGTGGTCTTTGTTCCAAATATCTTAGTAATCTATCACCATTTAGAATATTCTTGTAAAATTGAGTTTTCCTTTTACTTTGTCAGTTATGTTGTTGTATTCACAATACTTTAATGCTTTTTAGAATTTTGTGATGGCTATCCCTTAGGTGTGGGTTATTTTATTTCTATTTATTTCTTTGCACCACAGGTGTATGTCGCACTCTCAAAAGTCATCCATTTATACTTGAATGTGAAAGAGTGGGAGATCGAATCTGGTTAATATCGCCGTTTTGGAACAGGCATGCATTTTTCCTGTTATATACTCTAGTCTTCATAGACTTCAGTATTTATTTGTTTTGTTTCACCTTACGCAGTGTTTTTGTCAACCGGACTAGACGTTATGATTGGCCTTGGCATGTATAGTAATGTGAGCAATATAAATTGTATACAAGATGGGACAAAGAATGTTCCCTTGTAATACAATTTGTTTTTTGATATGTAATTACACGTTGCCGCAGCTTACCCTGAAGCAGCGGTCAATTAAATAGGATCGCGGGATGAGTTATTATAAAGTCAATGTGAATTAATAAAGAAACAAACTGGCTGATGTATTATCACTTCTCCACCGTCTTTTACTTTCTTTGTGTATAACGCCACGCCTACTTAAAAATATAATTATTTACTGGGTGGCTTTCGAAGTTAATGATTATCAATGTTTATTGTACATTTTAACGGTGTATTGTTATGAAAAGTTCGTTGCTATTTTATTGAATAAATAATCAGACAATCTGTGTACAATAACAAGCATTCACAAAGCTTATAAAAGGGTTGATTATGTCGTGTAAACAATTGTCAAGATTTATCTATCTATAGAACAATAGTGACATGTACCATTTTTCATAATTAAGGTATGATATTCAAATTTTTAAATCTATTTACTTGAAAGAAAAAATTGGTTTTAGCTACTTCGCAAATATAATGTTTTATGCTGTGAAAAGTGGTGTTTATTACAGTTGGAAAATACGCAATTGCATTGTTTTTGTTTCAAAGTTGTTGTGGTTAACGGACACAGATGGTAAAGCGAAATATTTTGTGTTTCAATGTTAATGTCATGTTGTAATCAAAATGTGTATGAAATTCCCGTTTGTATATATGTGTAATAACTTAGAAAATTGTTAGTCGAGCTTTTAAGAAGACTTAAAAATAGATTATTTATTTCTATTTTATTTCATGACGTTTGATAATCGGTAAAAAGAATACGCTGTGTCAGAGAATAAAAATATTTCCTCACAAATGAGAGTGAGAGAAATAGAATTATTTACAATTTTTCAATCATATATGTACATTGGAAAACATTAACAAATGGAAAACCCTGCGGGGCGCTTCGGCATCATGAGGATTATTAAATTATAGTTAATGAGATTTTGGTATAAACGGTGCATAAATATTGTTTGAAGAAAATAGTTATTATTAAAAAACGACATGCTGAGGAATGCACACACAATGCAGTTATAGCAAAGAAAAATAAATAAGTAAGTATAAATTTAATAGGATTAAAAATTATAAGTAGGTAAGTAAATGGTAAGTAAAATAAATATAGCACAACATAAAATAATAATATTAATTATTAACTACGATTAAACAAAAATAAATTTGTTCGGCGATAAAATTAAGATTTGTAAGCTTCATGGCTGGGCTTGATCTAAGTAATTTGTTTGTGCCCCTCGAGAATTGTGTAGCAATACATGTATTGTACTTAGAAATGGGAACTGAGTACCTGACCCCGGAAACAACATCCTTTAAAATCTCAACACACTACAAGGGACAAGAAGAATTCAGGAGAACATCAGATAATACAGATATGTTATACAGGTTGCTCCAAAACACGCGAAGGAACCGGATCAAGCGTTTTTGTACAAGCCAATCAATCATCATCAATCAAAAACATTAGAATAGTACACTTCGGTATTTTCAAATAAAATGAATGCCATTAGTGCTTCTGCTTTTATGATTGTGATAAACTTAAAAGAGGTTATATTGGCAAAAAACATCCTCTTAAGATTGGATAGCCAAGCAGGTATTAAAGCATTAGCATGTAAAACATCACATCAAAATTAGTCAGTGAATGTATCTAAAATCTCCAAAACTTGGAGAAGCACATCAACCTGATGATATCTTGGTACCAGAATCCAAAGAAATTTTGAGTAACGAAATAGGCACACTGGCCAGAAGAGGATTGACAAAACCATATATAAGCCCTGAACTTATTCTCGTAATAGCAAAAATATACACAAAATCCTCTTTCCACAATGAATCCAGAAAAGATAAAAGGAAATGTTGATAAGCTCTAGAGGCGTAGACATACTATTTCAACAACCCCCAGTCCTGGCAAACTCACTTCTACAGTTAGAGAGGGCTAAACTCAGAGGAATGATAGAACTATTAACGATAACTGGCATCTTAGAAAACATCTGCATGGGCATATTCAGTGATGATTCCATTTCTAGATCTTGTTGGAGGAAGAAACAGCTACCCATATCATCTTCGAATGTGAAGGAACTGCTCAATGATAACATAACATGCGATATATTGAAAACCCAAGGAAAAGAATTGTAACGACCTCGTTAAAAAAAGTATCGAATCGACAGAATGAACTAAGGAACTAGAAAAGTACAATAAGCCAGAAGGGTGCAGTACTTGGGGAGCATAAACTCCCACTTCCTCGTCTACTTTCATGATCATCGTTGTGTTGCCACTCCTTGTACCACTTCTCCGTTTAATGTGGTGTTCGTCATTTCAGGCAGAGCGATTACTTATACGTTTTTACTAGGGCCTGTGGCAAGGCGCAGAAATTCGCAGAAATTTGTTCTGTATAACGACGAGCTTGTTCTTTATGCTCATGGCACGGCATCAGGATTCTGATAGCTGCTTTGCCTTTGCCCACTAAATATTTTACATGTTCGGTTAAGTTTACCTTTGAATCCAGTTCATTGACGCCTAGAAAGATTGTTTTTCTGAACCAGTTAAACGTGTTACCTGAACTTATACTGTATAGAACATCAAGGGTCAGCGTTTGGTTAAGAGGTTGCAGCTAGTTTTGCGAGATTGATTTTCAACTTCCAGCGAAAGCAGCACTTGCTTTCCAAGAGGATCATAAAAGCGCGACGCCATCAGCATATAGCGCTAGTTGACATAATTTGGATTTCAAAATTTTTAGAAAAACATAAAACAGAGTCGGACTCATTATTGAGCCCTGAAGAACACCTGTTCCTATAATGAAGGGAGATGAAAGTAAGTTATTGAGACCAACTAGAAAAGATCCCTTTTAGATGTACAATGTTGACTTGATATGCTGCAAACCTTTACGCAATCATCCGGTAACAGTGAGAAAGGCCTTTTCTAGCTACAAGAGGGCAAAAGCAGTGTTGTATTTGGTGGAAATCCTCTGGACCTTATCCACTATGCGAGCCAATGGAGTTACTGTGCTGAGCCCCGGGAGGAAACCAAATTAATCTTCCATTATTAATTATTGTGTAGATATGTGGGATTTACATCTTTTTAACACTATATTTTCAAATATGTAACTCACTCAGAGAGCTGCGTAAACAATGAGTCTGTAGCTTGAACGGATGAGGGGATTTCATCGGGCTTCCCGTTGTATTTTATCTAGTTTCGCAACTTTCCAGCATTCAGGAGAATAGCTTAAGAGAAACATGACATTGAAAGATAGGCCGGAAAGACCAAAGCTTTTTAAGGAAGATATTTAAGTAGTCTTAACAGTCTTAAAAATCTGATCGGGCCCAGGTGACTTTTTAATTTTGCAGAATTGGATGATGTTACGAACTTCTCTTGGAGTGACAAAATGTGAATTTAAATTCGTGTCCATAAGTTAATTTTTCTGGTGACAAGTGTACGTAAGTATCGAGGGCCCTGATCAATGATGAGATGCTGAACGGATCTTAAGAATTTCACCCATACAGTTTACTTTCTCATCTTCAGTAATGAACAGTTTGCTTTCGTGGATTGTAGATACGTTTGCGTTTTATTTTTTATATTTAAAATAGTTAAGACAATTTTTATCAGAATGAGCCATTTTTGGAGATCCACTTACGATAGAAATTTTGTGCAGTTTTTTTTTCAATTTTTCAATCCCATTACGTATTTTGAACTGCAATCGATTTATTAGTCGTTTGTGTACTAAGTAATAATATTGATATTCCAACTTTTATGCCTTGAATGAAAACTATTTCACCATTTTGCCTTAGTCAATGAAATTCAGATTATAATAAAGATGGGAATAAATTAAATATAGTAAATTATTCAATCTACATATTTATTTTCCTATGATCATGACTTATGCAAAAATTTCTGTACTATTAATTTTTTGTTTTCCGAAGATTAATCATTCATTGCGACCCTGTGTGTAATAAATCCAAAATGTAATCGATTTGTTTTAATTAGTTTTAAGTTAAATAATGTGAAATTAGAGTTAGAAATTATCGCGCCAACTCATGCTGTCTTTATGCTCTTGGAATCACGTACGGAGATTAATTAAAAACGTAATCACGTAAAACGTTCCTTTATTAAATTAAGGATTAATAATGAATATCAAAGATTTAAATGCTTTCTGCTATTCATATTGTGAGAGTAATTACCAAAATTATTCCAGCTGATTTTCGCAACGTTGAAAACAACGTAAGTACCGATAGAATTCGACATTCGATTTTCACAGTATTTAACAGTATAGCTAAAACAAGGATTCCTATTTTTTTAAAGCAAAAAGTAATTGTCCATATGTATAATTTTGTCTATAAAATAATTATAAATTGAAAATATTATGCATGTTTTTAAACCTGGAAATACACTCAATATATTTAACAAGTGTTTTTTTTTTTTTTTTTTCAAGAAGGGTCGGGAGTTTAAGTATTGCCTTAATTCCTAACTATAACAAACAGAGCTCAAAGACCTCCCAACTGTCAGGTTTTGCAGTTTATTAAACGTCCAATATGGAAAGAGCTCATTAACTTTTGCGTTGACAAATAGTCAACGCTTGTTCTAGTTCATCGTAATAGTTTGAAAAATAGTCAAAAATTTGACTGTTGACTTATACGATCCGTCAGTTGTTGAATTCTATCATAAACAGTAATATTCTAACTTTTAAATCGTAAAGAATTTATATAATGAATTTACTACAAGACAAAAAAAATGTTAAACTATTAGATTTAAACCGGAATGGTGTAGTAGCAGCGTTACGATCAATAAGTGCATCACCATTTTTTGCTTTGACTACTAGTCAGCTGGGAAAACAGAATATTAATAACAAATTTTTAAACTTTTAAAGATTTGAATTGAGAAAAGGTGGGAAAAGTCTTAATAACAAATTATCCATTGTGTATTTTCTAAAATAATATGAATCATTCCAATTTGTACACAATTCATTGCAAAACTCTGAAGAACCTTAATTTCAGAAATGTTTCAATTTATACCAATATTAAATTTGTCAAGAAAATTAAGTTATTTGTTCTGATATTTTTTGATAAAATGTAAAACGTTGGAAGCCGAAATTGAATAAAAGCTACCTCCAGGATCATTTTCCACTTTCTTTTTGGTGCTTCGTCGCACATTTCTTCTTTTGTGTGGTGATTAGTGACCGTTACTCGATAATTATTGAGAAATCGTGAGATGCGGTCTGGTGTGATGTAGGTTTCAGAAAAACGTTTTCTTTATTGTCCCAACGTTTCGATGTTTATTGAGATCATCTTCAGGGCCTGGGATTTTCATATCATCCTAAATGTATTTGTTAAATGTAAACAATGTTTGTAAATCCCAGGACCTGAAGATGATCTCAATAAAGATCGAAACGTTGGCACGATAAAGAAAACGTTTTTCTGAAACCTACATCACACCAGACCGCATCTCACGATTTCTGAATAATTTCTTCTTTTTTTTCAGTTTTCAGTAATTTAAAAATATTTTTTCCTCTTACTGCAATAACAAAATTGTATCTTCATGCCCTAAAATATCCACCCATTCTCCATAAACCTGTCATCATAAATCATGAAGATACTCATTATTATTTTGCCGAACCGCTATGAAAATATGTTTTCTTTTTCTTCGTATATTATTTGAAAAAATCAAAAATATTATTCAAATTGCTCGATTGGCGCCGAAATGCTGAAATCGTTAAAACATAAAGCTGATTTTTATTTCCAAACAAAAGTTTTTTTAAGAAAATCAATGCTATTTAATTTCTTAACACAAGATTACCGCGTAGGTCGTGGTCGTAGGTTTGATTCCAACCGTAGCCCCTGGAATTTCATATACTTTCCCTCACTGCTCAATAGATTCTGTTCATCAACCCATTATGGCTAATGTGATAAACCTCTTACCATTAAAAAAATAAATAAATAAAAAAGTTCCCTGAGTTTTAATGCCATTTATTAAACGTTTTTACATTTCTTTCTCACTTCGATTTTACAGTTGTAAACTCCTGCCGATTTTTCATTAAATAATTGCATCCATTGTCAAAATAGTCTTTTGTTAAATATTGAGTCCTGTATGGCTTCAAAAACGGACAAATTGTCAGAAAATGTACAATAATTTCAGTCTACATAAAGAACAGATTCATGTTGAAAATTAAATTAAGTGATTCCAACATAGTTTTTATAATCAGTGTTGCAGATATAATCGCATCTCTCATAATTGAATTTTATGCTACAATAGGTGCTGTGCTTGACCCGCACGGGATATCGCACTCATTTTCCACTTCTGACCTTACATTTTATGCAACTAGGGTCACGTTACTTTTACTGGTTTTTGGCCTTCCTAGTTACGACAATACTTAACATCGTGAACTTAAGTTTTCGCATTCTTTTATCCATATTCTTTAGCAAACATAACTCATGTGGTGGAGCACCCGGACGTCTTGGGTTCGAGTCCCGCTCGCGAAACTCATTTTTTATCTCAATTTCATTTTGCCTAAAGTAATTAATTTATTAATTTAAAAATGTATACGTTAAGAATAGTAAAGATGCTTAAATTACAACAATAATTATACTAACAAGAATTCTAATCATCTTACATTATTAATTATAAGTTTTATTTTTCATCAAATCCATACTGAGATTCAGATTATTCGAATTTAGAAATAGTAGCAGAATTTTCAAAAATGATGTATTTTGGTATAAAGGAGACATTCAAAGTTATGAGCACGTAATTTGGTACTTGAGAGGTGAAATGTCGTCAAATATTTCATTAAAAAATTAAAGGTGTTATTTCAAAAGAGAAAAAATGTCCTAACAGCATATTTTTATACATAAACATGTTCATGTTCAAACCTAGTAAAAATTATGTAGCTTTTTCCGTCAAATTAATCTATTTTAATTTCCAATTAACATTTTTTAAATTCCTAATTAACCCTCTTTTGCATCCAATCAATTCTTTATAAATTCAAATGAACTCTCTTTTGCATCAAATTATCCCTTTTTAGTTTCAAATTAACCCTTTTTATTTTCGCGATAACCTTTTTTCCTTCAAATTAACTTAATAATTAAATACTTAGGATTATAACTAGACAGCACGATGATATAGAATCATCACCCAAGACTTAAGAGACAGCAACTTAACAAAAGACTTTACAATTAATTAAGGTTTTTAGTTGAGATGAAAAAAAGTTAATGGCACGAGCGGGATTCGAACCCACGATATTCGGCTAGATACGCCGCTGCTCTACCACTCGAGCTATCGTGACCTCGATCCACTCGGACATCAACTTCCTATTTCAACCCCACCTTATGAGTTTTCGGAGCGGGATTCGAATTCGGGAGGGAAAACTACTCGTGCCATTAACTTTTTTTCATCTCAACTAAAAACCTTAATTAATTGTAATGTATTAATTGGTCAAGCGGACCACGAAATTAGTGAATTTAACAAAAGACTTGGACAACTAGAAAGCCTTGTAGGGGTGAATTCCGTCTTGACCGTCAACACGAAACTAAGCTTATATAAGAATACTGCTACCACTGTGGACATACGGAGCGACAGTGTCTGGTTCTGCAAAGCCATCCAATTTCAAGTGCATCCTATCCTTCGAATCAAAAGTCCTCAGACAAATGGTCAAAGTTCCTTATTTCTTCGCTAACATCACTATCGGCAATGACCTCAACAGTCGTTTTGTCAACGAAATGATCCGTTCCAGATTCCAAAAGTTTATATTACCCTCTACACATTCCCATCCCAAGAACCAGCCACGTTGGAGGGCCAATCGAGGATGGCCTCGAGACCTCCTTGCCTCTTAATCCCTGACAATGAATACCAGCATTGGCTGGTTTCTCATGAAATAGGACACAAAACAAGTCTCGTTTGTATCACCAGGTCCCATGCTAAGTACATTTGTATGTATTGTGTAGGTATAGGGTAGAAATACAAGTTTTAAAAAAAATATATTTTCATAATTGATTAGATGAACAGTGCGTAAATATACAGTCGGATGACATGGTGAGCCCTTATCAGGGAAAGCTTTTGATTTCTTCAATTTTGTATTATTTTAAATGCTTTAACTTCTAATTTAGAAAAGACACTTCAACGAAGGGAATACGTTTTGATGGAAAGTATTCACAAATTCTGAGATTCTTTTTTATAAAGAATAAGTGCTACAATGTTGGAGCAAGCACCCCTGAACGAACGCTAAGCCGAAAAGTTAGAATTACCATTTAATTAAAAAGTCTAACTACCACATTGGAGACCAGTATCATGAGAGAAGATCCCCTCCTCGTTAAAGTAAAGCTGAAAGTAAGGGCTCTTATTTGCGACAATCCATTAAAACAACCTCTTCCTACCGTCAAATTAGAAAGCCAATTGACGTTGCCAGAATGAGTTGACCCTCAGCATTACACCCACAGCCGTAGCATTTGTAGTGACAAACTTTGCTAGGTAAACTGTCCAACTTTCCTCTGCCAGCGCTTGCCAATAAGATGGTTATAACCGAGGGCCTCTTTTGTCGAAGAAGCAGCATGGCAAATAAGATCCAATTTTCAATTCATTAATTAAAACACTCCAAACACTTTTGATATCGTGGAATTAGGAGAAAACATCCCTGGCACGGATTGCTGACATTCCTTTCCGTTCAAGTATCGATTCAACTCCCTACTGATATAGCGAACTTCATGATGATTTGACATTTCATTCATTTCTGATGACAAAAATAATGTAGAATAAAATAATATAAACGTGATGAAAGTATACTAAATTTATTTCTGTGATATAGTAGAGCTCAACGAATTGAACATGCCGTTCCAAGGGTCAAAACAAATTTACAATAATTTTTAATATATTATTGTAAATTTAAATGTTAATAGCTGAACCGGGATTCGAACCCAAGGTCTCTCTAGCTTGGCAAAAACGAGCCGGATGCCCTAACCAACGGCTTATCTTCCTCTGAAAAACATTCAAAAGTTTCGTATTTCTTTATTTTGAAACCGTTGTTTTATGATAGTATGCTTTCTTGTGGTATAATGCTACATCTTTATAGGTATGCAATTCATGATTTTTATGTTCTTTTTATAGTCGGGAAATATTTTCCGGCAGCCAGTTTAATTGTCGGTTCAATTTAATTGAAGTAATGTTTGTTTAATTTTCGTTTTAATTATTCTTTTCAATTTACTTTTTTAACAAGCGCCATGGCTAAATATATTTCTAAATTCAGGGATGGTACTTCTTTCCAATAGAGGATGGTTGGTGTATCCGCCTAATAACTTTCTATTTCTGAAGTTAACATGTATGTATTTCAGATCGTTTATTTTGATCATCCAAGTATCTATGCATTCATAGATATTGTTCATTGACATCTATGCAGTCGTTCGTGGTTACATTTTTTTTCACTGAAAGGAGTGGTGTGTCATCGACAAATTTGGATTGGTTATGTTTTCCATCTATGCTAGGTAAATTTTATTCACTATGTACAGCTTGGTCTTAAGATTCTATCTTGTAGGTCGCCCTCCATGAGTTAATTGGTATGCGCTATTACTGAAAACCATTATAGGTGTGGATCGGATCGGTTTTTGTAACCAGTGCCTTCGATATTTACACGTAAATCAGTGTTTGCTTTTTAATGACTTTACCATTCTCATATTAGGTAGAGCAGGTATATAATGTATGAACAATACTTGAGAGGGATAGTTCAGAAATTCAAAATTCGAGGGAGGAATCGAACACGCGACCATGGGGTCGATGAGCTGAGAGTCTGACACTCACATTTAATGAGTTTATGTCTTCGATATAGCATGAAATTTAATTTCGAAAGCATAAGCTTACTTTTTGTTTAACACTAATGCATTTAACATTTCTAAAAAAATCTACATTTTATTCACGTGTACATATTGGCGTAAAGATTTATTGACAAATACTGACGATCCGGTTTTCAAACAAAATAAAAAAGATGAAAGGGGGAGGCTTTTAGGGTAGGCTCACCCTGATATATCTGCGATGTGCAGGGTAAATTGCCTTTGCTTGTTTGACACCAAATTCAACATTTTCAATGCACGGTGTACCGGCCTACCTATTTCATCGTATCTCGTATACCAACGACCCACATTACAGTTTCCATGGAAATACGCTTAAAAAGCCTTTATATTATACTCGCAAATTATTATTAATGATGTAATATTATTCTTAGACCAACAATATTCCATAAAACTTTTTACAACTACAGAATAAACTAGACTGATTCATAAAAACCGTAATATTTTCTAACCTCAATACACTTTTTGACTACCTACCTATGTCTCTTCCCTTCTAAAATCAGGCGACATAGTTTAGTTTCTTAGCGTTTCGGCGTTTGCCTTATTCAAGCAAAATAAAAACAAAACAAAAATAAAAGTAAAATAACATATTGAAAAGAAGGATTGGAAAAGAGAGAAAAATGAGTACTCCCTCGAGGTGGTCGAAAGCGTAGTGAAGTCTGGCCCGAACTTGTGATGCTCCGCCGAGTGGTTTCGGGACACCCAGAATGCAAAAACACAAGAGTCTTGAAAGTGGTCTGAGAACTCCGAACTGAGCTTTTACATAACAGACAGAGACCAGGTCTCGGGGCGGAATAATGGGAAAGGGAAAAAGAGGAAGGTGTGGGCATAAAGGGAAAAACGAACAATTTAAACTTCCTAGTACAAAGCGCACAAAAACAGTAACTAGGAGCCGAAAGGTGCCCCAAGAGCCATCTCTTGGCGTTAACACTTAGATAAATTATTAATTCAATAGACCATCATTTGATTACAATAATTAAACAAATGTTAGGTTGTAAATCATAAAATGTCTCTTTTTTCAACCAGTCTTCTTTCTTTTAATTATTTAATTATTTGCAAAAATCAATATTACTCATAACGATTTAAATAGTATTAATTTATATTTTAAAATTAATCTTATGGATTACGACCAATATAAATATTTATCAGCCATCAATATTTTAAATTTCTAACAACAAAAATCAAGGATAAGGCGAATTGAATAGCATTCGAAATTTCGACGAATAAATCTTCCAAAAAAATCGTTTTTTCCCATTCATTATAGTAAATGATTTACAAAGGTGACCAATATGATCAGTTATTAACTTGTATGGTGATTAGTGAACATTAGTCAATGGTTATTGGGGAATCGTGAGATGCGGTCTGGTGTGATGTACGTTTCAGAAAAAAAATTTCTTTTATCATGCTAACGTTTCGCTCTTTGTTAAGATCATCTTCAGGGTCTGGGATTTACAAACATTGTTTAAAGTTAACAAATATATCAGGGATGTGGAAAAAAGTGAATTTAAGCAATGCACAAAATATTTTTTATATTCAATCAAAGTATTTCTACTCACTCAAAGTGTTTGTTTTCTGCGTACTTTGAATGAATATAAAAAATATATTTTGCATTGTAAAAATTCACTTTTTTCCACATCCTTCATGTATTTGTTAAATCTAAACAATGTTTGTAAATCCCAGGACCTGAAAATCATCTCAATAAAGATCAAAACATCGGAACGATAAAAGAAAATGTTTTTCTGAAACCTACATCACACCAGACCGCATCTCACGATTTCCGAATAATCAGTTATTAAAATTATTTAAACCTATTATAAGGAATAACGCATTTTCCAAGGTATGTCATAATTCTATACCAACCCTTCCAACACCCCAACAACCGCTAATATATATAATACAAATTTAAATAAAATTCCACCCAATTGATTTTTTTATTAATTTTCTCGATAAAAGAAAATTCTACCCTTAATTTGTCACATTGTTTTTATCAATAAATATTTGTTTCTGATATGTTTTAAATTGGGAATATCAATTATAGGCAAAAACACTTACTTAATCCTTAATCCAAGGATAAAATTTTTTTCAATGATTGTTTAGAGAACGTGAGATGTGGTCTGGTGTGATGTAGGTTTAGAAAAACATTTTCTTTATCGTGCCAACGTTTCGATCTTTAATGAGATCATCTTCAAGGCCTGGGATTTCTAAACATTGTTTAAATTATACAAATAGATATACGATATGAATATGAATTTATACAATGACGTACACAGTATAGAAATTTTATGTTTAATCAAAGTATTTGTACTCATTCAAAGTGTGTTTTCTATTTAGATGTATCATGACAGTGTTAGTAAGATATTAATGTTTTTTATTTATATGTTTGATTTTGAAAGAGAGGGAAAGGAAGTAGCGATAGACGTTCATTTTTCTGTGAGGAGTCGTCTTCTTTGAGGTTAAAGGGGCCGACAATGGTTAAAAATGTAATGGTTTGGTCATTAGACAGAAATTGGTCTGCTGTATTTTTTTCATATGAGTGTAAATTTGCTCTACGATCTCCAGATGGGCGTGAAAGAGGTGGTGAAGGCGACGATCCTATTCTAATGTACGATGCCCGTCCACATGCCGCTTTCACAGTACGTACGTAGCTTCAACCGCATAACATCAGGGTCTGAGCCTGGACAGCCCGTTATCCAAACTTGAACCCCAAAGAACATTGCAAGAACCATCACGCTCCATCTCTTCCCGATACCCTCTACGATCTTGAAAGGTCTCTTGTGGAGAATGGACTAACCTCTAGCAAAGAGATATTTAGATATATTTGGTAGAAAGTATACCGAGGTGTCTGCAAGATGTAATTAAGGCCAAAGGAGGAAATACACGATATTGAAATGTTAATTAAAATTTTAAAACAAAATTAAAACTAATTTTATCTGTCCGTCTTTTTTTTTTTTCATTTTCCTTAGCAATGTACATTTTTTAAAACGTTTTTAGGAAAGACTCAATTATTAAACGTTAAAAGACTTGAAACATTGATTGATATATAAAAATATATACAAATCCAGTTATATTTTCTTTGGTGATTGATCATCCTTCTCAGTTTAAATATATTTTTTCTTTCCAAAAGGTAGATTGGGTATCCTGGTCTCATCCCCAATCTACCTTTTGGAAAGAAAAAATATATTTAAATCCAGTTATATTACAAGTGAGTGGAATTTTTTGCTTATCAGTGTATTTACAATTATTTGCATGTCCAAATAGGATGTCCTGGTTCTAAAATCGCAAATATTTATTCATCTCACGCCGAACAATGGAATCAACAGTTTATATAATATCGTTTATCTAACTCCAATTATATCATTTAACGTGTTGTGTTTTGCGAGAAGTTTCTCTGTTTGACTATATTTTCCGCATGTCATTGTCATAAGTCCCTTTGTTGAGAGATCGTTGCAACCTGCACAATTCGGGATGTCAACCATTGAATAGATTTAGGGTTCTATTTAATACACCCATGACCTGTTTTCCCACTCATCAAGGTGACTATTTGTTTTCTGTTCAGCATTGTTTATCCGTGCCAGGGTGTCATTTTCACCCTACGAACGATTCCATAATGAATCCTCCCTTCACTTCGGGCTTACGAACATAAAATCACTACCGTTCTTCTTCCTGATTGCATTTTATCGTAGTTAGATATTGGCTGTTTTATGAAACATCGTATTACAATTGTTCAAATTCTTTTTATAGAACCAGTATATATGATATTTTTATTATATTACACGCATTTTGACAGTGAGATATTTGCTAGAAGCGATGACCAGTTTGAGCAGAACCCAGAGTAATTAATAGTTACAATAATTCATCAATATGAAAATAGAAGGAAAAGTTGTTTAATGTGTAATTCAAACTGATGAATTAATCAGAATAATATATAATAATAATAAATCAGATTGTTACAACAAAATATTTGGTCTATAATAAGAAACGGAATGCTTCGGTAATCGTTTTATATATGTGCACTTTTTATAAGTATTGAGGTCCGTAACCGCGTGTCTACTATGTTAAAGATGATTAATCAAACTGTAACATCCTTAAAATTGATAATAAAGCTACATTTTTTGTGATTTATTTACACTACATTAACTGTTGTGCTTAAGTAAATTTGAGAGAATAATGGAGGGCATCACAAACTTTTTAACCAGCCTTTTCACAGAACAAAATCCAAAGCGAGGCTCTGCCATGCAAGAATTTAAAATTAGATACTTATTTATTTAGAAATCGTGAGATGCGGTCTGGTGTGATGTAGGTTTCAGAAAAACATTTTCTTTATCGTGCCAATGTTTCGATCTTTATTGAGCCCTGAAGATGATCTCAATAAAGATCGAAACGTTGGCACGATAAAGAAAATGTTTTTCTGAAACCTACATCACACCAGACCGCATCTCACGATTTGTAAATAAATATCGATTAGCGGTCACTAATCACAGCACATTAGATACTCATTAAATAAAAGTTGTATATATTAGCCAGTATGTATTGCATTTGCCATTGTATCTCGAGCTTTACCCACCCTGGGAGTCGTGGCCACTATGTGTGGAACTACGGTGACGACGGGTGGTATAGTGTTGTTTCAGGCTCGAGACCCCGAAACGGCTCACCTCGTGTTTTCGTCCTCGGCCCTTTTCTCAATCCGAGTTCCTTCATTCTATCCTGTGACCTCTCCCAACCATTGGTTGCAAGGGGAGTATCCGGACACAAAATAATGGTGTAGCCCAAAGGCCGTGGCAACCTCTCTAAAGCACAAGCTGTACTCGTGTCGCCCTAGGGTTGGCATGGGCGGCGGGTGCCTTAGCAGAGTCACACGAGGGCCAGTGCATAGACGGGGGAGGGTGTATGGCCATCTGTACCACGGGGTAACTAAACATTCCAAATTCAGCCCTAGTTACACTGGGAATGGATTCGTGGTGGTACGTGGTGACGCCCCTGGCGGGAATTTAGACATAGGCTATCTTCTATTTGTGACCATCTTGAAGCTTGCCTATGGCCAGCATTATTACCCCCGGCCTCACGGGAGACGTTGCTACCGGACGACAGTGTGTAAGCGTTGAGGACGCGATGATTATGCTGAATAGTCCCCGAATGCGTGAGTAAGCCATCTGAAACGGGTAATGAATCGGTTTCTCTGACTCGAGTATGCTTTGCATTGTTGTGCTTATGACCGGCGTGGTACCCTTGGGGAAGCGAAGGATCCGACCACCTCTAGGGGCTGGTTAGCAATTCCATTAAAACAAAACCGCGGCCGGGGCGGATCCGGTAGTTTCTACGCTATGGGAAGCCCCAATACTCTGGGACATAGAGTCGCTTTCTCTATCTAGGGAGTACGCGGGAGAACAGGCTGATTACGTCAGGTGAAAGTTCATTCCCACAAGACAGCTTCCTCATTTCTATATGGAGAAGCAGGGAATGATGAAGACTTCCTATATCCTCATCATCAACGTATTGTGAAAAGTCATGACTTCAATGGCTGCAACTTGATATAATTAATCATTTGAACAGACTCATCCAAAATCTTCTTAAAAGAGGCTGGTATGTCTTTCATATCTAAAGCATGTCTGCGGAGAACACAATTTCTGCTACTGCAAACCTTTGATTTAACTTTTATTTAAGTAATCTCTCTAATTATTTGACCAATCATTGCTTTTGCACTTTATGTGCACACGTCAATGCAATGAGACCATTGAATTTCGTTAGTTCAACAAATCCTCGAACAAACGATTGCTAAGAAGTGGAAGAGACGACGTTCCTCCTTAAAAACATCCCGAGCAATCATAACTGACAAAAGCCAATAGAACACCCCACCCCACGACGTCAGTTGATTCGTCGAATTGGAAGGAATTTAATTTGTGTTGGATGTGAGAAGTCAGCCATTCTTTCACTCATGTAATATATCAAGTATCCGTCTTTTGACAGTATTGTATAATAACGGCACCGAATATATAATTTTCCTGTTTTTCGTCGAGCTTGCAAGATACAATGTCGTTAACACAACTTTTATGAGCGTTTCAACGAGGTGTGAGTTTTCTCTTCCTGTGCCACTCTGTAATTTATGCAGTAAGGTGTTTTCAGAAAGTTTTCATTAACCAATTTTGTATCAGTTTTAATCTTCATGAGAAGCCGCCAGTTCTGTGCGCTTCCTCATGAAACATTACGTTTTTCCCGGAATTCTCGGTGAGTACCCTTCAAATGGCAACGCAATTTCACTGAAAATACTGAACTTGGAAGGACTTACGCGCAAATCACACACTGACTTTGACCTCGTTAGCCACTATAAATTCCAAATATAGCTGTCGTGGTACTTAATCTTTTCAGATATTCCAATGAAATGAATTTAGCGTACATGATCTTGGTGTAAATGTGATGCTTCTTCTGAAGGCTGTACTAAGCTGCAGCTGTTTTCTTCAGTCCTTGCCTATACTGTTTTTTCACTTTAGTTGCGAATTGTAGGAACTGAAAGGAATCGTGGATTATCGCACGTTGTCTAATGATCAAAGTGGTACCGCGGTAGCCGAGTGGTTAGGGCGTCCGACTATTATTTGCTACTGAAAAATTGCAAAAAGGAGGGAAAATTCAAAAGGTGGGGTTGAGATGGGAAGTTAGTGCCCGAAGGGATCGAAGTCACGGTAGCTCAAGTGATAGAATAGCGGCGTATCAAGCCGAAGGTCGTGGGTTCGAATCCCGCTCGTGACACTGACGTTTTTATCTCAACTTAAAACGTTAATTAATTGAATGTTATTAATTGGTCAAGCGAACCACGAAAATAGTGAAATTATTTGCTACGCTTACGATCCTGGGTTCGAATCCAAGCAAAACACATAGCTTACCACCTTCACTCTCTCTATCGTAAACGCCCTTAAACGACCGACGGTACCAATGACATATAACAAACATTGAGTAATTTAAAACCAAGAGACATACTCAATAAATGACGGTTGAGCATGAGGAATTATTTTACGTTAATTTTTACTTGCTAAATTATGGAAACATACAATGTACAACTATTTCTCGGGTATACAATTGAAAATTCTACTTTGAAAAAGAAACTATAATCAAAATGGAAAGTGAAACCAAAGATGGCCCTGTTCATGAGGTCTTAAAAGAAGTGAGCATCGTTATAATTATATGCTATGACAACGTTTTGAATAATTCATATTACAAACTTTCCTGCATTACATCTGAATAATTGGAATACGGAGGACATATCAAACGACAGAAATGTATAGACGTTATAGGACTGCACTACGATTTAAATAATTTATGCATTTCCCATGGGATCGTACGAAAAGGGAGATTTTATGAGCATGGGTGATCGACATGCATTTTTCCGGTTGCAACCCAATATATGTTTAAAAATACCTGCAAGAAACCCTATAGTGGGGACATCTTTTTTTATGCAGACACAAAATGTAAATGAAAGTTTATTCATGATATTTTATTAATTCATTTATTACAACACTGTTGAAAAACGAAAAGTTATTCACTTTTTCGCCACGTGTTTTGAATCCAGGGGGAATTGTTGTTCCGCTTACAATTAGAAAAGAGGATTAATTAGAATATTCAGAAATGAAACAACTCTCTAATGGTTATAATAGGTATGCTATTAGACCGCCGCGGTGTTGGAAGTAGCATGTTTAAAGGGAGAACGATTATAGGTAAGCGCTAATAAAATTACTACCCTCGATCGCATATCACACCACTTTTCACTAATTTCCATTTCTTTTCCACGGATTTTATCACTGGTCCGTTATTTTTGTAAGACACAATTGGAAGAGAAGTCCGCCTGCTCTGCTGAATAAATTCACTTAGGAAAAATTTAGTGTGGTTAAAATGTGACCATTTCACGTGATCCCGGCTTGGTTTCGGTTTATTGCACAATATTAGTTGGACTTTTTTCTATATATTAGCTTCTAACCTTTCGTTTGGCTGTGTACGTCGGCAGTAGAAATGAAATACAATCAAAAAATGATATTAATTAATTTTATATAACACATGTTGATGTTTTGAGCTGATTACAAAACATCAACATGTGTTATATAAAATTAATTAATATCATTTTTTGATTTGATATATATACATATTCCTCACTATTTACATTGCAGTTCAACCCGGTTTCATTTAATATCACAATCTTGAATTTCAGTAAGGCACTATAACATACTAAATCTTTATGTTTGGTTCTTATTTTTCTATTGTTCTGATAAAAGATTTCAAATGTTAAGCTATTCAGTTTTTTTTTTCAATTCGACGTTACTATTTTTGGTATTCCATTACAGTGTTTTATAATTAGACCATTTTTACCTGCTTCAATACGTGCTTTCAGCGAGTTTTTCAAATTGCTACAAAATAATATTTGTCTCTGAGTACGATCAATAGAGTTGAGTACATGTGTTTTTCCACCCTTTTTAGCAACTCTGACTATATAGAAAATAGATTAAGCTACCTTGGCAGTTTCACAGATGACTTTAGTAGGTTTAATTTAGCCAAGAGTAGTAGATTTACCTAAACGATATAATTTCTCACAAGGATGGGGCATATCTGGACACATCGTTTTCAACAACTCTTTAACCTTCTTGCTATATTGCATAAATCGATCCAAGTTTGATCCTGTATCAGTTTCTTCTACACTAAACAGAGTGAAGTTTTTCCTCTGTGTTCTCGCTCATTTAATTCTTCCATCATCCATTCAAAAAACTCCCGTCTTTGGCCCGTTATTGTTTATCAGTCCATTCTTTAATAGATTCGACCTTTGTTTTAAATTCCCTGAGACGTAGTTTTATAGCAACAAATTCCTTAAGGAGATCTTTGTACGCATTAAGAACTGATGTTTACAAACATAAACCTTTCTTAACAATAAAGAAGAAAGGTGACATTAATTTTCGTTGTTCCAATTCCCACAGTTATTTGGAGGGTAGACCGGACGTATCCAGCGTTTTATAATACGTTTGAAAATCAGTCATCACAGTCCAACATAAGTTGAGGAACATAAAGGAGAAAAATTGACTTTACAACTCTAAAGAAAGACAATGGACGACATTTCAACGGAACAAATAAGATGATTAAAATGTAATTGCAGCTTTCACCATCATCAGCACTCATTCAGCAGCAATGGTGCAGTAAACGTAATCCTTTCGTTTTTTATTTAATTATTTTAATTATTTAAGTAAAAAAATTTATCAAAATATGTAGTATTTCGTGACCGATAATTCATTTATGTGATTTGTTCTTAATAAGGTAGGTATTTGATTTATAATTTAAATTTTATTAATGTATTTCTTTCTTTTATTAAAATTCAGAACTTCTTCAACTTCATCATTCTACATTGGTTTAGGAAAAATGGTCATAAGCTTTTGGGATCGGATGATCACGTGCATTTATTGTTATTACAATTAATTAAGGTTTTTAGTTGAGATAAAAAAGTCAATGGCACGAGCGGGATTCGAACCCACGATCTTCGGCTAGATACGCCGCTGCTCTACCACTTGAATTATCGTGACCTCGATCCACTCGGATACTAACTTCCCATCTCAACCCTACCTTTTGAATTTTCCCTCCTTTTTGGCATTTTCCAAGTAGTAGAGCAGCGGCGTATCTAGCCGAAGATCGTGGGTTCGAATCCCGCTCGTGCCATTGACTTTTTTATCTCAACTAAAAACCTTAATTAATTGTAATATATTAATTGGTCAAGCGGACCACGAAATTAGTGAATTTAATGAATTAAAATGAAGTATACTTCACTAAAGGTCTCCTTGGCCATTTCATTTGTCGTCGAGAATCCAATCCGATTACACGACATTTGAAAAATGGCAAAAAGGAGGGAAAATTCAAAAGCTGGGGTTGAGATAGGAAGTTGGTGTCCGAGTGGATCGAGGTCACGATAGCTCGAGTGGTAGAGAAGCGGCGTATCTAGCCGAAGATCGTGGGTTCGAATCCCGCTCGTGCCATTGACTTTTTTTATCTCAACTAAAAACTTTAATTAATTGTATATATAAAGTGGAAGGTTTATGGGCCGACAAACAGCTGAGGTCATCGCCGGCCCTCCGCATGTATTCCTTCTCTTTCCTGTCTTTCTCGCGTATTTTGTATTGAACTGCAGCCATTTGAGCATCTCGATCTGGTTTCTGACTCTCTGCTTTTACTTGTATATTACGTCGTTATTTTAAAAAGCTAGCCTCTTGTTAGTACCTCAGGTTGTCAACTTAAGAATAGATACACAACATACAATACATAACATATATATCGCCACAAACATAGAAGTCTGGTCACATTCACTCCCCCAGAGTACTCGATATTCCTCGGGGCGGGGTTAAACCCACTCCATTCGCGCTAATAACATACTTTTACTCTCCAGACGTCACACACTCACCCCAGAGTACTCGATATTCCTCGGGGCGGGGTAAATAACCCCTTCCTTTCACGCAAATAAATTACGTTCATCCTAATGTATTAACATAAACACCACCGTGCCATTGACTTTTTTTATCTCAACTAAAAACTTTAATTAATTGTAATATATTAATTGGTCAAGCGGACCACGAAATTATTGAATTTATTGTTATTGTTGATTTTTACTATACCTTTATCTATTTTATATTTTCTATTATTAAAGGGTTTAACTAAAGCGACTTCTGTGTCGTTAATTGACCTAACCGGTCGTTCGACAATATTTACCCCTGGTTTTAAATTAATTGCCTTAGGTTTTGATTTGAATAATAAATACTTGTTTCCATTTTCGTATTCCAATGATTTTTTGTCGAAATTAACATTAGCTTTAATGAAACGTAAAGTTTCATGCTCCAATAAAATATCATAATTGTCTAAAAAATTGAGGAAACATGTTCTGATTTCTTTGCAACGAGAAAATGTGGTTTAAAATAAATAATGTGTAATAATAATGTGTTTAAAAATAATATATTCTGTACCTTAAAATAGGGAAGAGATTTACTTATTTATTGTAGTTCACATTCGGAGGTTTTTCTTTCGTGTTGTCTAAAGTACAAAAAATTATCAAATTTTGGCGTAACCTGATTTACTGCTTCACGCAACTTATCGATCTGGTTTTGTAATTTTGTTGGTGTTGTCTGAATCTTTTCCAATGTGTGTCAGTTCATATGGGGATATCAATCTTCTTTATTTGGTTTTGACGATGCTGGCCTCATGGAGACCGTATTTTGGGAATCGAATGTAGAGAACGATGGTTTTTGATAAAAATTAGGTTTCGGATAAAAGTTCGGTTTGAGCTCAAATTGAGGTCTTAGGAAGGCTTCTGGAACATACATAGAATGAGGTTTTCTTTTGTAGGGAAGATCATGATTTTGACTGATGTAATTCGTTGGTGTGCCTGTCTACTGTCTGTTATTTTTATAAAGTCGAGAATAGGTATGAACTTCAATTGTCACAGGATAATACTGCAATCATTGATCAACTTGTTTTGTGCTTCGTCTAAATTTTGTGGTTGTAAGGCTTGTAAGTGGGCTCAATGTTTTGGATAAAATCCAGTTTGTAACTAGTAAATAGATTGGTACGTTTTGCCGTCAACTCCTACACAAGACTGAAAAGAAGTATGAGCACCCAACCAAATGAGAAATTGCTACTCATTCACCACGACCCCAAAACACACCGACGTCTGGAAAGGAAAAGCCTTGACTATTACAAACTAAAACTACTGACTATTACATAAAATTTAAAAACTAATTAATGTAAATGCTCTCCTTTTGCTTTAGCCTCTATAAATTGTTAAACTGTAAATATTCTTCATTATTCTTATTATGTGTAAATTAATCGGAACATACTCCTATACTGTGTAATAAGGTGGGGCTGTCGCCGGTACTGTAATAATTAATGTCCCACGTAAATTAGTATTACTATTGTTGTATTATTGTAAATACTGCAAAACAAAAATGTAATTTTGTTACAATAAAGTATATACTATATATACAAAGAAATTTGTCTTTATATAAGTTAGGACAGGTAGAGGCATATACGAGTATCAAATATTACGTTTTCTTGGAATTTTATAGCACTTTTGCGCCGTTCAGGTTTCATCTTACCTTAAATACGGATAAAGCGGGGAACACACTTATCCGACGCAACTCCACTCGGCTGGAATCACAATTAATTCGTTTTAATCTTTTAACATGAAATAAATTGTTAGTTAAATTTTATGAGACATGTAAACCATGTAATAAATTTTAGTTAAATTTTATGAGCAAAACTATGTAATAAATTGTCAGTTTAATTTTATGAAGAAAACCATCTAATAAATTGTTAGTTAAATTTTATGAGCAAAACCGTGTAATAAATTTTAGTTAAATTAATTGATCAATTTTCTCCCAAACCAATAAAAAAAATTAATAAAAGCTCATGAATTTTTTGATCTCGGTTAGTTTGGTTTATATTAAAATAAGTATGTTGTAATTAATATAACGGCAACAATACATGTAATTTGAATAAAAATAGAGTGTCCGGTTCTTATGTCTTCGACTGTAGTCGATGCTACCCGACGAAAATCTTCGGTTAAGTGTGTTCCCCGCATTAGGCAACCTTTTCCAAGGATAGCTCGCTGCACATTCGCTTTTTTCAAAGAATGTTATGACCAATCTCTCTATCCCTTTTTAAGCCTAAGAGGGCCAGCCTCCCCACCTGCGGTAAACTCAAACCTTCGGCCAGTGGCACATGGATCTGTCTGGCACTATTGTGCCTCTCTATGTATTTTTTGACAGACATCACTGTGCTGGATCTGCCAGAACATGCTGGATCGTCTCCAGGTAGAAACTAAAAACCATGCATGTCTTGACAGTTTGGTTCTTTATTATTCTTTCAAATAAACTCCTTCTCGACCACTTGGCCCTGAATAGCCAATAAGAATCCCTCCTTTTCTGGGATGATTTCTGTCGTTGTTCGACTGACTATCATCAAGGCCACTCAATGAAAGGTTGAATACTGCTATAATTGTAGATGACTAAAGTAGTGACGTGGAAAGCAGTAGTAAAGTAATACAAAAATAGTACAGGAAAGTAATACAATCTTATGGAATATGGGACATTGGATTTGCGTCCGGTGGCTTCTGGTCACGTCGGGTAGCGTTGCCTCGGGCAAGTGTGTTCCCCGCTTAATTCTGTTTTAAAAAAACGCTTCAACTACTGCAATTATTGGCAATCGCGGCTCAATTAAAAATTTTAATAATGACAACATTAAATTTTATTGTATACAATTGCATGATGTTTGATATCTTTTTCACTTGTTACAATGGTAAAACGTTTAACTGTAGGGCGATGGGAAAGTGATGTAACGAAGTTATTCAGATACTTCAAAAGCAATTCACCGTGATTGGCTGACATTATTTGTCAAATGTGTTTTGATTGCTTTAATTGGAATTCGTTGTTTTAATTAGAATAACCGAATACGGTTTTCAAAGGAGTTCTTATAATAACAAATCAACAAGGCTTACGGTTTCAACTTATTCATTCAATTGTGATAACAACATGTACCGCCGGTTTACGCCAGACGAAAAGTGTTGTCTTATAGCATTATTTGCATTTTCCATCGATTTTCATTTTATCACTTGGTCTGGATCGTATTCCGTAATTCTTCTTAATTGGAGGAAACTACATTTTATAAAGTTTCATAAAATTTAAGTTTAATTTGTTTGTTGAAAACGAAGGTTTGTCATGGTAAAGTAAACAAAAAACTCAACCCTTTCTTGCTACATGTTTTTTTACATAAACTTATTCACACAAATGCCATTCGTAAAATATAACAATGATAAATGATACGTGAATCGACTATGCCGATGAGATGATCTAGATATGCCAGAAAGGGAAAAGGTACGATTGGCTTAAGCGGTATTAAGTGTCATGCAAAAATATTTGGGAGACCCGATCTTATATATTTAGTTGTGCTTAGAAACCTATAACAGTTTATACAGGTTTTCTTCCGCAAAAAGCAAATACATCGTGAAGTTCTGAGTACTTCGTGATTATTTGGTCTTCGCTGAGCTGTAAAATGACCGAATTTATTTAATGAATGAATATACCACGAAAATAGCTTGTATTAAAATTTTCGTATTTTAAGACATACAAAAGAGTTTTAATTAATTGACGAGGTAATCAAAGTTAAGTAATCGCACGGAGAAGATTTTAAAAAAAAAGAAGAAACTTTATTGTCAAAACTGACCAATGTTTAACTTTAAACAGACAGAGTGACGGGGAGAAGGCTATCGCACGAGAAAAGCCAGAAACACACTTACCCACACACTTACAAACTTACAAACACACTTACCACTAACCATACCCGATGCTACGCCATACGACGCTACACGATGCTACCTGACGCAAATCCAAACTCCGATTTTCCATAAGGTTGCATTATCCCCGTGCACATCTGCCCGATGCCATGCCACGATACCCTACCCTACGCTACGCGGTCCCCACTGTCCTAATTTTCGTCGGGTAGCATCGAGTACAGTCGAAGACAAAAGAACCGGACACTCATATTTTTATTCAAACTACATGTATCATTGTCGTTGTATTAATTACAACATGCTTATTTTAATATGAACCAAATTAACTGTGATTAAAAATTAATTAGTTTTTATTTAAAAAATTAATTTTAATGGTTTGGTAGAAAATTAATCAAAACACCGGAATACGATTTTTTGATATAATGAATTTAACTAACAATTTATTGTACTCGCTTCGGCGGTACATATACTAAAATTGGAACAATTTATTACACGGTTTTGCTCATAAAATTTAATTAACAATTTATTTCATAGTTTTGCTCGTAAAATTACACCATTTTGTAATGTCGGGTAGCATCAGAACAGGACACTCATATTTTTTGTAGTTTATTTCAAACTAAGTACATGTAATTTTGTCGTTATATTAATTACAACATGTTATTTTAATGTAAACCAAATTAAACGAGATCAAAAATGCATAAGTTTTTATAAACATTGTTTAATTATGATGGTTAGGAGTAACTTTATTTAAAACAATTAAGTTTAACAAACAATTTATTAGATGGTTGTGCTCATAAAATTTAACTAACAATTTATTACAAGGTTTTGCTCAAAATAGTGCATTAAGAACAAAAGATGCGTTGCATTTGTGATCGTGATTATTGTGATAAACGCTGTGGACTGTACGCGACGTGTACTTGCGTCGGATTGATGTGCACACCCCACCAAAACGTGGCAAGGCGTCGGGTAGCGTCGCATGGCGTAGCATCGGGTAAGTGTGTTCCTGGCTTAAGGCGAGGATATTTGAGTATTACGGTTTTTATACTATTTGAAAGCAATGCTGATTAAGCTGATGGGCGGGCGTCTGGACCCGCCAGACTGGGCTGACTTGCTGGTCTGAGGGGCATTTAGTTACTCTATAACTTCAATATAAACAAAACAAGAAGAATCAATAAATGCGTATTATAATCTGTAAACACCCCCCACGGGTGTCAGCAATCCGGAGTCAGACCTTGGTCTCATCCGTCCAGTCACCGAGGTTACGTTCCAGTGACTATCAACAGGTAGGAAATTTCAGCCCCTATGCAATCAGTTCCTAAATCAATTCACATTCTAACTCACCCATAAATACATCTTTACTAATTTATATACCATTCACTCAATTAGGGTAATGAAGTTCTCGATAGTCCTCCATTACCCTTTACACCTATCATATAAGGAAATTAATTGAGGTTTTAATGTGGTTACTCAATAACCCGACAAAGGCTCTCTAACTCCACACATTCACGCTAATAAATACATTCACTCTCACACGCCTGGGACACAGTTATGATTACTTACAATAAAACAACTGTTTCTCCCAATAATTGAAAGAGGGGGTTCCAAATAATAATCGCTGACGGGCTCAAGCACAATTCTCCTTTTTGGTAGCATTCCTGAGCGCGTTTATATGGTGGAAAGGAATGACACCTTTCAATTAAGCGAAAGACATCGAGCAAACCTTCTCTGCATATTGGAAACATTCGTTGGCTTTGGCCCAAAAGTAAGTGTTCGGATGTGAACCTCTACCTATACCTTACCTATCCCTAATCGGGTGAAGATGAACCTTTTTCTACGAATCGGTTCCTCCGTGGTCCACCTATCGACAGTGCTCTTGATACGCGATTGACTCTCAACACGACACGCAAGATTGGCACAATTACACAGAAGACAAACACTTTGAGCCCTGAAGATGATCTCAATAAAGATTGAAACGTTGGCAAGATAAAGAAAATGTTTTTCTGAAACCTACATCACACCAGACCGCATCTCACGATTTCTGAATAATTATCGATTAACGGTCACTAATCACCACACATTCCTATGTTTTATATTTATTGTGTCCGTATATTATTTGTAAGTTAATGCTTAACGGATGAAAATTAGCGCATTGTTCATCATAATTTTGGTATTCAATATACTAAAAATTAATTTTGTTTGATGAAAATTTCTGAAAATAATTTCCTAATAATTTTCAATGGAAATTAAACGAATTAAATTGAAGCCAAATGGCAGCTCAATCTCTCATCAACATATAGGTTAAGCAATCACTTTTAAATTATATGTGTAAATATAACATAACCACGTTGAGTGTTAATAATTGGAGTCATTTCTAAGCTACTAGAGGAGAAAATAATATTCTGATAACTGTAAGTCGTATTAATTACCATTAGAAAATATGTCGATGTAATAAATAATGGAATTTAAATCCAACAATAATGTTCAGCAAAGGCATGAGATTGTTTTCATGACGCCAAACTTCTCTCCAATATGATTCCATAATGTACAAAACAATCAATTTGTTTGTTTATCGCTGTTCCAAAAATTTTTTTTGCTAATGTACTTGGTTATATTGTGACGAGTTGACGGATTTTCCCTAATCAGGCCGTGTCAACTCCGGTATGAAATATGATTGAAAGCTCACGATTGTGTCCTATGTGCCTCACGACAGGTTAACTAGAGGGTTATATTACAACCGACACGCAAAACATCTAATCGAGTAAATTTTCCCAATTACAGCCGCCTGGGTGTAATTCTTTTTTTTTTTTTTTTTTTTTGATGGCTGGTGTTTGGGCCCATTGGGCATTTTAAGAGAAATGCACCTGGAAGCAATCCTTGAAAGCATTAATGAACGTAGGGACGCCTTGTCGAGGGGGATTTGTCTACGCCTGTCGGGGACGACCGTAAGCCGATGCTGTTAGGACGTTCTCCATCCCCTGAAGGTCTGACACTTCCTTCTTAAAATCCTATTTTTTTACGAGGGGGGTTAACGTAAAGGAACTACCTTATCTTCACTAAAAAGTATATACACATAATTTTTTCATTTCAATTTAACCTTTTTTACTTGCAAATTAACTCATTTTAATTTTTTTTTTACTCTTTTTCATTAAACACTTTTTTAAAGCAGGGCTTCCCAAACTATAGTTTCCCAACACTATTATCTACGTGGTTCGTGGCTAACTTCGAAAAAAATTAATAATTAAAAAATAAATTAGAATGAATATATAAAATTTAAAAAAAAACTATTAACAATCAGTACCAAAAATGAAAGTATTTGATTTCTTCATTCGACGGTTATTTTTGCAGAAGTAAACAAATTTATTTAGTGAGACGAACCTATTTGTATCATTCCCATTGATCAGTTATTTACTCCAATTTGGATCGGTGGCTGAAGACTGGATCGATGAGGAAGTATGCACTTTCTACATCACCTACACAGCCTGGAAAGAGCCGAATTGGAAATGATGAGGGGAAAGGAAAACCATCACATGAAGACATTACTGACGACCATATGAATGCCTTCAGAAGAAGCATCACATTCACACCAAGATCCTGTATGTTCAAATTCTTCAAGTCGTCGAATAGGTGCAGGTCTAATAGCCAATGGAAGTGGAATATCTAAAAAGCCTTACCACGACAGCTACTTATATTTGGGATTTATGGAGGCTGACGAGGGTCAAGCTCAGTGGGTGATTTGCCCGAAAGTCCTTTCAAATAGTTGAATGGTTCAGTGAAACTGGGTCGTCATTTTGAGGATGCACTCCAAGAAATCCGGGAAAAACAGGCTGATTTTTTATGAGGAAGCGCACTGAACAGGCTGCTTCTCTTACCTTCATCTGATAATGAAAACTTACTGAAAACATCTAACTGCATACGTTGTGATTACATAAGAGAGGAAGGGAAAACCCATCCCATCGCTGAAACGCAGAAAATAGTTGGGTTAACGATATTGTATCTTGCATGCTTGACGAAAAACAGTAAAACTTATGTATTTGGTGCCATACTACAATACTGTCAAAAGATGGATTCTCGATTATCAAATGAGTGAACGAATCGCTGGTTTCTCGCGTCTAGCACAATTAATTTCCTTCCAAACCGACGAATCAACTGACGTCGGCTGATACCTACCAATCGTTTATTGGACGATTTGTTTACTTCTAACGAAATTCAGAGGTCTAATTGCATTGACGTGTGTACAGATGGTGCAAAGGCAATGACTGGCAAAACTGATTACATAAATAAAAGTTAAATAGAAGGATTGCCGTAGTAGTCATTGTGTTCTTTACAGAATGCTTTAGATATAAAAGAAATACAAGCCTCTTTTAATAAAGTTTTGGATGAGCCTGATGAAATGGTTAATTAAATCAAGTCGCGGTCATTGAAGTCATGACTTTTACAATACGATGATGATGACGATATAGGAAGCCTTCATCATTCCCTGCTTCTCTATGTAGAAGTGAGGTAGCTGTCTCGTGGAAATGAACTTTCACGATTACGTGACGTTCTGAAGTCATCTCTGCTGATGGACCACAATGTCAAACCAGCCAACGTTTTCAGTGATGAGAAATGACAATGTATACCGTCGTATTTATCACATATTTTCATGACAATGAACGGGATGAGTCTTTTTTGGAAGGGTATCACAACTTTCGAACAAATTCATTCACAACTTTCTACGTTTGCGCCTTCAAAAGAAAAATCCAGTTTTAGGATGAATCTGGAGAAGGAAGTGGTGTAATGTTTTCCTGAGGTAAATGATTTTTTAAAAGAACCGCAGGGAGGTTGTGAACGGCTATTTGATTGATGAAATGGGTGAACATATTTGGAAATTGGAGATGTCCTTTGTGCACTACTTCCCTGCAGCTCGTGATACAATGGCAGATACAATACAGACTGGCTAATTTATAAAACTTTTATTTACTACGTACTATAAGCATCTAATTTTAAGTACTTGCATGACAGGGGCTCGTTCTGGATTTTTTCCGTGAAATGGATTCGCTGGCTAAAAAATTTGGGAAGCCCTGTGTTATGCTATCAAATTTACTAAGCGCCACAATTAAATTAAATGATCATACATAAATGGTGGCCGAGATGGAGTAATTAGCCGTATAACGTTGCACTGTTAACTGTTTGCAAATTCTATGATAACTATGGTTTTCCTATTAGCAACATGACGGTGGATAAAAAGTGGATTTTGTCGTCATATACAGGGCGGCATCGGCCACGAGAAAAGCGAAACGAAACCCATTAACCGTTTCCTAGTTGAGTCTTCATCAAAAGCCGATGCCATAGGTTTTTGATAATGGAAGAACTTTACTATTTTCACATTCCAGTAAAAGAAACAAACGGTCGTGTTTTATTAAATCCGCAACATGATTGCGAAATATCTTTTTTACGTAAATTGGAATGGTTGTAATACTGAAACGAATTTGAGAAATGGAATAAAGAGTTTTCAAATATCCCAGGCCGTTATAAATCAAAGCGTACAACGAATGCACGTTTTATTTGTGTATTGAATCTTTTGTAGTACTTTGCCCTAACCAACATTATATTGTAGAATTGTTCAAAAAATGTAATCCAGGAATAATAAAAAATACTAATAATAATAAATAAGGAATAATAAAATATAATTTTCATTGCATTTTTTATTATTGGAAGGGAATCTATAATAAGTACGATTTTATTGCGACAATATTATCAATACGATTAAACTGTTTTATTTATTACTCATTAGAACCTGTTCATTATAGCGGCTGAAAGTTTAGCCAAATAATTGAGTAGTGGCTATTCTGTCAATTTATTTAAAAAGTGTTTTGCAACGCATAAAAATTAAATGACGTACAAAGCAAAATTATTTAACCACCACTGCTAACTTTGATTCATTCAAAACGTGTACGAATCAGACATGAAAATTATTAGTAAATGAAGTATTTCATAAAGAAAATTCAGAAAAAATTGCGAAATGATGAAATTACGTTGTAAATTGTGTGTCCTATTTCGTCCGAAAACATGACCGTGTGTTACGATGATACGTAAGCGTTATATTTCAAATGATCATAATTTCCGGTTTTTATGGCAATAAGTCATACTTTTGTGCTGGCCTATCTTATAAATCGGGGGCAACAAATCAGGATTCGAATAAAAAATTCGCAAATTTAGTGTCTCATTCCTTGCGATTTATTTTAGTAGTGATAGTTCGTCGGCAATCGTTCTTAAAGTTATTATTGTACGAAAATTTAATTTTTTTAATATACAAAAAGTAAAAAATATCGATATCAAATAGCAAACATTTGCTTCATCATTAAATAATAATTTTAATTTATGTTCATCGTTCAAGGGTTTCACTTTACAAACAATTCCAGACAATAAATTGGATTAAAGCAGGGCGCACACTAGGTCGGTGGGTCCGAGCGGCGCGGCGCGAATCGGGATTGTGAAGGTCCGCACACTATGTAAGTGTGTCCATCCAGACGTCTGGGGAACAGATTCTTTCTTTCAAAATGCACAAGAAGGTAATGAGAATTGGAAGTTTCTCCATTCACTTTTCATACCTCAAAAAATGCCTCATAAAGCAAACTGGGAGAAAGGAATCCCAGTTATTTTATTTTATTTAAAGGGGCATCCGACAGCTTGGTCATTGCAGCCCCGGATCTCAGTTATTACCAACCATATCTAGTGTACAGATTACTCTAAGTCCAAGCATCAGTCCGGAGGTGGTATCTATCGAACTTAACCAAAGACTGGAATTCATATAAGTCTTGGGAAATTTTCCACGGTATTTCAAGTGGAACACATGGATCTAGAAAAGGCTGGAAACTATCAACAAAAGAATAGCCATGTTCTCGGACAGCCAAAGGGTCCTAAAGCCAGATATCTCATTGGTTGTAAAGTCCAATGCCGTTTGGGACTGCACCAAAAAATTACGCTTGTTTGGGTACCAATGTACACATGGCAGAAGGGAAATAAGGAGGCCTACAAAACTAACCAAGGACAGATCGATGAAAACATCTATCGGCTCTAAACCCTTGTGAGACATACCAGGTTGTTAAAATGTAGTTAACTCAAACGATGGGTTAAACATAACTCCTCTGTTAAATGGTGTTCTATTCCAGGCGAAAAAGTAAAACTTAACAGTAAAAGTTACTTAACTTAGTAGTTAAGTAACTTCTGGAGGCATGTGTTTAGACAAAATGTGGTATGAAAATTACACCAATATTAATCGCCGTGCGCAAGGACGTAAAGAGGACTGCTTCCAACCTTAATCCTCGAACTTCGACATTGTTGTAGCGTAACAAATATTCTAGATGCAACTATATTTCCTTGAACAATTGTTCAAAACATGGCGAATCAAACTGACAATACAAAATCCTAAAGCAAATCGTTCGCCTTCTCTACCTTCAATATTACCGAAAAGTCATCTGCTCCGTTGGGCAGTAGTAACCGAAGGCTTCTTAATAAAAGAAGCGAGGAACCACCCGACGCAACGCAACGTAGCTCGAAGCCACCCGATGCAAATCCATTGTCAAATTTTCCACACGATTGGATTACCCCCATGCACATCTGACCGATGCCACGCAACGCTACCGTACTCTGTGCTGCGCCATGTAACCAGGTTCCCCACTGTCCAGGTTTTCGTCGAGTAGCGTCGGGTACATTCCAGAGCAAAAGAACCCAACGTTCATATTTTGATTTCAAACTACATGTATTTTTGTTGTTATATTAATTACAACATGCTTATTTTAATGTAAACCAAATTAAACGATATCGAAATTGCATGAGTTTTTATAACAATCATTTAATTTTAATGGTTTGGCAAATTTATCAAAACACCGGAATACAATTTATGAATGGTATTCATATGATGGCATAAATTTAACTAACAATTTATTACATGGTTTTGCTAATAATAATGCATTAACAGCAAAAGAGGCGTTGTGACTGTGATACTGATTTGTGATACACGCTGTGTGATTGTACATGACATGCGGTGGACGTCGAAGGTCGAACTTATGTGCACAGTGCACACCCCTCAAAAACGAGACAAGGCGTCGGGTAGCGTCTGATCACGTCGCGTTGCGTTGCGTTGCGTCGAGGACGAAGGAAGTGTGTTCCCAGTTTAAAAAAGACAGAACTGAATCTCCACAAAATTCTACAATTACACATCCTTAGAATCAAAAAATTCTACACTAATCTCTAATGACTACTAATACACAAGTACAACTTTTCTTCCGATCTTTTTCAAATAATCCTTCTTTAAGAATAAATAGATCGGGAACCCATGACCTACTCTCATAGAGTGAACGTAATTATTGGATTGTCCGGAAAATAATGCAGGATTTTGGTATTAAACAAAAAAAAAGAAACTAGTTACTTTAAAGCAATGTTCTTTAATCAAAATAATTTCCCATACTCTCAATACATTTCTCCCAACGTGTTGGTAACTTATTAATTCCGTCTGAGTAGAATTCAGAATTTTTAGAATTGATAAAGTCAATAAATGCATTTTCCAGTTCCGTTTGATTTTTGAATATTATGTGTTGTAAGTAGTGGTCCAGGTGTCTAAAAAAATGGTAGTCAGTAGGCGAGAGGTCCGGAGAGTAGGGTGGGTGAGGCAAAGTTTCATAGCCAAGCTCCAATAATTTTTGTGACGTTACACGTGACACATGTGGTCGAGCGTTGTCATGCAACAAAATGGGCCCTTTCCGATTGACCAAAGAGGGCTTCATTACTGCCAATTTCTGATGCATGGTATTAATTTGGTTACAGTATGATTCAGCATTGATGGTTTCGCCAGGATTTAAGAAGCTGTAGTGTATTAAACCAAATGAAGCCCACCATACCGTAACCATTACCTTTTTTTGATGAGTTGGGGGCTTTGGAAAATGTATTGGAGCTTCTCCTTTGTCGAGCCACTGTCCAGAACGTCTAGTGTTATCGTAGAGAATCCACTTTTCGTCACATGTAACAATTCTGGCCAGAAATGGGTCATTTTTGTTTCGACAAAGAAGTGATGCACAAACATCAAAGCGCTGATTTTTTTGGCGATCGTTTAATGAGTGTGGAACCCAATTTTCGAGTTTTTTCACTTTTCCAATCGCCTTGAGGTGGTCAGCGACGGTCGTTTTACTGACTTTGAGTTGCTCTGCAAGTTCTCGAACAGTTGTTTTGGGGTTTTCTTCCACCACTGATCGCAGAACATCATCATTAAGAGAGGAAGGCCTTCCACGACCTTCTTCATCTTCAAGGCTGAAATCTCCCTCCCGAAATTTTTTAAACCACCTTTGCACAGTGCACTCATTAACACAACCCTCGCCCCAGACTTGGTTAATGTTTCTAGCCGTTTGGGCTCCGCTTCGGCCGAGTTTAAACTCGTAAAAGAAAATCGTACGAAATTCTCGCTTTGACATTATAAGGATGACTGAATTATTTCCAAGTAGCGGAATGCTACAGAGGTAAACAAACAATATCATTTGGAAGAGGATTAATAAGTGTTGACATTCATACAAATGAGTAATCCTGTAAACCTAAACAGAATATTTTATATAGATTTTTTTTAATGAAAACTTAAAATCCTGCATTATTTTCCGGACAACCCGATAAAAGTTATCAATGATTTAGGAGTGCTATCTTACCGCTCTGTGATCTGTGTTATATCGCGAAGCTCCAGGACAAACCATAACTGCTGGACTTATCCAGAAAAAAATTAATGTCGAACAGCCATAAATATTGAAAATTTTTATTTATCCACTACATAGGTCAATTGCAAAAACTCTCGCCATGAATAAATTGTCCGCTAAGTCAGTTTGTCATTCGCCAAGATTTAACCAAAAATTAATTAAAAACAATACGATTAGAAGTATGAACAAGCTTAACAAAAAATGACAACGCTATCTTGCAAATCCTGAGGTTGAAACGAATTAATTAGTGATTCCAGGCAACCCTTATTCCGTTCACATTTTATCACCCAACTACACTAAATACAAAAACAGATAAAGAATTTATTCAGTATCAAGTCGAGTAGGACCTTGCAAATCCTTTAGTGACGATATAAAATCTAGGTGAATCCATCGATAATAATAAATCATCACGGACCATCGTAAGAAAATTCTGCTAAATTATCAGTATCAAAATGACCTTTAAAAATAAATTTGTTCAAAGTCATGAGCAATTTATACGAACTTCTTTTATACTAGGTAACCAGAAAAGTTCGTTTTTTATTTGTTATTGTTTTAATCCCGTTATTCTATGTATTTAAATTCGACGCTGTGGTGTCCGCGAGGCAACTCATATAATTTGCATTGCATTCAAATATGAAAAAATAAGAGACGCCAATGCTCAGAAGTGATTAACAAAGGTTGCTTCTAAAAATATGGGGAGTGAAGATGAACCACGGACTGGTAGACATTCGTTCTTGAATGACGACGAATTGAGGGAAGGTATAAAGCTTCATTCAAG
Organism: Cimex lectularius; assembly: GCF_000648675.2. Lineage (NCBI taxonomy): Eukaryota > Metazoa > Arthropoda > Insecta > Hemiptera > Cimicidae > Cimex > Cimex lectularius. Next base: position 678,447 of record NW_019392816.1, read on the forward strand.
TCAAGCATGTGAGGACATCGGCAATGTTTTCAACGTATACGATGAAACATTCGCTCTAGCTTACTTCGGCGTGGAAAAAGATGTTGGCTGAGCAAATGATTTTTTTCATAAATTGACCGACGGTAACACGTTTCACCGTCTAGACAATTACCGTCCATTGTTTTCACTTCATTTTTAACAGGATTGTCACATGGGAGGAAAATGGATACTGTATAGTAATACAAACTGGCCAAACCATTGGGTGTCCCATTGTACGGAATGCATTGAGCACTACGAACTCCTGCTGCGTGACCATCACAGCAGAAATTTACTCAATCTAACTGCATGAACGAACTGTTGCGCTGGTCCACAAAACAACCTGCTCTCGAGAACAGAAAAGGTGTGAACTGAAAAAATCCAGAAAAACGCCAGAACGACAAAGGAGGTGATAATGAAGGTTGGTTGCGAAGTCCTACCAGACACTCATACTTTCCAGACCTGGCCCCATCTGACTTTCTCTTTTCTTTAGCAATAGACATTTATAGGCGTAATTGGAGGTTCGATAATCTCAAAAAGCTTAATTAATTTTCCAGTACCTGACCCAATTTATAGAAAGAGCATTGCTGAGCTAGAAACTCGTCGGGAGAAGGCATAGAATATAGAACCAAGCGACTATTTCCCCGAATAAAATATCTATAAAATAATATCAATTGTGACAATTATTAAACTCTTTAAACCCGCACGAACATTTCTAGTTAACTGATAATTAAACAACTAGTCCTTTTTTTCACTAACATGACAAAGCTTCGAGCAATCATTTAACTGGGTGTTGAAAATTTTGGAGAAAACACTGACCATTCGAGTCGTTTTTTCTCAAACTTCTGGTAATTATTATACTAAATTACTACATACTTACAATTAGTGTGTGTGTGGTGATTAGTGACCGTTAATCGATAATTATTCAGAAATCGTGAGATGCGGTCTGGTGTGATAGGTTTCAGAAAAACATTTACTTTATCATGCCAACGTTTCGATCTTCATTCAGATCACTTCAGGGCCTGGGATTTACAAAAATTGTTTACATTTAACAAATACATTTAGGATGTGGAAAAGTGAATTTATACAATGCAAAATATATTTTTTACATTCAATCAAAGTATTTCTACTCACTCAAAGTGTTTTTCTTCTGTGTAATTGTGCCATTCTTATGTGTCGTGTCGAGAGTGCCAGTGAGATTTTGGTGTTTTTTTAATATACGTTGGATTTTGAAGGGGTGGGGAAGGAAGTCGATATAGAAAAGACATTTTTGTATAAGGCGTCGGCTTCTTTGAGGTGAAAAGAGCCGACGAAGAGAAACAATCTGTTGGTAATGGTTCGGCCAGATTATCCTTTCAGGATTATATAGAAAGGGATAAATAGGAAAAGGAAAGCTAAAGTGTTGGACAATTAGACTATGTGAAAAATATTTGATGTGTGGAATGTAATGTAATGATATAGATAACATACATATTTCATTACATAACTAAATGTATTTGTTAAATGGAAACAATGTTTGTAAATACCAGGCCCTGAAGATGATCTCAATGAAGATCGAAACGTTGGCACGATAAAGAAAATGTTTTTCTGAAACCTATCACACCAGACCGTATCTCACGATTTCTGAATAATTAAACTTACAATTAGTAATGAATTTCCGAAAGTTTCAGAAATAGCAAATAGTCCCCACGGTCCAATTATCGATAAGGTGTATCTAATAAAACATTTCCCAAAGCTAGTTATAAACGTATGTATTCATTCCATTAATTAGTATTATTATTTACATATACGATAATGTACAACTTAAACAAATATAACTAAAGACAGTAATTTTCGCTTATAAAGCCAATAAAAAGAAGTCATTTTTCAGATAAATTAAAGTGTATTACTAATATCACTACTAACAGAAGATAAATAAAGAAAACGGAAGTTATACACATTATTTTAATTTCTATCTTTTCTACCATGTAAGTTTGGACACGTAAAACTTTTCATTATGCCAGACAAACATATACATATTTCATCTATTTATAATGGTCGGCTCGTATAGATTACCTAGGAGGTTAAATTATTGGTTTAGTTGTGAAACTAGTGTATTTTTCAAAAAGTTAAAAGCGCTCAAGTTTCTCCATACCAACCGTGCTAACCTGCATATGAGTAATCTGCGGACTGTGATATACTTATATTGGCTATTAAAAGCTGCACCGTTCCACGTCTATTTAACCATTCAATCCGAAAGTTAGCTTGTATGTGTGCTCTCTATTCAAAGCGTCAAAGGCTATATTAATGCATCCACGTTTTACCGGATGCTTAATTGTTAGTGCCATTTTACAGAATAATAAATAAATATTCTCTCTCTCTCTCTCTCTCTCTCTCTCTCTCTCTCTCTTCTCTTCTCTTCTCTTTTCTTTTCTTCTCTTCTCTTCTCTTCTCTCTCTCTCTCTCTCTCTCTCTCTCTCTCTTCTCTTCTCTTCTCTTCTNTGTCTCTCTCTCTCTCTCTCTCTCTCTCTCTCTCTCTCTCTCTCACTCTCACTCTCTTTCTCTCTCCTGATATAAACCTTAGTACAATATAATTCTTAATTTTCATATTCCTGACTCTCATCTCAATAAAATTATCTAGTTGTTATAACTGTATTTATTTGTTAAATTCTTCTGGTTATTTTGGAATTTCATACCTATTCGTACATTCGTATCACGGCTTCTGTGACTATTTCAATGTATAAAAGATTACATTTATTCTGACAATGGGCTTTGTACTCAATGCTCGATAAGGCATATTTAGTTAACATAATAAAATGCTGAAACAATTTTCCCGAGACTGTTGATATAAGGATATTTCATAACCAGGTTTCAGCTTTTCTAAAAGAATGTCATGCTTTCCATTCCAACAAATGTTATTCTCTTGTCGTTTATGAATACCGTTTTTTTCAATATATTCTTGGATATATTCATGGATTAATAAAACTTTCTCTCCGATATTAAATGTACAACTCATTCAGTGAAAAATAATATTCAAAACACCTTTTATTGCTAAATATGAGACTTATTTGACAAATCCTGCAAATGGGTGTAATTAAAATGTTGTTACAAGGAGAAGATCCCCTGGTAAAAATAAGTGTTCCATAAGCATGTCCTGAACGTACTCAAACCTTTCGTAATTTATCAATTTATATGTACATTATCCAGTCACTTAAGGTGCGTCCATCCCCATTGGTTATAATGCCTGACCTAGACATGTTAATAAGCATTAAATAATTAATTAAGTTAATCTTGGTTTAAAAGTTAACACTAAATTAAAAATTTAAGAATAATATTTCTAAAATTATGCAATGCCCAACTGTTAAAAAGTTAATACATCATGTTTTGCCATTCTTGTAATCTCGTTTATTCCCTGAATTCGCTGAAATTAAATTTATTTAGTAAAGATTGATCTTTGTGTACTTATGTTTTGTATATAGTGCCCGAGCTCTGCAAATGATTTTCCAAAAAAAAATTTAACGATGTTGGGTTGTGGGATGTGCAGTCATACAGAAAACCAGCGTAGTGCTCAATTCAAGAAATTTGCCAACGTTTTGAATGGTTTTTATTCTTTTTCAAGGCAACGCTGGAATAAAGGTAGATCCTTTTTGTCCACTTTTTTCCGGTGTTAGCATTAAAATCGTAGCCGTAGATTCGTTTCGAAGTGTGAGTTCTTTATTTCTTCTGAAAAAAGGAAATAAAAGGAAGATAACAAAAGGAAGAATTGAAGAACTACCACTTCGAAAAGAATCTACTGCTACGATTTTAATGCTAACACCGGAAAAAAAGTGGATAAAAGCGGCTTTGCCTTTATTCCAGCGTTGCCTTGAAAAAGAAAGAAAACCATTCGAAACGTTGGCAAATTTCTGAATTGAGCACTACGCTGGTTTTCTGTATGACTGCACATCCCACAACCCAACATCATTGCATATAACAGTCATAACTAAAAGACAAAATTTCTTTTTGCATTTTAATGAATTCTTCTCAAGGGTATCTAGTTCTACATTTCCCAACCATCCTTTCCTTGGTGTTATATCTTTACCTAGCTATTTCATGGCAGTTACACATGTTATGCTAGGTTGTCTCTATCTCCTCTAGACATAGTGGAAGTTGATTATATGTGAACAGTTTATTGCAAGAGCATGTTTCGTAAATACAACAATTAGAGGTTTTAATCCTGTTTCCTCTTTTCCTATTGGGTTTTTCTATAAATAGTCATTTTGGTTGGTTCTTGCCTAACAAACGACCCTAGTATTTATTGTGTTCTCTAGGAACCATGACAGTTCAAATCTTCAGTTATGAGCCCCTCGTTTCTCCCACACATTAGATTTCAAAAAAAGCATTGCTTGTACGCTCACCTTTTAGCTAGAGTCTCAGTTGTCTCGTTGGCTGAAATCCTGGGATCCACCTTAGGCTCAATGGACACTGGAAGTGATTAGAAAGGGGAAGTTGAAAAATTATCGCTCGATGAACCTGGAATCTCTTTTGCATGACGAATCCACCTCCACTGTCAGTAGTTTCGTGTGATGCATTCCGCAAGTAGAACATGGCTAGTGTGGGTAGTTTTTGGATTGCTTTTTTTTTTAAGAAGTACAATAACAATTACCCTTCCAAGTGATCTGTCGATGTTTCAATCTCCTTCACTAATGAGATGAAGATCAGCAAACAAAGCGTGGAAAGGGGGTCAACGATATTTTTGCGAAAAGTAAAGAATTGGGAATATGATCTCACTTTAAGAAAGATTAGTGTAGTCTCCGAATATTACTTCAACTATTTCCGGATAGAAATAATAGGGAAAATTAACTATTTATACGAGATTCACAACCCGTTCATTCTAATTTTTTATTATTCATTGTCTATGTTTATTAATGTTTAAATATTATCCTTTTCGGTAAGTTTATACAGACTAACCAACTTATTCATATACTCATAAATGGAAATTCAATTTGGTTTACAATTATCAGTCTGTCAACAACTGACTAATCTGTTGACTGACCACAATTTGTGGTGAATACTATATGAACGTATACCATTAAAACTATGAAATCCACAGTAGCAATAATACTTTAATGCCGTTATGTTTTCTGTGATTCTGAAACAGGGAGAACTTAGTACAACGAAGCTGGTGTCGTTCGTTCAGGTAGTTTTATAATTTCCGCAATCGACCAGCACCACATAAATCGTTCAATAAGCACAAAGGGCCAGGATAGGACGATGGAGTGCTTTCATAATTTTCCACCGTCGGCCTCTCCCCGTCTCACGCCAAACTAATAATTCACGGTCAATTTTGGAAATGAATAAAGGACATTGAAATTAAGGCAAATTTTATCGAGAGGCACGGGATTATGCGTCGTGTCCGTTTCAAGCGATTTTTGTTTGTCTTTTAACCAGTGTTGATTTGGTGATTACTGGCACGTCAGATTCCTATGTTAATAAACCTTAAATTGTTTCAATATACGTAAATGTACCTTATGGCGTGAATGTGGATCGGTCGTTAAAAACAGCCTGAAATCAATATTTAAGTAATTGTTGCACTTAAATCCTACATGAGTAGGGAAAAATCGGTTAAGGATCGACTCTACGTTTATGGTCAAAGCCTTTAGTTCCAATTAAACCAAATCCATTATAAGAGAGGAAGCTTCCAAATTTCCCACTTCCACTGAAAATATTTAATGAATACGCAACATCTGTGCCATTTAAGCGTTAACTTGCAAAAACAGGTGGGGCCTAATAGGGAAGTGGTAATACTTTCTTTGTGAAATAAATAGTTGTTTTTTTAAGAAAATATCTTTTTAATTTGAGAATAGTTTGCACTTTGTTGTACGATAAATTAGTGCTTTTTAAACATAATTTTTATATCGGGCTCTCTATCACTTTTATTTTATCGTTCTCATATATATATTGCACATTTCTTACAAACCAAAATTCAGTGTATGGAACAATTACTTTACAGTGAAAAACGTTCCACACTAAAAATGGTCCAATACGCGTTTGAATAACCCAAATACCCGCGATTTGAGACAGACCCAGTACATGACCGTGTGCCAGTTGGACATGAGTTCACCGACTCGCAGAATAAAGTCCGTACTTAAAACTTATTAATCACTTTTTCCTTTGAATTTGTAAATAAAAAGCAATATACTCCTAGCTCTCTTGTAAGTGTTTGAAATTTACTTTATTCATTATTTAGATTAGATTTTTGATAATAATGATGATGATTGGCACATCGAAGAAAAGTAGGTTTTTTTAGTATGTGATAGTTGTTCGTGTTTTAATAATTCAACATACTGATGTTTAACTGTGCATTTTTTGTATCTTGTGTAACGTGTGAACAAAATTTGTTAATTGTACCTTTTGGGACTTACAACAGTTTTAAACGGTTTTTATTGTTACAATTATTCTTTTGCGCTGGGTCTCGATTCTCCCTCGTGCCGGGCTAGCGGGCTACCCGTGTCGCTGGGGCTTCGGTGATACGGAATGCCCCCCAAAAAAAATTTTTTTCTTTTAAATAAAAGAGTGCAAAAATGACTTGATTGTTTGCTCGACTTTGTCATGTATCGTCACAGGTGCATAGTTTAAATGGACACTTCAGAAAAATGGAACACTGCATGGATTGTTAACAAATTTTCCTGCTTAAAAACCGTTACGATCAAGATTTTTAAACAAATCTTCCTAAAAAGTTTAAAAACATTTTTTTATCAAGTTGTGTTACGAAGTTTTTAATGCTCTTTGTTTCCAGATAAAATCATTATACGAGCCAGACGAAATTACAAGGATGCTAAATTGTAAGTTGTGGTTCACTAAGTTTAGATTAGAAGATTGCTTAACGTAGGACGTTTGAATTCTTGAGAGTCACAACCACCAAGCTGCATAAATTTAAGAGACCGCATTTTTGTTTATAATTTGTATTCAACCTGGCAAGATAAAGCCTTCAAAAATTAGTGAATAGCGATTAAATGCCGATTATAAACAACAGCAAAATACAGTCGGGCATTTGATTAAAAAATATTTTATTGAACATCGATTGAACTTGGTAGCATGGTGTTTATGAAAAAAAAGGTGCAACAAATTAGGTCGAATTATTTGACAAACCATAATGTTTTGTTAACTAAAAGAAGATAAAAGAGGGCAGAATCACTTTTGGATATCTCAAAATGAAGTAGCTGAGATTTTCCTGACAAAAAGCAACGTATAAGTTAAAAATAATATAATGTCGCCATTATAAAATTAATCTTTTGAACCAACTCTCGTATTTTGACAACAGATGAAAACTCTTTCTATTAAGCTAGAGATAACAGTACTTCTCACTTTATAACATTGTCCTGTTAGAAAAAGTTTTACGCTATGGCGGAATGCTCTTTTATAAGAATGTAGTTACTTCGTTCCACCAATGGCATAAAACCACGGTTGTTTTTAATACAATAAAATTTATACTCACTGCTTTAATTTATATTGTTTTATTTACATGAGTTAGTTAAATTTATATTTTAATATTTAATCCGTCATTACCTCGTCCTTTCTCGGACAAATTTTAACTAACAGTTTTTTGTTTTTTTTTTGCCTAACTTGCATCAAAACATATGTATTTTTATATGTGCAGGCTACAGATAAATTATTTATAACGAATATATATTTTTTAAATATATGTATTTGTGTTGTGTATTTTTTTAAATTACAAATGGTGCAGATTGTGGCATCTTGTCACATTTTAGAGCACATCTTTCGTCTTAATTAATACTTGCGTATGGAATTTCATTCTATCATTTGGAAATTATTAGCATGTCTCAGAAAAAGAAGAAAAACATTGAGAGGGCCCTAGCTTCTTGTCGGCCCATAAACGTCCTACTTCATATATGTTAGGGAATAATGATGACCAAAAAGAGTAGGAGGGCATTCGCCATTTTCCAACAAATTGTTTCTTAAAATTGCTATATCACATGTTTCTCGGCTCGACTCCCTATTTGACTAACTCCTGTCTCCTTCAGATTCCGGGGTGAGTGAAGAAGAAGAAGAAAAATAACTTTATTCTGGGACTGGTGTCCCCTAAGAATAATTATTCAGATATCGTGAGATGCGGTCGGGTGTGATGTAGGTTTCAGAAAAACATTTTCTTTATCGTGCCAACGTTTCGATCTTTTATTGAGATCATCTTCAGGGCTCAAAGTGTTTGTCTTCTGTGTAATTGTGCCATCCTTGTGTGTCGTGTTGAGAGTGCCCTAAATCTCTACACACACCTAAGAATAATTTACATGAAATAAATAAAGGAAGTTCCTTCTATGAAGTTAAAAGTAAAAAACAGATAGAAATCTTGGCACAATGTATACCAATAAGACAGGACAGAAGAAAAAATTACGAGAATATTAAACAAAAATAACAAATGTTAACGTGAGGTCTCTGCTTGGAGGGAGAGGAGGTGATTATACAGGTGGGACTTAAAGGAGGAAAAGGAGGCAGCGTGACGAATAGAAAGGGGAAGGGAGTTCCAGAGTTTAAGGGCTCGGATCAGAAAGGATCTTTCGAAGGTATGGGTTGTATGTTGCGGAAGGATAAGATCGATTGGGGATGAGCGGGTCTTACGAGTGAGATGTGAGGAGTTGAATTGGAGGGATTGGATGATGTAAGGAGGACGACGAGTGTGGATGGTCTGGAAAAGAAAGCAACCTAGGAAATACTGTGCACGGAAGGAGGAGAATAGCCAGGAAAGTTGGGAATACAACCCCGACACCCGGGATCCCCGTGGGGTGCCGTACACAAATGTTACGCAAAAATTCATAATACGCTTCAATCGCGCGTTCTCCCCCTCCGAGAGACCACCGTATGCCAAACAGCTATAATCGAAGAAGGGAAGTATAAGGGAAGATACAAGGAGTTTGCGGGTGGAGAAAGGTAAAAGAAGCCAGGACCGACGAAACAGGCTGAGGGAGGCAATGGAATGGCAGGAAATTTGGGAAATGTAAGAATCACAGGAAAGGTTTTGGTCAAAGACTACTCCTAGGTTTTTAACCGAAGAGCAGAAGGGGATGGGATGGTTATTTAGCATGAGAGCTGGGATGCTGTAAAGAGGTTGGAAAGGTCTCTCGGGGAGTGACGCCATAGCTAGCCAGCCCAGACTCCTAGAACCAGTCCAATACGTACAAACTCCCAGCATATCTAACGCAATATACAATTTCAATTATATAAAGGCAAGATTAATGTGACTGTGACAAAATATTTCGAAATGATTTTGTATTATAGGAAATTAGCCGTACACATTTTTTCCCAGCATTAAGCCCCAATTACGGTCCTGTTATAGTGTCCTAGTTGGAAATACAGAGCAGAGATTAGCAAGACCAGAAACGAGTAAAACGGATTTAAAAGACAGTTAATTACGACAGAACTCTCTCCATTAAAGCTCATTTTGGCAATTCAACGGCCGGAGCTTCCGGAAAAACTGCAAACTCCCTGGGTTCGTATATCCGAACCAACTGAGCTTTCGTTGCTCGTTCTAGCACAAGAAAGTTCAGAGGAAATGGATTTGTTCTGAGAACCTCTTTTTTGTCATCTTTTTCACGAATTGAATTGTGCGGTAGTCCACTATCAATTTGTTTTGTCAACAACATCAAGGACTTAATTAAAATACACATGCAGTAGACAAAAAGCAATATTTCATAGGACCCAGCAGCCAAATAAAGACGGCCCTAACCGATCTCACATATTAAAATGAATGCTGGTTACAGTCGATATCAAAGTCTGTTGACCCTTCCTGCAAGATATTTCCGGGGTAGCTGCATCGCAGTCTTCTACACCAACTGAATTAATGCAGAATGCAACCTCAACAAATCCAGTCCAGTTCTGACGTTGGTTGAAAGAACACCTAAGGCCGACAGCCAAGAAGGTCAGTCTCCCACTTGTAACCTGTTTCAATGAAGCGGGGAACATACCCGATGGAACGCTATGCGACGCTACCCGATGCGACCCGATGCCTTGTCTCGTTTTGATTGGGTGTGCACATCTATGCGACTTAAACCATAGAAATAATCGAGAAAGGTTAAAAACTTCGCTCGCTTGGAGAGGCTTTCGACATATTTTAAGGTTATCATCAGAGCAAAACATGTTTACAAATTTACATAACTGATTTCAAATTTCTTGGAACGTAACCTCAGACCAACACTGCTAACACTATTCAAAACACACTATATTAGCTTTACCGTCCTGCGAAGTGTTCGGACTAAGGTTATTGAATTAAAATTGACAAAAGTTATTAAACTCACAAAGAGTCAAGTACGAAGTACAATATGAGTACGAAAAGAAATTCCCATCATATAGCCTACTCCTTAAATACAAAAACCTTCCTCTAGTCTTCCACAATGATTATAACTATATCAATAGTACTTAGGAGGTACTTAGGACTGACTGTATGTGTTGCATCCGCTATTTTGGTTTTTTCTTAAGATGGGTTGTGTAAAACTTCATAAAGAAAAAAAGGTGTTTACCGGAACTCTTACCGTGAAAAAATGACGTAATTAAAGCACTAAAAGTGGAATGAAAATTCGTTAATATTCTCTTAATACGCCAAGTTAAGTTTAAAATATGTTGTGACCGTTGCACTTTTATTTGCAATAATTTTTTTCTTCAATTTTCTGTAAGGAACTGCATTTGAGAAACAAAAAATATGCTTTCTGAGAGGGGTCAAATTTATTAAATATCTCGCTAACCTCTCCAAGCGAACGAAGTTTTTAACCTTTCTCGATTAATTCTATGGTTTAAACTGCTGGTGAAAATTGTTCATAGTTATAATGGCAAATATAATCAACAAATCCAACAAACATAAGTTTATTAGATCTATATTTCTAGTTGATCATTACTCCCAAATCCAGGTCGTGTCGAATTTTTTGAACGAACCAATGGCCACGTAAATTAATATTAGATTTGGACAGGTAGTGAAAGGGTGGACGTGGCATGGGTCGTTTTGCGTGCCTTTGAGCTTGCGCCCGGGAAAAGAAGGCCAAAGGGGTCAGAAACGAGAGAGACCCTGGAGCAAAATGACAGGTAAGCAAGTTAACGAATCACTCTCTGCGCATATGGGAAAATTGGCACTGAAACGGCCCGCAGTCCGCTCCGAGCCGAATTTCCGCCGTCTGAATCAACATGGACCAGCATACATAGGCCATCTGGTGTATTTTGTCCTCGGGTAAAATTGCACTGTAACGTTCTAACTCGATTGGCTATGATGTGAAAGTGATGTATTCGGTACAATTTCACGTTTATATTCTCTCGTAATTATCATTTACCGGCCGGCTGCTGAATATCGGATTTTCTTGAATAACATGCCATCGCCTACATCGTCAATAATTAATCGTGTAATTTTGAAACTTAAAATAACATAACCAATCTCATAATTATCTCATGTTCCGCTTTTATTTTCTCAATCTGAGAGAAGTGAGCTATGTAAAAGTATTTATCAATTATGTTATAACTTACAACCGAAATATTTTAAGTTAATGATTTTTTTTAAAGATGAATTTACCGATGTGAACTAAAAATTTAACAGGTTCCTTCAAAATGCAAAAACACTAAATTTATAGAAAATTTATAGATATAAAAATTGTTTTTAAACATACATTTTTTTGAGTGCAGGTTATGAGGGTGGATTTTTCTGAGTTGAATTTTAGTCCTTTCTTTACACAATAAAGCTCTAGTAGGATGAGTACGTGGGAGGATCGTTGTATGGTCTGCAAATATTACGGTGGTAGTTTGAGGATCGATGGGTGGTTAGCTGTGTACACCTGGTGTGAGGGCCAGAATTTTGCCCTGTGGTAGGTACACGAGTCATTTTGGGGAAACGCCGACCCTTCAATGACTCGGAAGTACCAGTGAGTTAGCTGTACAGGATTAGGTTAAGTAGAGGGAATGATGTCCTTGTGCAAAAAGAGCAATCCCTGATATCAAACGCTATCGAAAGAGCATTGGATGTAAAACATTCGGTACAAAATGAATTAGAGATTAACAACGTTTTAGTTTTAGAAAAGTAATAATATCCAAATACAGTTCTGTTAATAAACGATTAGTTCGTTTGCGGTTTTTCAAGGGTTCCCAGAAATCAAAAACCACTCAGGTCAAGCCGACGAAAAAGAGAATGCTTTAATTTAATCCACAGAATACTAAATCTTTTAACTTAGTCTCTTAGACTGTTTGTCACATGCTTTGAAATCAAAATATTACATTCTATATATGTATTTAGTAGTCATAATTGACCGTATTGATTATTTTAATTAATTATACTTTTTATCTAAGATATTGGTTGGGAGAAAATGAGCGGGATTCGAACGGGAATCTGAACCAAGATCTTAGATGAAAGTATAAGTAATTAAAATTACATGCTATAGTTAAACGGGCGAATCGTATAATAAAAAGAATACTAAAGAAAGGTAGGAATCCTCCAGAATAGCTGGATGACTCAACGATCAATGTCAAACCGAATATTACACTTCAACCTTGAATTGTTTCGTGCTAATGAAGCAATTCTACGAGGTACTCTTCCCAAATCTACTTACTAAATAGAGATATCAAGTAAACCCCTATTAAAATTGCGTGATCCAACGAAAATAGTCGCAATTAACCTCAAACATGCTAGTTTTTACTTTATAACCAAATATACTTACTTTGTCTCCTACTACTCGGCAAAAATCCGGAAATACAATAGTATGAACCAGCTAGAAATTATAAACAAAAAGTTATAGTTGATTTCAAAAGAATCTTGATTATTTTCGCAATATGTGACTTTTTCTGATTTTATGTTATTCTTCCATTTTTCTTCATTGAACTAGTTGATTAATAATTCTGAGAAAGCCGTGTCGATTTCAGCTTGAGTCGTATTTACAGAATTTTAGGGATGAGATCTGATGGACCATCCTTGGGCAAAACTACTGGCATGATGGAAGGATTTATAGTGGAAATTCTTATATGTTGTTTATTTGAAATAAATATTTGGATAAATTTATGGTCTGAGGGTAGTATTGGAGACTGGTCTGTGTACTTGGGATTGAAAGGATAGGAGACGTTAGATATTGGAAGGTTGGAAGTTCACTACAGTTTGTACCCTACGTCCAAATTGGTTCTAGTAGTTTTTGGTACGATGTAAGTTTGTTTTACGTCTATTGATTGTATTGTTGTCTCGTAAGTTCGCAGAGGTCGGTAGCGTCTGTTTAGGTCTTGTTGTTTTAGTCAGTTTCAGTTGATTCTATGTCCAGTTGGTCTTGAGTCTAGGCGTAAACCGAGAGGTCAAATGCAGTTGGATTTGAGGTTAGGAACATTATGGTAAAAGATTGTGAAATTCGTTTCGGAGTGTAACGAGTGTTGCACACAAGGTGGCTGTACTTGATTCAACTGAGCTGCCTCGTTGACCCTCAACTAGTTACTGTTATGTGAAGAATTTTCAGGTAAACAGCAAAATCTCATGGTTTGATTGGTTCTCACTGGCATTGGCTTTTACGGAAAAACGATCTTGACTTATCCCCGACTCTAGAAAACATATCTTCTTGGAGAACCATATATTTCTTTTGGTAAATAAAATCAATGCCCACCATCTTGAGAAGTGTCTAGAAAAAGCAATCTCTTCTGAACACCTTAAAATTGACAAGGGCCTGACACGACACAGCATTTATGGACTTACAGAAATTTAGCTATCAAGCCTGACACAGCTCAGCTGGTTTTTAAAATTCGATGTCAGGTGTTAGCTTTGAAGTCAGTATTATGGATCAAGGGAAATTTATGAAAGTGTAATCTTGCAATTTGCTGTTAAGGAAGTATTTCACTTCATGGCCAAATGTTGAATACAGCTGAAGATACACTTTTTATATTTTGATGCTGTTGTATCTTGGAAAGAGAAAAACTTCTTCAAATAGTGAATGGATTGGATACATATCCTGGTGCGGTATGCCCTGTATGCTTGGAGATGTCGGTAGGATTTCTTATGTTAATTTTCTCCTTAATTTTAGCTTAATAGTGATGCATGTATTTCCCCATTTACTTACGTTGCCATGTATTTTTAGTTGGCTTGTGAGCAAGCCCCTTTTATTTGATATATTGTTTTTTAGTTATTAATATTTTGTGCATTAAAAAAATCAGTTATCTTTATAAAAAAAGTAATTTATTTTTACAACTACCTCCGGCAGAATTATTTACTATCCATACTGTAATGCTTTTGTCAAATATTTGTTTGTTAATTATGTACATATTTACCAATAAAAGTATGACTAATAAATACATAATAATGTATAGTTAGGGATTGGAGTGAAGCAGTGTTGGGCAAAAATTAGTCATGTCTAATGATTAATAATTGATCACTCAGACCGTTAGTCATGATTGGTAGTAAAGTGACTAATTTAGTCATTAGTCGCCATATGTGATTGATGGCTAAATTAGTCATGACTAGTAATTAAATACGAGGCATGACTAATTTAGTCGCCATATGTGATTGATGGCTAAATTAGTCATGACTAGTAATTAAATACGAGGCATGACTAATTTAGTCACAATATAGTTAGTCATGACTAAATTTCGATAAATCATGTTCAAATCGGTGCTCAAAAAATGAAAAATACACTTCATCACTTTTAAAAAAATTTATAACAGAAATTTATTTCATCAAAACGAAAATCATTCAACACCTTATTTAACAAAAATCAATCTTCCAATTATAAGTAAAACTCCGTCGTTATGAAAAGCCAAAAAATAATGATAATGATAATAATAATAATAAAATAAAATAAAAAAATCCAAGAACAAGCTACGCTTTGAAAAGTAAATATGTTTACATAACCGATCAATGGAAAAAATGTCTTTGAATTAAAATTTATTCCACTTGAAAGAAGAGATTTCTATATTATTTGGAAAATACACCATCTAGGGGTCTTTATTGTAATAAAATTGACATATAGAATAATTATGAAACTTTGGTTTTCGTTTATGATAACAATTTTTGAAGGTTGGCCTTGAGCACGACACTCACTCAAAATTTTTATCCGGAGTCTGTTGGATTTTGGTAAGTTGGTCATTGTAGCCAGAGTTGGGCAAAATCTAACTAATTCAATCATGATTAAGAATTTTGATTGAAGTTTAATCATGAGTAAATTAATCATTATATGATTGAATTAATTATGATTAAATCATATAATGATTAATTTACTCATGACTAATTCAATCATGATTAAACTTCAATCAAAATTCTTAATCATGATTGAATTAGTTAGATTTTGCCCAACTCTGGAGTGAAGGATGAAAGTCATCTAGTGTCTTGGGTCGAACCAACCAGTTGAGGACAAGAACGTTAGTGGCAGTTGTGCCTAGTGACGTGCGATACCAATCGAAATGTGTCAAGTATCGAGTATTTTCTTTCGCTACCGATTACTTTGGGTATCGAATATTGTCATTCGATGAGTACTGTATCGAATACTCTTTGTAGTATCGGAAAATATACTCAAATAGATTTTTCTTCGAGTGTTCAAGTAATATTGAATTGTTATTTTCCGTTCGAAACGTACTTCTCATCAAACTGGGAGTTGACTAGTCACTGTTATGAGTGCCCACTTGCGGCATATGTCAACAAAGTTAATCTAGATTTTTAATTGGTGGTTGGTAACTCTGCTGATAATTGTGGTAACTCATAATTCTTCCCCGCGTCGCACCTCGCACTTTCAGTTTCAGTAATTTCTTATAAAATGGTTTTGTCTTCAAGTCCCTACAATGCGCCTGCCTTCTGGTAGGTAGATACTTAATCATGTCTCCTCCCATAAGTAAGGCACGAGATTATTTTACTAAGAAAACAGAATCGTTGGCATCTTGTAAACTCTGGGAAATACGGTGAGAATACGTCTTATGTTTTCGAACATTTGAAAACCAAACCCGTTGATCAACTTTCTGTAAACTCGATAACGATAAAATTGAAATATCAGTTATGTTCAAATGTGTTCACAGGTTTCCTTGTTCTTACCTACGTGCACACTGTAAGAAGAAATCCTTATAAAAAAAACTGCAATTTGTTGATTTAACCGAAGTCCACAATAGTAAGTTGATCATTTATGTATAAACGAAAAAGTACTCATATGAGTAAGTAATCATTAGTATCGAATAATTTCTGTCGATACTTGAGTAGTATCGAATATTTCTTTCGATACTAGTATCGAGTACTGGTATCGAATATTTTTTGGTATCGCATGTCACTAGTTGTGCCTGCTCGCCACTCGCCTTGGCCGAGGGGTTGACTGTGTGTTAAGGGTTTCAGGCGGTTTCAAAGCATTTGCTACCTGTCTCCAATCCGTGGCCCGTTGAATAGTTGAATCAACTTGATAACCGCCGTTGAATGGCGTGTGAAAGGGGACAAAATTTGATATGTACACAATTGCTTTCATGGATTTAAATTTTCCATTGACTACTCCAATTTACTATGCATATGATATGTCTCTGCAGATCTGCTTAAGCAACTGGAGGTTCGAATATAGAGAAGTGGTAGAAGTAGGCCATATTCAGTATTTAATATAGAGGATTGTTTCAAGCACACTACCTTGCGGTAATCACGCGGCCAGAATACAGTAAGATTAATATATTATCTTTGTTAGATCAGATAGAACTGATCTGATGGTAAGATCGGAGGATAGTAAAACATTGAGTGCCGTGAACGAAGATTCAACGAATTTAAGATATTTTATTTCATACTACTTAATTTAAAAAGCCATGAGGTATGATGGACACCTCGACATATAATATTAGAATTCATTGAATTTGAACATCAAAGGGAACAGTTTATGAATAACTTATACAGAACAGACAATATCATCAAGCCCTACAGTTTAGACACACTTTTAGCTTCCAACCTATCTATATGTTTATGATTTGCTCTATAATTTTTTTTTAAATCCATAAGAATCTCGTTCTAAGGTATATTTAAAATCCTTATGGATACTTTATAATTTTTAGAGACAATTACTTTACTTATTATTACGTTTTGTAAACTTTAAATTTTTTTGGAGTGGCGGTCGCCCGGTGGCGGGCTTGGGGTTCTCGGGGTCCGCAAATAAGGAGGTATAATGGACTTCGAACCTCGAATCTCTTAGGTGGGAAATAAGGATCATCGACAAGATCAGAAAATTAAGGAGAGGGCATTTTGCAATGACGTCAATTTATGGAGGGAAAAGACTAATTGCTGATTTGAGAAAAGGTCTAGTTTGCAAGGTTCCTGAACGGAATGGTTTTTTTATTTTCCAGAGTACGGGAAAATGGTTAGTGCGGAATATACATTTGTAGGAATATTTGACAAATTTCAATAAATGTGCAAATGAAACGATAAGTTACCTTTTGATAATTGCTGTTTTAATTATTTTCTAACATTTGTATGAGGGAGTGTATTTATTAGAGTGAATGGGGAAGGGCTGATGGTGAAATAGCATCCTCATTGCCCCTCGAGCTTTGTATGATACTTGGGTCGATGGCGGAATATTTATAAAAGTACTCCATCGATCCCAATGAGATTAGTTCGTCATTGTATGCTGGTTGATGGAGAAATATTGAGTACTCCATCTAATAAATGTATTGAATGCAATGTATATAGGTGTGTTGTTTTCCATCCATACAGTTTTCTTAACCACAATACATAATGCCATTCTACGAACCAACACTATACTCTATTTAAAAATATTCCGTCATTATTCTCATTCCTAAAGCTTACAAACCTTCCGATCACATATCCTCTTACAGACCAATCAACCTTCTTCCTTCAACGACCAAAAACCTTAAAAGACTCCTCTCAAAGTGCTTGGTACCCTTCTTAGATACTCATAAAAATCATTCTTTCTAACCAATTCGGCTTCCGACCGTATAATTCTACGTTAATAGTTAAACTTAAGGGTTCAGAGTTGTCGACACCATCTCTTCTCCTCTAAAGAATAAAGATTGGGTGCGTTCTTATATGTAACACATGATCTTGACGGGGTCTGGCAGCCAGGCATGCTATAAACTTAAATCCCATCTAAACGACGGCTGCGTCAGAATGAGTTCTCGGAAATCAAACCGATACAAGCTGGCGTCACACAAGGGAGCAATTTTGACCCGATACCATACATACTGCTGAACCAACATCCAAGAAAACGTTGTGCTTATCCAAGACTGGAGGAAAAAGTTGAGGACAAAACTGAGTGAAGAAAAACCTGTACGGTAAAATTTAGAAAGACTTTCTTACCTTCCGCTGTACATAACAACAAAGAGAATCCGATTTACATTCAAGTCAAATAATTATAGGTCTATACCAAGACTGACGTGGAATCCCCACACAAGACTTAAGAACAACAAAACTTAACAGAAGACTTTGACAACAACCAAGATTTGAAGGACCGTAATCCGTGATGACCCTCAACACTAAGCTAACCTTATGCAACACTTTACTTCGGCCACTTTGGACATGCAGAATGGAACTGTAAACCAGGCCATCTAACATGCGGCGCATCCGATCCTTCTATTCAAAAGAATTCAGACAAATTGTTAAAACTCCTTACTACGTCTCTAACCTCCCTCTCCACAGTGACCTCAAAATTACTCAAAACATTTTTAGGATGAGTAGTTTTTGCAAAAATCTGTACATTTACATATATTATTTCCATTTCATATATATCTTGCTTCTCTCTCACTCCATCACTCATTGTAACTCTCACCACCAATCTTTCTTAATCCCTCATGAATTTATTGATTAAAATTTAAAGACGTGTTGGCTTTCGTTGTTGTAATAATTAAAAATAATCAACTAGGTGTACAATTTGCACGGATGTACATCATCCAGGTATGCCATTTTATTGCCTTAAGAATCGTTTACGTCGAAGGGCCTCGTGAATTGAGAGAAAATGCTAATCAAAATTGCCTTTCATACGTACATTTATCTAAAATCTTGTACATTTTGCAGATCTTTATTCATGAATTACACCTCTTTATGTACACCTCTTCAATGTATTGCCGGCCGTTACGCTCGTATTTCCTGTATCGGTATTTACCTCGACGAATGAACTACGAAAAAGTTTCTTTGGTGTTTTTATTTGTCTTTAATTTTTAGAAGGTCTTTGCCCTTTTTTTTTTAAATCATCTCTTGGTTGGCATAATATTTAGTAATATCTTCATTTTTATTGTACAAGTGATATGTAACCCGTTTCCCGCCATCGCTCAGTTCTCATTTATTGTCCAACTTTATCTTCTGAGATGGAGAGATGGGACCGCTGAAAAAGAAAACTCATAAATATTTATTAAGAGGCATGATTTGTGACTGCTCATAACAGCTATAATTTTCAGAAAAGAGAAACCATAGGAATTGTTACCTTGTAAATATCCACCTTATTGAACATCATACATATATATAACTTAAACGGTAATAACTATAACTTAGAACGGTAATAATAATAAAATAATCGACAAAATTATTACATACAGTTTTTATTAATTAAAGCCATCTTTAAAATATTTAATCAAGTCTTTCAATAACGCAACATACATTAAAAAAGTCAGTCAAAGCAAAACCATCTTAAATATGTGTACAAATTGACATAATTAAGTTTGAAATACACCGTTTTCCAATATTGCTTTGAAGAGCGACTCAATCCCTACAATGCCAAGGACTGTTCGGCATATATAATATCATATCATTTTGCAAAAGTATAAAAAGTTCTCATCCTTTCTAAAACTGATCTTTATGCATTATTCATTCCTTCGTTAAATATTTCCAATTACGTCATTCATAAAAGCTAATGTTCGTTTTAATAGAACAGTCGAAACGATCGATTTTGTTGATAAATATGAGTGACAGTATTTATTCTTTCAATAGTATTATTTTAATAATTTACATATTTCTCGGCCAGACCTATTCAGAAGACATACAAACCGAATTTCCCTCATTCTAACCAAACTAATAATATATTCAGAAACTGTTTTGTTCATTATGCTTGATTATGTGTTCAATGTATGTATTGGAGGCATGTTTGTCTGACGTGCCTGCCCTGATGAAATGATTCAAAAACGTTCATCCGTCGACACGCCATAACGCAGACACGTTTGAAGCTAAAACCTAGAAGCGGCGTGAATATTCATTAGCAATTACAGACAAAATAGAGGAGAAGATTGATAGGAACCGACAACTCACAAAAGAGATGTTCTATCGTCAAATACTGCCGAATTTGTATTCATGTAAGCTCCAATTATTAGGAAATGTTGTCCTAATAAACTAACGTATTGCCTTTTTATTATTATTTTTACTGGCGAATATTATTTATTTAAGCAACATTGGTATTCAATTTTCAACTAATTGGACAATAATACAGTACATCAGTTTTATATTACGGTATATTTAAATCTTTTGTGACATATTTTCCTAATGAAGTGCGATATCGTGTTAAGGTAAGTGGCAGCTACCAAACGCACAAAAACAATTTATTTAGCGCTTTAGTGAGTAGGAATTTTGGTGGCCCTGACAAGTGCCAGTGTTGAGTATGAGGAGCGGTGGTCGAGGCCGGACCGAGTGAGAAAGGTTGCTCGATGTATCCCACCTAATTGAAGGGTGCAATTCCTTGGCTCCATATTTCTCCGGAAAGCCATTCGATTTGAGTGCTTGCGCACGGCAACGAGTATTTCGGTCCCCAGTTCCGATTCATGAAAGGAAACGGGGTTGTTCCATTGTAAATAGTAATAATAGTTGTGTATACCTAGTTTGTGTTAAGAGTGAATGTATTTATTAGCGTGAATGAATGATGCGAGGTGGCTGATAATTATCGCGGAATATCAAGTACCCCATGAACCCTCAATTAGGTTTGTTATATAATAGGTGTAATACTTTATCATCCTAATTGAATGAATGGTATGTAAATATGGGTTAATGTATTTTAGAATGAACTTGAGTACGAATGGGTGAATGAAACTGCATGCGTTGGGTGCTGAATTGACCAAACCTTGGTGGCTGGACGTATAAAACTGAGGTCTGCCCTCGAACTGCCAACACCCGGCGTGGGTGATTCTCGAGGTCTGCCGGTAATTTATTATAAATTTCAAGAGCTGGAATTATCGGTGGACTACGAGAAGCGAATAGCAATAGGCTCAATTCGCTGCATATTTGTACGTACATATAAATCCAAATCCAAAATCCAATTAAATAAATTTAAATTGAATGTTAGTAAGTTTTATTGTTTAAAAAAATTCTAAAATTAAAATAATTCCATTTTTATATTCAATTTCTTCTAATTTTAATTCATTTTAATATGGTATTTATTTTAAGAACCCGTTTTATATTTTTAAAAGAATTTTATTTTTATTTACTTTTATTTTTTTATTTAATTTAATCTTTCCAAATACTTGTAAATAATTTTTATATGGTCTTCTAAGAGCATAGTTATTTTATATTAAAAACATTCCCAGGTATGTAGATAGATAGATAATGATGTTTATTTACAATAAAAATTAGCTTACAAAAAATATTCAGTACATAAAACATCCTAGACAATAGCCCACAGGCTGTCTGTCGAGTTGCCAAAAGAAAAACATAGAATAATATTAATAATGTTAATAATACGAATACTAATACTAACAATACTAATGCAAATAGTCATAATTTACACAATACTTTATTAATAATTGAAATTATCGATTAGGAACGCTATGTATTTTAGGGAGTACAAAACATAATTGTAGAGACTGTGCCAGTTCTGCCCATTCAAAAATGAAATTACTTCATTTTTTCTAAAAACAATTTGCCAAACCACCTAAGTCTGAATTCCTTCAATATAGGGCACACCGCCAAAAAATGGAAGCCATCCTCATACACACCTAAATTACACAAAGCACAACGGTACGCTTCCTCATTTCTGTGGACCGAGTAATTAAGAGACAGCAACTGACCTCTTGCTTTCATTATCACACTTATCATATTCAAATTATAATTTTTATTTAAATAATGGTGATTTTTTCCTAACTCCAGATTCAGTTCTTTGTATAACCATGGAAGACAGACCGTTGTGCTCTTAATTTTAGTTAATTTTTAAAATCAGTTCTTAAAACATCTACCAAGCTTTCCACACTATTTTTATTTACGTCGGAGTAACTCAAGGGGGTTAAACCGTGTTGTAGACACAAATTATCAAATTCTTTTGCCCAAAATATTTTCTTGTCTAGTATTTTCAAGGCCAAAATTCGAGGAAGTCTAGCAGAAGACAATGATAAAACGTTTTGGATGTATGTCAGATGCAGGCTTAATGTGTTGAAAAACAATGGGTCAGTCCCTGTCTCTAAATATAAGACATGATCAGGTGTATCCTTTCTTAGGAAAAACAACCTTTTGACAAAATATTTATTCAATTTCTCCACACTGTCATACCATTTATAGCCCCAAACCTGAGCACCATGTAACATTGCCTTGGAAACAGAGTTAAATACATTATATTTTGCTGAAATGGGAACATCACTATTCGACAAGAGAGACTTCCAAGTAGAATTAATACCAAATTTGGCTACATTTAAATTTTCTTTAAGATGTCTTTCCATAACAAGCTGTGGTGTGAGATATGTACCCAGATATTTATAATGGTTCACAATCTCAATATTTTGTCCGGCATAGTTCCAAACCTCTTTTCTCCCAAGCCTACCCCCTCTGCGGAAGACCATTATTTTTGACTTGTTTAAGTTAACAAACAAATTCCATAACTGACAATACTTGTAAAGCTAATAAGCTTTAGCTTTTATAAATATATCACTTTCTGCAGTGTACTGGGCTCCGTTGCTAATAATACAATGTCATCTGCATAGAGCAAACCACGAACATTCAACCCATCAATATGCAATCCACCGCCTACAAAATCACATAGATCATTGATATATAACGAAAATATAAGTGGAGATAGCAAACAACCTTGCTTTAGCCCTATGTTTGTCTTAAAGGTATTTGAAACTCCCTCCTTCATCCACACAGCAGATTCAGTTTCCTCCTAAAGACTCTTTAAAACAGTTATAAATTTATTCGATAACTCTATCATGTGCAGTTTATAAGATAAACTATTTCTATCTGGCGAATCAAATGCAGCCCGAAAATCTACAAAAAAACAGTACACTTTTTTCCGTTTTTTGCACAGTTTTATTAAACAAACTGTACAGATTATCTACGGTTGAGTAACCATGCCAGAACCCAGCCTGAAACTCATTCGAAGCATTATTCTCGATTACCCACTGTTGTAAACGTTTCAAAAATAGCCCAACAAACAATTTCGATATAGTATCAGAAAAGGCAATCCCTCTATAATTGCTGACAACACTCCTATCACCCCCTTTAAATAACGGGAATATTATTGCCTTACTAAAACTACTGGGTACCACACTTGTATCATAAATATAGTTAAAAACTTAGTACTCGGGTCTGAAAGTTAGTTGGACTGTTCTTATAAAATTCGTATGGAATACGATCAAACCCTGGTGCTTTCCCAATTCCAGCTTTTCTTATAACTGACAATAACTCCCCCAATTCAAATTCTTTATCCAGAGATTCTGTATTAACTAAAGCAGGAGCATACAAAACAGGGGCGGCACACACTCGGGTTCAACAGAGTACTGAAATGTCTAACCCCTTCCTCAGCCTCAATTCTTCCCAGGTATGTATTTACCTTATAACTTTACATTTCATACCATCTTCTATGTTTTCTTACTGCTTTTAAGAATCCGTTAATTTGAAATTAAAAAGAGTTAATTTGAAATTATAAAAGATTAAATTTACTTCAATAATGCTAAGTTGACAGAAAATATATCAATTGTAACTAGATTGAGTTAATTTCGAGATAAATTAATTTAGATTGGTGTGGGTGGTATGACTGTTAGTTGAATTGTTCATCAACTATTGTGCAGTGGGTTTTGGAATGGAGTTATAGGGTTTTTGAAAGATTGAAACGCTTGGCTGTCCACGTTTAGCTTTATAGTACTGATCTTCCAACAGTACTTCCACAAGAGATGGTAAAAACCTCTCTCTCAGTGAAACGAATGCGCCCTTTTTCATGGCTCACTGATCGCGCTCACCAAATTTATCTTACCCTCAATTCAATGCGTAAACTTTGGCGCGTTTTTCGAATTTCGATGACCCAATTGTTTGATTATCTGAATTAAATGGTTGTTATATGAAAGAAATGACGAACCCTTTTTCTATTATTGCCAACAATAAATTTCAATGAAAAGCGAAGTTGTCATTTCGTTCACATTACTGTAAACAACTGTGTATTTTTATTACCTTTTTGCTTGTGAACGAGTGTATTAAACACTATGTAATAAAATAGAAATATGTAAGCAAATATAATGGAAGTAAATATATATATTACATAAAATAAAAAGACATTAACACGTAATTTTTAAATTCGCAGAGCTCATCTGTGAACGTTGTGATTTCTTCTACCTGGGCATGCCCTGCAAATAAATAAGAACTGGAATAATGCTCAATACTGGTAACTGGGATCGCGGAGCGTTGAAACCTGAACGGGCAAGAACGCAGAAAGGCGGAATCCGGACGGCCTGGAAAGATGAATGACGAGAGCGGAGAGCTGTTAGAGCGAAGAGCGGCGAGAGTGGCTGCAAACGGGTGACGTCACTTATCAAGTTACTGAGTGGCGATATAGACAAAATTAAAAATTAGGAGAGTTGGTACGGGACTGAAGGGGATATCAGAGCTACTGCTCTTTTTTTCAGAACGTTATATCGCTCGCTCAGTATAGTCAGTTAACCCTTTTGATCGGCTCGGAGCGGACCTCCATCATTACTAAATGGAGCACATAGCATGTCGTCTACATATAGCTACTTGGTAGAGCCTTGGTTTCCGTCAAGCATTTAGAAATATGATGAATAGTGCGGGCCCAATATTGAACATCGTAGAACGCCTGTCACTCCTTCGATGGATCTCTGGACTCTGATTGTACAATTTTGACTATCCCATCATGATATAAATTGTCAAAGGCGTTTTCAAGATCTAGATGAACGTGACGTGTGGTTAAAACTTTCGGTAAGGCCGATAGGTCGATATAGAATTGTAGTGAGAGGGTTTTCAGGTTTACGAATCATAAGAAGCATAATTTCTAATGGATAAAACAAGGTAAAAAGAACAGTATGGTAGTAGTGATAATCTGTATTGCTTTTTTGGGACGTGAAAAATGTTGGAACTCAGGAAATCGTAATAAGAACTTGTTAGTTTGATAGAGCTTGATAACAGGCTGACTTTGAAAGTAAAATGCCTCTAAGGGCGTGAAAGTGGAAAGGGGATGTTTAATTATTCGATTTTTTAATGTGTGCTGTTGATCATGGATGTTAGGATAATGTGCTGGTGTTGTTTTGTGACAGAGATTGATTAAAAATTGTGAGACTAAAAAAATTTGAAGTTTTGTTGTAATATTTCCTAGTTCATATATGCTTGGTTTTTGTTGAGGAAGGAGTGATTGTAAAACGAGAGCAATTTGTTTTAAAAACTACGTTCAATTCAAACAAAACTCACACTTTGTGGTTTAATACTCGCTTGCACTTTGCCACTTTATTTTGTCATTAAATAGTAAGGTAGAAGAAATTCTATAATTGAATAATTTCACGTTTATTCATTTTATTGTAATGTTTTAACATCGTTTTTTTGATTTTTACATTGTTATAATTTTATTAACCATCCAGTTCTCTCTTCAACCTGAATGTTGCGTTCTGTCAAGAAAGACTGGCTTGTGTTTTCTCAAATGGATGACATTCTCCCGAGATTCTTATGTAAACATCGTGCAAGGTGTTGGTTTTTAAGATTTAACCTAGACTCGAGCGGTACCTCAAGAATAAATATGATGTTTTTTCAACCCGCAAACTCCCAAAGAGAAAAATAAAACAATCAACACTGTCAAAACATCAACCAAAGATTAGAAAGCAAATTTAATTTTATAAATTTACATGTCAGTAACGTGACGAATTAATCGAAACATTCCGTTAGTATTTACTTGTAAAAGTTATATTAAAATACGCAATAACCGAACAGGTGAATTAATTGCAATAATAAATAACTGAACAATGGTTTTAATCATTTAGTTACACGGCGCTCATCACTGTAAGGTAAAGGTCCTGGGTTCGAATCCAGCGGCCCTGCATTCGAACCCGACATACGTACAAATGGGCTTTTTTTTTTCAAAAACACCGGCACCCCGAGGGTTGATATAACCTCTGCTGTTGCGAACCCTCGTAAAATAAAAAAATCATTTAGTTGTACAATCCAAACAGGATACAGTCCCAAAGTAGGACAATCATTACAGCATAGAACAAATAAAAAATAAAAATACAATTTAAAAACTAGACATAAAAGTAAATCTACGTTTAATGTAACTTGATCTGCTAAATGTATTTGTATGTACACAATATGTATGTACCAACGGCTTATACAAATTGTGTCTGAAAAAAATGGATTGGCAGTATCTGTTGACCCGTTGAAAAGATGAACTGGGAGAGGAATACAAGCAGAAGACCTACAACTAGTTCTATGAAAAGGCACATGGAAGGCGTTTCATAAGAGAGAAATTTCTTAAATTCCGATTCGGAACATTTCAAATGAAAGGAGCCCACCTTAGGAGCATCAATTACAACATTAGGAACTCTCCAGCAAAAGTAAGCGAACCAGCAATGAAGGTAAACAACTTGAAGTTTATCGCATTAAGAAACTTCTCCCACCTGAGGACTACCAGATTTTAAAACTACATATTTCACCATTTTATGTTGCCCTCTCTCGCCCTTATCAAAATCGAATTGATTTGCAGGGAACCAAATAATACTGGCATATTCCAAATGGCTTCTAACAAGGGACTGATAGAAGAGTTTGATTGCGAAGGGATTGGAGAAGTCCGTAGTCATTCGCTCAATAAAACCAAGACTTCTGAAGGCTTTTTTCGTGATAGATTCAAAATGGTCTCGGAAATCACATTTGGAGTTAAAAATAACGAGATCGAAAATTTTGGTGACTTCTTATATCTCCATTGACAGTATATCGAAAGTTGCTATAATGTGAGTTTCTAGGTTTATGCTTGGAGAAGCAGATAAAATTACTATCTTAACTATTAATGTCTAACTTGTTTAAATGGCACCATTTCTCAATTGTAGTCAGGTCCTCTCGAAGTTATATACAATACTCCCGCAATCCAACTCCTTAAACAGCTTTAAATCATCAGCACTAAAGGACTATGCTTAATAACCCAAGCAACATCATTGAAGAAAGATCAAAAATAAATGTATCGAGTCCTGAGGAACACTCGAGTCAATACGAACAACGTCAGAAAGAGCACCTTTATAGGAGATAGCAAATGATCTATTAACAAAGAATGACCCAAACCAGGCTAGTAAGGGATACCAAATACCAGAGGCCCATAGCTTTTCGACAAGAATGTGTCTATCCACCTTACCGAACGATTTTTTTTTTGCCTTTCTATCTGTGACAATTGGCTCAGAGGAATGAATACCTATCTTAGATAAGATGGCGAAACGAGAGTGCCGGGAGCGCAAAAACGGCTAGAGCTCACCACTCATACGCAGAGGACCCGCCAACCAAGCGAAAGGCATCGGGCTCCCTTTTTATTTTATTTTATTTTTTCAGAGATCTTATTGATGATGCAGACAAAAACCATTTACGAGAGACCTACAGGAAAAGTCTACATCTCTTAGAGGTCCGGAGCCAAAGTTGCCCAAGGATCACAGGAACCCCCACCCCCCACCTGGTAACGACTCGCCCCAGGCAATACACCGAAGAACTCCCGCCGATCCACAGCCACCACCACCCCCGACCAACTAAATCACACCCCCAAATCTGCACTATGCAGAACTTCGAAAATAGCATTGTATATCTGAAATACCAGTAAACCTCATCCAAATCATTTATTTGCAGTATAGATTTATAACTAAAATGCTTTTCCACGTTCCTATTTTTGTACCGCTTTCCCAACATATTCTTTCCCGCCTTACAATACTGTTTACATTATCATGTGTACGAAATCATCCTTCTCTGAGCATATTGTACCCCCAATCTTGACTTGACCTAATCCACTTTATTGTATTGCATTCTCCTTTGGAGATTCAGAAACGATAGATCCCCGGTCTTTTGTTAATATTCGGAATAATATCAATATAAAAAGCACCCGTAGAGTGGGAACCCAATGACTTCTACCAATTTTCATACACTTCTTTTTCTAAACTTCTTTTTACTTCCTTGCTTTCAAAACGTTCAAAGCTTCCCCTTCCCTCAACGCTTGTTCCGTTATGTAATCCACAAGTTCGTTTCCCTCAACTCCTCCATGACCACGTACCCAGCAGAAATTACATACTATTTGCTTTCAACTAACTTCTGGTTAATATATATAAGTGGGAAGTTTAGGGGCCGACAAACAGCTGAGGTCATCGCCGGTCCTCTGCGTGTTTTCCTTCTTTTTCTTTTCTTTCTGGTCACATTCACTTCCCCAGAGTACTCGATATTCCTCGGGGCGGGGTTATAAGCAACCTCTTCCTTTCACGTTAATAAATTACTTTTACTCTCCAGACGTCATACACTCACCCCAGAGTATTTGATATTCCTCGAAGCGGGGTTACAAGCAACCCCTTCCTTTCACGCTAATAAATTACATTTACTCTCCAGACGTCATACACTCAACCCAGAGTACTTGATATTCCTAGGGGCGGGGTTACAAGCAACCCCTTCCTTTCACGCTAAAAATTACATTTACTCTCCAGACGTCATACACTCACCCCAGAGTACTTGATATTCCTCGGGGCGGGGTTACAAGAAACCCCTGACTTTCACGCTAATAAATTACATCTACTCTCCAGACGTCATACACTCACCCCAGAGTACTTGATATTCCTCGGGGCGGGGTTAAATCACCCCTACCTTTCATGCTAATAGATTACATTCATTCCAATAAATTAACATAAAGTCAAACACAGACACAACACAAACACATAAAACTATATACATTTAAAAATCCCTATAGCCCTGAGATACCAGAACAGCGATCTGTGTCCGCTGCCGTGCCTCAAGACTACGCATAGGTCTGATCATATGCCAAAATATTGTCTATATACATTAAGCCTTCTGTACTTGAAGAGGTGCTCGAGCGTTATTCTATCCTTACATAACGGGCACCTACGCAGTCGCTTTCCGGCCAGAAGGTGCCCGTCCGTTATTCTTGTATGACCTATGCGTAGTCTTGTCAGTATGGCCTTTTCCCTTTACGAACCGTTCTCCAACCAAAAGAATGTCCGGAATTTGATAAACAAAAAAGATCAAAAGGGTGATGGCAACCCAAAATACCTATAGGTATATAAAATACCAATAGGTATATGTTATAACGATGCAATCCAGGTTGTTAATAAAAAATCCTACGCCAAAGCTATCCATGGCTCCATCCACCAAAAATCCCCCAGCGTTCCTTATTCTCCCCCACCCAACCACGTTTAGTCTCAACACTCCAAATAAGACGTCCTAAAAGAGAAAACGTACTTCTCCTGGTGAAGATATCGCCCGTATTCAAAAAAGGCTTTATAGACCTCTAATTCCTACTACAAAACTCCTTCTCCAGGGGGTTTGTTTTTTCAGAATTCATTCAGAAGGAAAAAGACTCTGAAAAGAATTTAAATTTTTCGATTATCTGTGAATCAGTTTTTTGAGTAATCATTTTAATTAGAGAAAACAAAATGATGAAATATTAGTGCCTTCAAATTTACAAAATATAATTCAAAATAGCGTTATAATCCTTCCTCTTTTTCAAAAACAGGGTACATCTCGAAATAGGAATATACGCTGCATTGACGAGTATCTACTCGTACATGAGTTTATGCATGACGGTGTTTGTACGAGTGAGTATGAGTGTGTGTGTGCGTGCGTGTGCGTGGGGACGCGCGCTTGTATGATCGGAGATTCCGAAAAAATACGGGTGTACATCTGTGTAAATATCAGTGCGCATGCATATATATTTGCGAACATGTTCGTTTAAGTAGGTATGTCTATAACGGTGTGTATCTGCATGGTTCCGTCTTTGTTTTTCAGTTTTGGCTGTGATAATTTTAAAGATTAGTTTCGTTTTCAATGAACAAGGCTAGGAATAATAACCTAAATGACGTACAATGGAACTCTCTGTCAATTATACCTAAAAAGTAAACCTCGAAGCCCTAATAGACGGATTAATTTGGTATTCCTATCAGAAACGTGGTTAAATTCCCCGACCCTTTGTAAATTCAGGAGTTTCTACTTTCTCAGGAACGATAGGGATGACGGTTATGGGGGCGTCGGTATTTTAGTTAAAAATCACTTAAATTCCTAAACTATAAAATCAGCCAACGAAACTCAATCGTTTTACAGTTGGCATTCAAATCCTGCAAGGTGGCCCCATTCCACTCACTAGTGTTTCTGCTAATTTATACAACGTTTAGAATAATTATATAAGGATATTATGTGTAGTGCTCTTAAAAGTGAGGGCGTCGAAATTTTTGTACCTATGCTGCCACAATCGTTTGTTATTAATATTGATTATTGAAAAACGAATAGTGACCCTAAGATGAACGTCCACTCCTCCGTATCTATCATCACGGTAAGTTGAGGTCCTCGAAATATTATTGCTTTATTTGTTTTTAGCCAAGTTTCTGATAATAAGATTATATATATATATATCGATTAAATGGGCAATTTTAGGGAATTACAACGGCAATTCCAGTGAAGTCTCTTCATGTCTACGAATAGAATTTTTAGATTGTTGGATTTGTTAATGTATTTTAATCAAACAGGTCCGTGTCTCTTTTTTAATTCAACATATTTAAATTTAAAAAAAGAAAAAAAAGCGGTTTTGATAACAATTCTTCTTCTCACAGGATTTATTTTCACATAGGGACGTGTAAATGATTTTGATGTGCTTGGTAATTACTAAATCCCTTTATCAGACTTTTACTATGTTTTTATAAGAGAGAATACAGAGTTTGGACATCAGTTAAAGTTTTAATTAATTTTTTTTAACCGAAAAAATCACTGAGGGGGAATTTTGTACCAAAGAAGGACGGTTTATCGCGGTGGCGTTATGCAACGTATAAACAAACACGGTACGCTTTTTGTATTTCAGGAGAACAATTGCTGTCTTTTCTTTTTAAATAAGTGTTTGGAACCCTAGTATACGGTGTATGCATGTTTGAAGGAAACTTAGTTGATAGGGCTTTCAAATTTATGGCTAGAGGAGCGTACGTAAGTTGCAATCTCTGGAATTTACTTCAAAGAAGCCAAAAATTAAATTTTTTTGCAGTTATTTTTTTATTTTTTTTACGAAGGTTCCCAACAGCAGAGGTCATATCAACCCTCAGAGCGTCGGTGCTTTTGAAAAAAGCCAATTTCTAAATATGTTGGGTTCGACTGCAAGGCCGCTGAATTTCGATTCCGGGGAACTTTACCTTAAGCGGCCCATAAACGATCAATATTATTGCACAATATTTTGGGTTGTGCAATTTAATTGATCATGTGTAGACAATATTGAAAGTTGAAAATATATTGTACAACCGGGAAAATATTGCACCGTCTGTTGGCATTATTGCGCAATATCAGTCAGTTTGTGAAGTATCAACAAGGGGTACAGTTCATTGCACAAACAAAATTTTGTACAGTATTATTGAACGTTAAGGGGCAACCGTCAAATTATTGTGCAATCTATATTGTACAATAATATTGACCGTCTATGGGCCGCTTTACAGTGATAAGCTTTGCGACAACGGCTAAACCGTAGAGGCAACCGACGCCCCCCCCCCCAATTTGCAGTTATTGCTGAATATAACGTGCTGGATATGACTTTTAGTCTTTGCTGTAGAGAGAGCCTGGCAAATTTCGGATAAGACCTTTCTGACCCTTTATGATTTCTATTGCAATTAACGCATTTCACAATTCGTGCACCTACTACATCGCCTTCATGCGTGATCCCACAAATATCACATTTACGACATTGATCCTTGAAATGATTATATCTTAGACAATTCGCACATTGTCTGATAGGGGGAACGTACGCATCCACTTGACATCGTACTCCATATAAAGATTCAAAATCGGGTAATTGCTGTGAATCAAATGTTAGTACAAGTACTTAATATATTTCTTTTTTCAAATCTGTCCACTTTATACATCTAAGTTTCGCGTTTGATGGTTTTTAAAGGAATAATCGTTTTTATTGACGATTCTATTTATTACTCTGACGTATTAAGGTTTCTAATAACTCCTTTTATATACAAAACACATAAATTGTGTTCTTTCAACACATCTAACGTGTCTATTGCATTTTTTGCGAAGGACGTTTTATTTCCTAATCTCTATTGCACATATGAATGATCACATTACTACATTTGAAATTTGATCGGGTTATAATCTTACCTAATTTCAATGAGTGCATTTTTCTTACACTTTAGATAATTCTTTTCGGAAATATTACAAATAGACACTTATCGGCTGGCTTTACCTATTTAAAAATACTTTTTGTAACAAGGATCGTCTATCTCGAATTTCCCTGGATTTACTTCACCTAAGGGCTTTATAAACATTTTATTTTATCCCTATGTTGGTATATCGTCCGATATTTGTTTTTTTGGTTTTGAACCAACATCAATATCTAGTATCATTTCACCACCCACTTCCCTGTCAATCATTTTTTTTTCCGGGGGATTTCCCCCCGGATCCGACATATTCATTAAGAGCTATTGATTTCCATATTTTATTTAAAATGTATTTTTAAATAAATAAGTAATATAAATAACGAAACAATTTGTACTTCTTGTAGTGAACTCGCTCGTAGTAAGGAATTCAACACAAAAGCAAACAAGGTGACCCGAAATACATATGAATCGATGGCTGAATCACGACTGAACGAACGCTTTTGATGATCAGTTACACAGCATGAACATTCTTGCCAAATTCAACAACATTTATAATAAAGTCTATACAACAGTAGGTTCGTAGTGGTTGAACGCCCCTTCACAAACCTATGTTGATCAATCATCAGTTCTTATACGCTATAGAGAGTGATTCAGAAACAAATGAGCTCATCTCACTATAGGCCTGTAATTGGACTAAACAAACATATTGTCATTTTTATGAACAGTAAACGTCCTTCTATAACTTCCTTTTCTCATGAAATCTACTAGATGCCATCCAACAGTTGAAGAAGCCATCAAGAGGAATACTCAGGGAATGACAACCTTAAGAAAATGTCGGGAATACCATCAGGCCCACACTGGCATTATATTTTAGAGCATTTAACTTTTTTTCTACAAAAACCGCGCTAAAATTAATATTATCAAGATATACGGATCACAACTTATTGGATCCATTTGATCATTAATAAAACTGTGAGGTCCGTTGTCACGATCCAAAACAACAGTTTTGTTTTATTGCTGCGCTTTAAGTAATAACAGTATTTCATGGGAAGATTACTTGAAGTTTTGTTAAAACGGTTTAATTTTACACTTCTCTATGTAACTTATTAGAGTTCTCATAAATCATACTTTTTATATTTTCGATGCGTAAGCACTGTCTAAAACATAACCTTTCTTTTTTATATATGGAGTTTATTATTTGAAGAATATGTAACGTATATTCAAAGGATTGCGTGAATTGTGTACTCGTTTGACTATATAACAATGTTGTATTAAATTCTTTGTATAAAAACTAATTAATAAAAGATAACATTTTTTGTTTGTATTGGGTTGTCCGGAAAATAATGCAGGATTTTGGTATTAAACAAAAAAAAAGAAACTAGTTACTTTAAAGCAATGTTCTTTAATCAAAATAATTTCCCATACTCTCAATACATTTCTCCCAACGTGTTGGTAACTTATTAATTCCGTCTGAGTAGAATTCAGAATTTTTAGAATTGATAAAGTCAATAAATGCATTTTCCAGTTCCGTTTGATTTTTGAATATTATGTGTTGTAAGTAGTGGTCCAGGTGTCTAAAAAAATGGTAGTCAGTAGGCGAGAGGTCCGGAGAGTAGGGTGGGTGAGGCAAAGTTTCATAGCCAAGCTCCAATAATTTTTGTGACGTTACACGTGACATGTGGTCGAGCGTTGTCATGCAACAAAATGGGCCCTTTCCGATTGACCAAAGAGGGCTTCATTACTGCCAATTTCTGATGCATGGTATTAATTTGGTTACAGTATGATTCAGCATTGATGGTTTCGCCAGGATTTAAGAAGCTGTAGTGTATTAAACCAAATGAAGCCCACCATACCGTAACCATTACCTTTTTTTGATGAGTTGGGGGCTTTGGAAAATGTATTGGAGCTTCTCCTTTGTCGAGCCACTGTCCAGAACGTCTAGTGTTATCGTAGAGAATCCACTTTTCGTCACATGTAACAATTCTGGCCAGAAATGGGTCATTTTTGTTTCGACAAAGAAGTGATGCACAAACATCAAAGCGCTGATTTTTTTGGCGATCGTTTAATGAGTGTGGAACCCAATTTTCGAGTTTTTTCACTTTTCCAATCGCCTTGAGGTGGTCAGCGACGGTCGTTTTACTGACTTTGAGTTGCTCTGCAAGTTCTCGAACAGTTGTTTTGGGGTTTTCTTCCACCACTGATCGCAGAACATCATCATTAAGAGAGGAAGGCCTTCCACGACCTTCTTCATCTTCAAGGCTGAAATCTCCCTCCCGAAATTTTTTAAACCACCTTTGCACAGTGCACTCATTAACACAACCCTCGCCCCAGACTTGGTTAATGTTTCTAGCCGTTTGGGCTCCGCTTCGGCCGAGTTTAAACTCGTAAAAGAAAATCGTACGAAATTCTCGCTTTGACATTATAAGGATGACTGAATTATTTCCAAGTAGCGGAATGCTACAGAGGTAAACAAACAATATCATTTGGAAGAGGATTAATAAGTGTTGACATTCATACAAATGAGTAATCCTGTAAACGTAAACAGAATATTTTATATAGATTTTTTTTAATGAAAACTTAAAATCCTGCATTATTTTCCGGACAACCCAATATTTTTTCATATCAAACCATGTGTATGTATAATGTACTAGGACGATCCCCAAAACGATCAAAATAAGGCTTCATCGAGCTTAACATAACTTAAACCTTAATGTTTCTGGATGTTCATTTCATTTCTGATCACTTTGGTCCTCGTTTTCTTGCAAATTCAGGTCTAATGATTTGGTTAAATGAAAAGCATCTTTATTTAATAAAGGAGGCTTGATCACAAATCATTTATTTCAAAATATCTAATAATCTAATATTATCTATCTAATAATCTCTAATCTGTCAAATACACTTCATCTATTTTGGAATGTCGGTCAAATATTTTTATAACAAATAAGAGTGCACTCATTTTGGTTTCGTTTTGTTCACCTCAAAAAGCTTTGAATACGGTTTTAATCAAAAATATTTTTTGCTTCCCAATGACTATCATTTTTTGCGAAAAAAATAATCATAAATAATCATAAAAATTATGATAACGTTGTAACAAATCCACCGACTTATGTAACTTTATGGAAGTTCGTACCCTTTGAAACTGCACATAGTAGTAGAAACGTGCCCGTTGTAATTCAATCAGAAGCGGAGAAGTAAAATAAAATGTTTGAGGTAGTTTTTGTTTATTACGTTTTGTTTATTTGTTTCTATTTATCTCCCTTATAATGATATAAACATAACCACAACCATTACCATAACCAAAGTTTGTTACATATGCCAAAAGAAGAAAAATCCAATTTCTCAAGGTTGTAAATGCGTGGATTTTGGATAAAATTTGGATAAAATCAAAAGGCGTTATGAATTTTTAAGTGGAACCGCAGACATCAGCAAAACAAAAAAAATTCCACATGGCGGTTATACCCCAAATGGTTCAATTTTTTCTGCCTATAAATATTGGTATGCAAGTGCTTAAAAAGCTTAAATTAATGTAACTTTGTTAGACACTTGCTCGAGCGTTTCTGCCAGTGTACCCTACAAACTAAGAAAAACTATTTTAAATAAGTAAAGTATTAAGTTTTTTAAATGTAGGTTTCTGCGGTTATACTGCATGCATTTCAAGGTCATTATGCAAAGGTTGATTTTAAAAAAATAAAGGATGATGAAATCGGTTGTAATTAAATATATATCCATTGATGTGAAAGATCCTTGAAAAGTCCTCTACAAATTCTTTATCCAACAATTAATTACTTCTATTTAATCCCTTATCATATATTTCCGATCCCACCACTCTACAGTTCAACTAGGCCACCTCGTTGTAGTCGTTATCGCACCCTCCTCTGGTCTTTCTCGATGTTGCGCTAGCATGCGATCAGGTGTGGCATGCTAGGATGAGGTGTAAACTCAATGGTATTCTCCATACTACCTCCAACCTTATCCTATAGTTCTACCTTGCCGACCGTTACTTCTAGGAAACATACGGTTTTTCCCATTCACCAATCCGTCCTGTACGGGCAGGAGCCTTCAAAGTACTGCTAGCATCCTTAATCACTTAATATTACGCTGTTCACTTTCCAGATGATGCTGCAATCCAGTCTATTCGCAAATATCCGGTCCTTGCCGTTCGTACCTTATAGTCTCACCTTACCGTCCTTGAGCCCTGGATAAAAAAGTGGGGGATAAAAATAAATTAGAGTAAATGCCACATTAACACACTTGAGGCCGAGAAATTCTTCTTCCTGTATACCGTCTTCCTCTACCCACGACAAACTGTGTTCGCTACTTCGGACTATACATCGAGAAACGTGGAGTCCTTATACCAAAAGTACTTAATGGGCGATACAAATTTTTCTCTCCACTCTTAATCTGACGATCCAAACTATCCCTTAACAATAAAAAAATAATCTACAACACACAAAACTAATCGACACTACGCAAACCAACATGGACTTACTGTATGGAAATATGGTGCTCAGAAAGAACAAGCAACTCCTATCGAGTCCAATCCTTACAGGCCAAGACCCTCCGTTGTTTTAGAATTGCTCCTTTCTATGGGCCCAAAAGTACCCTTCACTATGACCTAATCCCTTGTTTTTCACGGCTGCACCTCGAGATAAGACAAATTCGAATTATCACTCACAGGTTATCCCAATGCCTGAGTAACCCAACTTTCTTCAATCTCACTTCCTCCTGATTTCTTCTTGAGTGATAGGGATTGACAAGTGAATGCTGAAGTTTAATTACATCGGAGTCTCACTGCTGAGTATCATCTCCGCTCAAGAACATACAAGTCAATTATATTTCTTTATCACTCTTGTATTTGCATGTTGTATGAACTATAGAGTTATAAATTTCATCTATATAAAACACCAATACAAAACACACAAACCAAACGCCGTTTCCAACAAATAAAACAAAACATTAGGTTTGGAAAAATTACCATTAGTTTTGAACACAAATCAAAACTTGTAGATATTAATTTTTATAGCAAAATGTTGCATTTTTTCTCGCCGATGTCCGGTGTCATGTCACACACATGTCTGTGACAATGTCAAAATCTTAGGAATACGTAATTCCTCTTGCTCTTCTGAATTTTTGTTCAAATTCAACATTATTACAATCGATGTAAAACTTAAACACTCTTCTTTTAAATCAGTTAATTCTTTTCAGTATACACAGANAAAAGATTGAATGAAATCAAGGAAAACCTCTTGAATATATTATATTACTTTTATAATTCTGTTTTATTTATGGAAACATTTGTTCCTGTACGTGTAGTTCTAACTACCTGTAAACGTTCTTGCCGATCATCAGAGTTGTTTCAAGATGATCACCAATTTTGTGATTTTCGGGAAAAATCTGAGGCTTTTGGAAAGTAAAAAATTGTAGGAGAAAAATTTGTCTTTGGCAGGCATAAAGCACAGGAACTTTTGTCGAAATTTGTTTCTTTAAATGACCTTTGTTTTTAACTGTATTCATTCCAAAGTTTGTTTCTTTTTAAAGATCTTGTAGGCTACTTTTTAATAAGAACAGTAACAAATAGTTGCCTTTTTATAAATTGAATACATTTTGAAGCGGCCCTGCTCATCTTCATTATATGAAACTCTTTACATTAATTCAGGGCCATATATTTAGGCCAAGACAAAGAAACTCGAAACAACACGACCCATTAAAAAAATATACAAATATAAAATAAAAATATAAAAAATAATAAACAAAATAATAAAATAAAAAACAAAACAACAATTGCTTACGCGGTTAAAACCACAATACCAATTAAAACGAAAAATGATGGAATGACAATACAATGCGCACAGACTTAATCCAACAAACAAAGATAACAGCACACGCACATTAAAAAAGAGACGTGACTAAACAGAAACACACAGAATAAGTGAAGATGGCGGATTGCCGAAACGATGATCTAAGAGACCAACCCAGCGAAGATATACAGCCAAATTTCAGGTTCATCACCCCGCAGACAAGGATAAATGACACATTTTTTAGTTAATAGTTAATTCAGAAAAAAAAACGTAAATGAATATATGATGTTTAATGCGTTCCTTGTAATCTTTTAACAGGCGGGATTTATTTAAAATAGAAGGCTATTTAAAAAGAACAACTTACGTAATTGCTATCATTACATCTCAAAAAACTGACTTGAATCTAACCAATTATCCAAATAAAATTGGTAATACTTCCTTCATAACTGACATATTATGCCGTCGGCTGAGTCAGTCCCATTGAAATTATTTCCAAAGCGGTGATGTTAAAGGATGGTCCTATTAAAAGAACCAAGGAACAAGAACGTCCAAGTTTACGCCCCTCAGGAGCTTTCCCAACGTAACTTTCATGGCCGTGCATTTCTCAAGCCCTCCTGGTGACGTCTGTTTACAGAATGAGATAAACTGATTTGATACTTCCATCTCAGCGATCAATACAAGGTTTTCATTATTTTCTTCAGTTTTACACTTTAGAAAATACATTATTCTATAAAAGGGAATATAGGGTTATTTCTACAATCGAAATCCTACTACAGTCATGATTATTTATTATATTCCAATAAAAATTATATTAAATTTGCCTCTTAACTAACAAAAGAGTATAGAGATTGAGAGAAAAAAATATAATTAAAAACCGAATAAAAAGTATTACCAATTCGGACACCGTTTTTCCACTTCAAGTATAGACTGGAAAAACTCACACGAATTTTTTTGGGCGATTTCCGTGAATAACAAACATTGCAAATTGTCGAATCATATTACATAATTTGTATTTTATATTGTTGAAATGTTACTTGGCTTAAAAGAAAGGAAAGACATCCATGCAGCTCCGAATCCGAGTTTGTTCTCTCCCTTCGATCAATAAGGCGATCACTCGTGCCAAGATGATTAGATCCAGTTGTTAGAAGACTCTTGTTATCGTTAATTCCAGTGTCGGTTGTATAAATAAAAATATCGGCTCAGCTAGTATTTTATTAGAATCACCAGAGATGGCTTATCAACCAAGACTAAACTTTTAGGTTAACAATTGCATATATCTGGAATAAAAAATTACCGATATTTTTATATCTATCACATGAGCAATTTTAATTTCAAACTTTCTTTCTCTCTCAAGTTTCACACAAGCAACCAGTATGTAAATCATTCACCTTTCAGTTAAATGTCCCCAAATAATAATATATTGTTAATTGCTTTAATCGCTGACTGAATAAGACAACAATTACATTACTTTAGTGGTCAAAATATATAGGCTCTTGACGCAGAATGTATGAGATAAAAGTAAAAAAAAATTAATGGCTATAAATTTATTGTTATATTAAATTCATGTATTTTTACATACTCTAACTCAATATATTACTGTAAAAACTAACACATTATTATTTTTAATAACTTACACATAAATGTAATTGGTGAAAATTTTACCTTAAATAAGATAGAATTTATAATTCCCATACTAGCTAGACAAGCTCTTTATTATGTGACAAACTTATATAAAATGAAATGGATGTATGCATATAAAAAGGTATAAGTAGATTACGATAATCTAACAAAATTTTTCGAGATTTAAGCGTTATTAGTTCTTTTCTTCGATTATTAAAATCATATATTTCATATCAAACTAAAACAAATATTTCCTACTTTCCTTTATCCATTGCCTCTGGAGTGACTCAGGGTACTGAGGTAAGGCCCATTTTTTCATAATCTGTACCAATAAATTGCTCAAATTTGTATTTCAAGAAAAATTGTTAGCTATGCTGATGACACTTGCATTATTTTTTTTGCCAAAATCATTGAGACATTAAACCACTCCATTAATTCTGGCCTGCTAATGATCAAATGTTGTCAAACCAATAATAATGATCTATAAATTTATATGTTCGGTATTTAACTGTAGGTGGCCAAAGACATCTTTCCGGGTAACAAAAAAGGGGAGGCCAGACCAATTAAAAGATAATTTTTTTGGTCATAGCAGGTCGAAAATATTAGACAAATATTCCAGCTTTCTTGCCTCTGGCCCCTAAGAACCGAGAAAACACATTTCATTTAATTGTAATATATATTTTTTAAGTCTGGGCATGTGTATTGCATGTATTCCATGATATTATACATCGGTTGATATTTTTACCTACGCTAACAAACTAAAATGCAGGATTGTATTAAAAGTTATCGCATATATATAAAGTTAAACCAAAAGGATATTTTACAGGAAAAGTAGGCAACAAAGTTGTTTATGATAAAACGATTCAGGTTAGTTTTAAAGGCCATTTAAAGCTCTTCGATACGACTTTTTATATCAAACAAAAATAGACATTTTTACGGTGGATTAGCCGAGGGCGATTTTTCTCTCTCTGGTGTCTGGTGTTCCATTTTTTTTAATATATTTATTTATAACTCCTCTATATTTTATGCAAATCAACGTCATTACAACCGTTGTTAAAGCTTAATATTTTGTCTATTAACTTGTTTCAACAAGATTTAGAGTAAATGTCATCACAATTGAAAAAAGTAGGTATAAAATTAATAAACAATTTAAACGTTTTATTTTATATATAATAAGTCTAGTTTTTGTCATAAGTGCAGTTTCTTATGCTCTACATATTACTAAATCATTTCTCCAGTAGATTTCTTTCAAGATTCATTAATTTTCTAATTTTTTAACATAATTGGTAACAAAAATTTTGAAGGCGAAAATTTTTAGAAAAAAATATTTTGTTTAATTTCTCAACAATTTCTATGAGCGTTTTGTTCATTATTTTTGCTTCCAAACTACAGAAGGTAGGGCAGCCAAGTATTCATGCGGGAAGTCGAAAAAATTTTGTTTTCCAAAATCAAAATTTCCATTTGCATTTTGCGTTTCAGGCCTTTCTAAACAATTTTGGTTCTATATCTGTCAATTAATCCCTTGTAACCTGGAAAATACCGAAACCATAAGACCAATTTTTATGAAATATTCTTAGATTGCGAGTTGGTTCTCCGTGTCCACCATGAATTTCATCGCAATCGTATGAACGGTATCGGCTGCGCATGCGCAACTGTAAAGTTCCGTACACAGCTGTAGCTCTGAAACCATTTGACGCATTCTTATGCAATTTTGAAAGATTTGCGGATTGTTTTGCAGATGATCCCCTATTAATTTCATTCCAAACGGTGGAAGCTATACTGCCCAACCATTTGGCAAATGTTTTTTATTTATTTATTAGGGTGGCCGTTTCAGAAAATTATTGTCTACCTTATTTATAGTTACAACAAAATTTTAACATATTTGGCTATAAGAAGAAAAAGTTCAATCTCGAAACGAGCGAGTTCGTATCTGTTGAGACGTAGCGAAATAGGTCGGTGGGAAAGTTTAAAGGAGGCAAATGAAGTTTTTTAACGGTTCTAATACGCAGGACAATAGATAAAGTACAGAGGAGTTATTCATTTGTAAAGTGTTAAATTTTGAGCTAATCCGTTCAGTTCCAAAATTAGCGTTCGATTACTAATTGAGCCATTACCTTTGAAATCTTCTATTATCTCAACAAAATGTATATATATTAGCTCAAATTGGAATTATTTTTTTTAATAATAGAACATTTCAAAGGTAACGAATTAACAAGTNCCCCGCCCCGAGGAATATCGAGTACTCTGGGGGAGTGAATGTGACCAGACTTCTATGTTAGTATTGTATGTTGTTTCTATTTTACTCTATTGGAATGAATGTAATTTAAGGATGAAAGGAAGGGGTTATTTACCCCGCCCCGAGGAATATCGAGTACTCTGGGGGGAGGGAGTGACGTCTGGAGAGTAAAAGTAAGTTATTAGCGCGAATGGAGTGGGTTTAACCCCGCCCCGAGGAATATCGAGTACTCTGGGGGAGTGAATGTGACCAGACTTCTATGTTTGTGGCGATATAAATGTTATGTATTGTATGTTGTGTATCTATTCTTAAATTGACCACCTGAGGTACTGACAAGAGGCTAGCATTTTAAAATAACGACGTAATATACAAGTAAAAGCAGAGAGTCAGTAACCAGATCGAGATGCTCAAATGGCTGCAGTTCAATACAAAATACGCGAGAAAGACAGAAAGAGAAGGAGTACCCGCGGAGGGCCAGCGATGACCTCAGCTGTTTATCGGCCCATAAACCCCCATATACTATATTATATATATGGTACAAACGTACAAACTTGAAAGGACTCTTCGTGAAGAATGGGCTAACCTCCAGTAAAGAGTTATTTCCAGACCGGTAGAAAGTATGCCCAGGCGTCTTCGGGATGTAATTAAGGCAAGAGGAGGAAATAAGCGATATTGAAATATTAATTAAAAATCTAAAATAATATTAAAAACAAATTTTATATGTCCGTCTTTTTTTTATATTGTTCTATTTTTCATTTTCCTTAGCAATTTACTTTTTTTAAACTTTTTTAGACAAAGACTCAATTATTATACGATAAAAAACGTGAAACTTTGATTAATATATAAAATAATATACAAAACAAGTTATATTACAAGGGTGGAATTTTGTGTTTGTCAGTGTATATTAAACTGTTATTGATATAACCTAATTTTATTTTGAAAGAGATAATATATTTTTTAAAGAAAAAATTATTATACAATAATACCTGCAATAAAAAATGTTTATTTACAAATACAGTATCATTCAGTACACCAGAATCATACAAAAATCGGGACGGGGACACAAAGGTTCGCTGCTGGGCTGAAGCACAGTTCTCATATCGGTGGTACAGGCTCTATGTAAGGAGCCAAAAATGATAACTTATCTCCATATCCGGAAATGCTGAATTTGGCGCAATAAGAAGTTTCCCTTCATGAAGTTAATGTCAATTACTTTCGTCTTTTCTTTTTTCCAAAATAAATAAGTCTGTTATTTAGGAACAATTTAGACAACCACTTTATGTAAATATCATTTTATTGAGAATCGATATTTCGCGGATTTCGCGGGAACTATCTTATAGTCTTCGGCTTTGTAGTAGTTTTATTTTAGTTACACTCTTAGTTTGACCAATTGTACTAAAAGAAAATGCATGAGTTATTATTTAATAATAATACTGTTTCAGTTATTTCGCTTATTTTAATATTTACACGCAATTTTCTTTTATTTTAATTGTTTTACGTGCTTGGTTACAAGATCCCTTATTTTTTTAAAAGGCAGGAAAAAAATGGATGAAGACAGAGGACATTGAATGGTAGATGGCTTTGTCCGAGCGGAAAGTTTTTTGTCTTAATATCATAAGCAGTATTTTTTGGTCGTGGATTACGGAATAAATCCTATGCTTACTAAGTTAAGAAAAAGGACAAGGGGGACGGGATTCCGAAGTATTGAAATATTGAGATTGGAATGGGGGTAGCCGACCTATTGGATGTTCCATTACGGTTTTTTGCATTTTCCCCCAATCGTCGAAGATTGGCACTGTTTGATAAAAAATAAAAATATAAAATGAGCCAAAGCATATGTAACTAATGCATGCGGAAAACATGTCAGCATTCGTCGCAGCGCTGGAAAAGCCCGTATTGATTATAACTTATTAAAATATTTTCAGGTTTAAATGTATGACGTAAATATGCCAATATTGTATGTAATAGAGATACATCAAAGGGACTGGGTA
This sequence comes from Cimex lectularius, assembly GCF_000648675.2. Lineage (NCBI taxonomy): Eukaryota > Metazoa > Arthropoda > Insecta > Hemiptera > Cimicidae > Cimex > Cimex lectularius. Next base: position 722,534 of record NW_019392816.1, read on the forward strand.
TGTGTAGAGTGGGAATGATGATTTTAAAATCATCAAGTAATACCGGCTGTGACGTCGATTCTAATTAGGTAATAATCCTCTTGTTTTTCTGGTGACACACAGACATATTTTCCCATTTGCTGATCATGTTTTTTCGAGCTGAATAATCTTTGGAAAATTACGTTTCAACTCATGAAACTTGCCAATTAGGAAATAAAAAAAGAACTTCAATGAATTCACTGAATTGATTAATTAAAAATATTGAAATATATTAACAGAAAAAGCACTGATAATTTTGAATTGTCTTTTTTGTTTTTTACAATTTTAAAAATTTAAAAAAATCTAAATTAAAAAGTATTATGTAAAATACAAAGCACAGATGACCCAGTTTCATAAGTACTAGTTATTGTTGAAAATCTGTTCACGCTATTTAGTACTCATGAGTAGAATGGAAATAAGCTCTGCCACAAACTTTACTTGAGCTTAAACAAATACCTAACTCCCTGAAAAAGAAAACCCCAGAATTACTATTTACTCTATAAAACTTAAGCGTAGATACTTATTCTTTAAATGTAACCAAGTTAGATAAAAATAATAAAATATGTCAAAAAACCTACATTGTGTACAGAAATGATCGAAATTCCACTGGCGGAAGTATGGCTGTTGCTGTAAAAAACACGATCCAGATGATCTTTTTGATTTACGAAAATGAATATCGATGTATTTAATTGGAATCAAAGTGGATTTTCAAAATGCGAAATAATTTTTACCCGAGCGTATAGAACAGTTAAACATCGCCATTTAAAACTGAACAGTCTAAATTGACAAAACAGTGCTCAAGGGTGGTTATTGCAGGTGACTTAAAGGGAAGGCATACTGTCTGGAATTGTTCAACCTTAAATCTAAATCTAAATCGATCAGGTGAAGTGTTATACGATTTCGCTCTAAAGCCACACTGGCATATACTCTTCCACGATAACCATACTTTTTTTCACCGAGGCCGAAAACCCCTAGCACTTTGGATCTGGCGGTTACAAATCGAAGGATAAATATATAATATATAACTGGCCGAGTAAGTGTTACTAATTAGTTTGCTTAGGTTTTATCATAATTCACAGTTATTTACGCTCTACTTAAAATCGTCTCACTGTGATGACTCGCAGTTATTTTCTACTGACAAAACGGGCTGGAAAAAATGCTCATCCATAACTCGTCCAGCTAATGTCGAACTGTGCCACGGCATTAGGTGTAATACAAACATCATTTGAAGTATCTAAAGCGTTCGTTAAGCAAAAAGATAGTAGACTTCCATCAGGGCTTACAGGACCATACTCAATCTACTACGAGACTGCCTATGCTTACTAACTGGCGTAAATCCAATTGGTACTCTTTTTTACCTTAAAAAGTAAAAGCCTCAAACCGGATCACTCTTAAAAGCATGAAATGGAGAAAAATAGTGATGTCCAAAAAGCCGTCAGTCGGGGGAACGCATCTCTCCAGCTCCCCGTACAAAGAGACCAGTTTGCTGAAGCATTGGAATCAGAATTGGCCAAAATCTAACTAATTCAATCACGATTAAGAATTTTGATTGAAGTTTAATCATGATTGAATTAGTCATGAGTAAATTAATCATTATATAATTTAATCATAATTAATTCAATCATGAGGTATGACTAAATCATATAATGATTAATTTACTCATGACTAATTCAATCATGATTAAACTTCAATCAAAATTCTTAATCGTGATTGAATTAGTTTGATTTTGCCCAACAATGACCAACTTACCAAAATCCAACCGACTCCGGATTAAAATTTTGAGATGAGAGGCCAACCTTCAAAAATTGTTATCATAAACGAAAACCAAAGTTACATAATTATTCTACATGTCTATTTTATTACAATCAAGATCCCTAGATGGTGTATTTTCCAAATAATGTATAAATCTCTCTTTTTAGTGGAATAAATTTTAATTCAAAGAAATATTTTTTCCATTGATCGGTTATGTAAACATATTTACTTTTCAAAGCATAGTTGCGTAGTTGTTCTAGGATGTTTTTATTTTATTATTATTATTATCATTATTTTTTGGCTTTTCATAATGACGGAGTTTTACTTATAATTGGAAGATTGATTTTTGTTAAATAAGTGTTGAAGGAGTTTCGTTTTGATGAAATAAATTTCTGTTAGAAAATTTTTTAAAAGTGATGAAGTGTATTTTTCATTTTTTGAGCACTCATTTGAACATGATTTATCGAAATTTAGTCATGACTAACTATATTGTGATTAAATTAGTCATGCCTCGTATTTAATTACTAGTCATGACTAATTTAGCCATCAATCACATATGGCGACCAATGACTAAATTAGTCACTTACTACCAATCATGACTAACAGTCTGAGTATCAATCATTAATCATTAGACATGACTAATTTTTGCCCAACACTGATTGGAATCCGTTCGGGGGGGGGGGGGTCCGCTTCTCATGAAAGACAAGTTCAACTGACAGTTCGGTAGTACCGAAAAACGATTTCTTACCAGTAGCTGCGAAATGATAACTCCGCGTGAATTAAAACAACTATAAAGAAAGACTGTTACGAAAATCACCCGGACTGGACAAAAATAAGCAATATCATGCTCAAAAACATGCCACTTAAAGCCATTGTTCTTATGTCTTTAACAAACTAATAAAGCTAGCAAAAACCCTAATGATTCACTAAATTACCGCCCCATCAGCTTGCTTAGTGTCTTAAGTAAAACCTTTGAAAAGGTCATAGATCGGCGGGTTAGAGATTTCTTAGACAAACAAGGGCTACGTATGCTGAAGCAATTTGGCTTTAGGTTTTCCTTATCAACACAACCCCAACTCACGAGGCTCGTTGACCTCATTACATGGATGTTTAGCGGTGCAAAGCATATTGGAGCTTTATTCCTAGACATTACCAAAGCAATTGACACGTTTTGGCACGCTGGGCTACTGTTTAAATTGATCCAAATGGGATTTCCTTAGTACCTTGTTAAAACAATAGGCAATTTGTAGTATCAATCAAAGGCGTGGAATCAACGATACGCACTGTGGCTGCTGGAGTCCCGCAAGGTTCTGTTTTAGGCCAACTATTTTTCCTGATTTTCGTTAACGACCTGCGAACACCTGTGGAGAGGACCGTCCGGTACTTTGCGAAATGGAAAACCGGAACGTATAATATATAACCAAGACTGAACCCACTCTCTTTACGAAAATTGCCCGTGGCCCACGAATTAAGCTTTGCGGCGAAGTAATAAACTGTTCTCCCACAAGAAGGTACCTTGCCGTTCTGCTGGACACTAACATTCACAATTCACTTAAATGAATTATTCTAAAAAGGAAATGATTATATAAACATTTTATTTCCACTTCTCAGAGATTTCCGATTGAGCGTCTAAAATAATCATTTATCAAACCATTGTTAGGCCTGTCCTTATATGCTTGCGCTGTTTGGGGCTTTGCTTGCAACTATAAAATTGCAATTATAAAAAGGAGTAAAGACCTCAAAACAAGTTCCTACGATTATACACGAATAGCCCGTTAGCAACCAAAATAGATAAACTCCACTCAACCTCTGGAGTTCAGTATCTCCGAACCTATATTGACACAAACTCTACAAATTTTTCGTAAATTGCTCATGTAGTACATTAGGCCTTCTAAAAGGCATCGGTTGGAAACTTTATCAAAATTTCAAGACCAAACGTAAAACGAGAGAGAGGCTTATAAATTCCTACAATCGAATCTAATTTAATTTATGTAAATAATTAATTTCCATTGCATACATACTTACGCACTTCTCTATCTATGGACCTAAACATCTATGTATATATTTGTGTTAACTTATTTATTTTTCATTATTTAATAATTTATTTAATTAGTGATATAAATTAGAATGTAATAAATAGATGCAGCGGGTTTTATTAGAAATTTTCCAAGCTTCCAACAATAAAGTCATTTCAGCCCCCCTCACTGCACTGTTGTAGCCGATGGGGTTCTCAATATTCCGCCATCGGCCCTACAGTCTAAATGATCACCCACTTACAACAAACAAATAAATAACTTACTTATAAATAAATACACGACACAATAAAACACAACACAGATACACTTATTTACACAGATATTCACGTTTTATACACTATTTACAAGTGAGGAAACACCCCCGTTTCTCTTAAAAAGCTGAATAGGGGATCCAGCATTTGACTTGCTCGCCCGAGTACCGTTTTTATATCAGGGTTCATGCCTACTCGCTCCCTGTAGGGGGCCAAGGCACGGCACTCCTCGACAAGATGAGACACACTGAGCAANTGTTACGCTATAATACAATCTATTTTAGGTTATTTGTTTTTTAATTTATGTCATAAGGAATGCTATTTTGATTTTTGATGATAATTTCACGTAATATTTTTTCACAGTTAAAGAATGAATCTTGCTTAATAGCAGGTAATTTTTTTTTGTGAAGTGATTTTCACTTCCTTTTTAAGCTTTTAAATTTGCCAAGGATAAACTCTGGAAAAATGTTTATGCACGTTTTTATGTCCAGTTACGTATAAACCAATTAAATGTGTCAAAGTACACGAAGCTATGAATTGTATCTCTTCAAGTGAAACATCTTGTTAGCATATAAATGAGATCACTTCCAGTACCTATATTTCGTATTAAAGTTAATATTATTTTGATCATTACGGAAATGACTCGGTTCGCAAACACGGTTTGAAAGAACAAATACCAATGTTGAAATTAGGCTTCTGTAGGGAACAAGTATTTTAATTTTCGTTCTGGGAGTTTTATGGTAGGCTGGAGAATATGCAGTTTCAACAGCCATTTAGGGGTTAGCAAACTTTCCAATTTCACAACGAAACCGTCACAGTTTGACATATACATGGAGGCTTTTGATAGAGCAACTTTGACTTTATGATCCAGCTCTGTAATGCAAGTTCACTTTTAATAGCTTGAAGATGTTTACTGGATGTTCATTTCGACTTTTCTCCATTTAAAAACTTCCTGTGACAGAGTTCTTTAAGAAAAATACAAAAAACCTGTTCCTATTGAGGGAATTTATAATTTATAATAAAAATACTAAAACAAAAATTTATTTACAGCCTGATCACGCGATAAAACTGACGGAATGTTTTTTTTTTTTTGTATTTTGGTTTTTAGAAACATGTCCATTCGGCCGTGACCGAATTGGCCCCTCAGTTTACGTCCTCGCAATCCCAATCATAAAGTGTGCCCGTAGAAGACGTGGAGAGTACCAAATTGGATCTAACTTTTCAAATTCGCTTTAACGGCTTGTAAGTAAGAGTTTGTCGTGCTTTATCGGAGGAGGACGTTAATTTGAGAAAAATAAATATTGACAAGTATTGTGTATTTGGGAGTTGTTTGTTTAAGAAAGAAAAACTTACAATATATATATTTATACATAATATATACATTTCTATATGTATGGACCTAAACATGTATGTATATATTTATGTTAACTTATTCATTTTTCATTATTTATTAGTTTATTTAATTAATTAAATATATATGTAGATTTATTCGCAATGAGATATTCACACACATACACACATACATACATACATGCATATATATATATATATATATATATATATATATATATATATATACATAGTACATAGTGCTTCGTTAAGGTTACAATATTATGTTTGTCAGGGTGATAGACTCCCCGGTTAGACCCCCGCATTCGTAGGTTCGATTACCACTGACGCTCCTGGCCTTTTTTCTCTCGCAACCTTCCCCCCACAAAAAAAGAATACGAATCGCATATGGGATATAATTTACCTTGGCTTATATGCAAAGTTAATAAGGCCACTAAAAAATCGTTACAACTAAATCTTTTTGCTTTTTGTCTATTGGGTACAGCTAAGTTTAGTTTGCCCTTTTTGATGTGTTACTATAAACGAACAAACTAGGTGTAGTCATCACTTTGATTTACAACACACATGTTTACAGGGTACTCTGTAGTCATTATAATAAATTAAGTCCAAAGCCTTTTTTTGTAGCTTTAAAATCTTCCCATCATAGCCTTCTACACACCAGAATTGTATGCTATAGCTGCTGCCCCCTGGAAAAAATCCAGGTACAGCATTCAAGGTGTCACTGTCTATTTGATTCCTCAATTTGTAAATTACAAAGTATATTTTTGAATGTTTTTCACTTATTTCATCAATGTGACTAGGCCAACCTAAGTTATTGTGAAGTTCGAACCCTAAGAATTTAACGTTATTTTCATATCACGTTAGAGAAAAACTTAAACAGATTTTTTTAAATATTTAAAATCATGAAATTGGATTGAAATTAATCATATATCCATAAAGCTTATAACTGTTAGATACGAAACTTGTTAATCATCAAGTTAGCATAGCTGAATATAAGAAAACCTTATTTACAAACCTGCATTAATCATTTCCATATATGTTTAAAAAAAGCGATCCTAGGTTTAAATCCTGAAGTACATCACAAATCAAAGTTTTCCGACTAGAAGTGTTATTGTTGAAGTTTAAAATTTGTGGCCTGTTTACGAGGGGCCTTTTTCAAAATTCAACCCCAACAGCATGATGCTGAAGCTTCTCTAAAAGCAAGGCAATGATTTGTTTTATCAAAAGCTCGGGTCAGATCGCATAGCGTCATATAATTTGTGATATTTTTTCAATATTTACATAAATATACTGTGGTATAGAAAGCGACAAATCAGTGGTTCTCAGACCCCTGCTAAAGCCAAATTAGCAAGAAGAAAGGGGTTTCCTTTTTATCTATGTAGTTATTTAATCTTATTTTAAAAGCTGTTCCAAATATTACATGTCTGTAACACTCCTTGCTACTTATAGCTCTGTTTTTGAAAACAGGTGTTACAGTTGGTAACTTCACAAATTGAGGGAATATACTCTTCAAAATTAAGGTTTACCAAATGGGCCCATGGTGCGCAAATAGCGTCATTTATTATTTTTAAGAAGTTTTGTGGGCATTCTAATAATTATTAATTATTAGCTAATACATATTGTATTTATCTGTTATATTATACTTCATACAATATTCGATTTTTTAATGTTTAAAGAAGACTGTTAATTTCAAATGAAAAAAAGTTAAGTTGAAGTTCAAAAAAGGTTAATTTGACGGTAAAAGTGTATAGTGTGTTTAAGAAAAGGATATGAGGTAAAACTACCAGTAGACTGTTGTTTCGTTTAGTCTAAATTTTGAATTTTTTATTTAAAGAAACATTCACCTTAGTAAAAATATATAATGATTCTTTTTTTCTAGAGGGAAAGTACTTGGGTGGCCAGTTTTTTGCCTCTAAGTGTACTTCTAAATCTCTTATCATATCATGGAGTGTAGAGGCCGTCAGTCCTCCGCAAAGATTAATATCTCTATTTTAATTTCGTTACTAATGCCTCGTCCTATTTTTAAAGTGCTAGATATATCGACCACTTTTTTCTCCCGAATAATTTGAATCTCGGGATGGTCTATATGAGAAAATAAATTCAATTGTTATTTGCTAAGCTGTGGACGTTTTTAAGGTCAGGGCCTGTATTAATTACTGTTGGTTACGTGGACTGTATATAAAACAAAAGCTAAATAAAATTAAAAATTAAAAGAAATAGGGAAAGAGTGAATCCGACGAGGGGATTGGGATAAATTATAACTTTTACTTACCCCAACGTGGGTACGGGATCAATCAATTCGGCAATAGTTGTCTCTTCTTTCTTCGACTTTGCAAGTCCGGAGGCAGAATTCAAGAAATACAACGCAGCCGGAGTGGATGGAATATTCCCTGCCCTCCTTCAACAGGATACACCTAGTCTATCAAGAGCAGTGTGGGACCTCCTAAGGAGTAGTCTGGCATTGGGACACATACCAAAATGCTGGAAGGAAATAAGGGTAATTTTCTTTCCCAAACCAGGTAAGGCCTTATCAATTACCTAAATCTTTTAGACCTATAAGTATATCTTCTATTTTTATAAAAACAATAGAGAAATTTTAGATAGATATATTAGACATGATTGTGGAATTAATACAATGATACATCCCAATCAGCGTGCCTATTTACCAGGAAAATCAGTGGAAACTGCATTGCATTCACTGATAGGCAGGATTGAGAAATCGTTATTTAATAAAAAATATACATTAGGTTGCTTCTTCGATATCCAAGGGGCGTTTGACAATGCTGATACTTCTTGCATTATATCAGCACTAGATAATTACAATGTCGACCATCGCCTTACTAGATGGGTGAAGACCTACTTGGAAGGAAGGATGGTCAAAATGTGCTTAGGTGGTAGCACTCTTAGAATAAATGTCAAAGGAGGCTGTCCACAGGGAGGCTGTTTATCACCTCTTTTTTGGTTAATTGCAGTAAACAGCTTAATAGAACTTCTGAATAATGCAGGTTTCTACAGTCAATAATTTTCAGATGATGGTACCATAATGCTTACTGGTAGGGTCCCTTGACTGTTTCACTACTGATGAAAAACGCCATGGGATTGCTGTATGAGTGATGTTGTGATAAAGGTTTATCAATTAATCCAGCTAAACTGGAATTGATAATGTTTAGTAGGAGAAGAGCATTAGGTAATTTTAAAAACCATAGATTTCAGGGCATAGAATTAAAATTAGTGGATTCAATCAAATTCCTAGGTGTGACACTTGACAGGAAACTTGATTGGAAAGGTGATATTAATGACATATCCAGGAAAGGAACAATATCAATGGTACAATGTAGGAGAATTGTCGGTAAAACATGGGGTATCAAACCATGGGTAGCCAAATGGCTACTTGCTGCAATTATTCTACCTAGATTATTTTCCACAGCTTTAGTATGGTGGAAAGGTCTAGAAAATAAAGGGGACAATAACAGATTAAGGTCATTTCAATGACAGGACCATTTTCAACTACACCCACCCTAGAACATGAAGTCATAACCTTATACTACACCTCTACACATTGAGGTTAAGGTCAGAGCACTAATCAGTTGCTACAGATTAATTAACAAAGGCAGCTGGAATGATAAGTGTAATAACATAGGTCACTCCACAATCTCACAACTATTGAGTAAGTTTAACGGCCAATCCTAAGGGGTTGGTGATAAAAAGATTTAAAACCCCTTCGGGGAAAAAGTACTTTCTCGTAGTCACCACTTGTGAATATAATTATAATTTGGATGATGGCCATCGCAACAAAGACTGCTACACAGATGGTTCACTTATCAAAGGTAGAGAGATTGGTGCAGGAATCTACATACCTAAATTAGGAATCAGCATATCCTCCCTTCTTGGCAATAACACCTCCGTTTTTCAGGCGGAAATCTGGGCCATTGATGTGTGTTGTAGAACACTTATGGAAAATAAAATGAAGGCAAAGAGTATTAGAATTTTTTCTGACAGTCAGGCTAGTCTTAGGTCATTACAAAAAGATTTGTCAACCTCAAGACTGGTGGAGGAAACTGTAGATCTTATCAATAGAATCTCTTCCAGGTTTGAGAACAAGGTAACCCTTATTTGGATACCAGCACATAAAGGACACCATGGCAATGAAAAGGCGGATGGCCTGGACAAAGAAGGTTCTAATACTGCGTTTGTCGGGCCACAACCGGTATTAACTCACTCTATGAGCACAGCGAAAGAGAGTATTAATAACATGGGCATGAAACAATTCCTGGATGGAATTTCAAGGAGTGGAATTTATCCCTCGGACACAGGCAATCGAAAGAGTTCGTTATGGTGATCAAACGAGCAGAATCGAAATGGCTATTCTCTAACTCAAGGAAGAGAAGTAGGAGGCTGATAGGTATCCTGACGGGCCACTGCCCACTGAGAAGACACCTCCCCGTAATGGGTATTCTTCCAGATCCCTTTTGCCGTTTTTGCGAAATAAAAGAAGAAACAGAAGGCACTACCTCACAGAGTGTGATAAGTATGCTAGGTCCAGATTTGAAATCTTTTTGAAAGAGCGGACATCACCAACTCACTCCCCAGTATAAAATGGTCCAAAATCTTGGGGTTTGTGAACAAGTCCAACAGATTTATGCAGGACACGTGAGCTGACTAAGTCGCGTACCTTTTAGGGATGGGGTACGCATCTACCCAGGCATTTAACCCCTCGGGTCTTGGTCGCCCACGCTGCGTTATATATATAGATAGATAGATAGATATAGATATAGATATAAGGCCGGAGGCAGATTCAGACGTTTGGTACCGCACGCTTGATTGATAATTGAATACCGTACTTTGAGCACCACTTACTTCAAACACTTGGGCAATAATACGACATTCTCAGCATGAACTCTAGGCCGACCTGCCGGCAACATCAATTGGATTCAAAAGGGCGATCCGCTTCAGCAATTACGAAATTATAAATACATATTAGTACAGACAATTCATCAATACACATCTTTCAAAACACTCTGAAGGACATTTACATATAGACATATTTAAGCTTTTAATAAAACGGTCGTTTTAAATGTTGAAATAATTGACAAGAAGTCGATTACTCAGAAGAATTCTAAAAGAGATTCTACATACTGAAATGGAAAATAATTGTAACATTCAGACATGTACTATGAACTTAAGTTCGATTCATGACGGTCTGAAAACCGCCGGGGATAAGATTGCAGTACACAGAGTTAGCTATATTCAAAGTAATTTTAATTTTCAAGACATTAAAAACTTAATTATGTCATAGATATGTTTAAGATTGTACAGCTATATTGATTAATTTATCTTTTTATTTAAGGTCTTGGTTGAAATGAAGAAATAATAAGATTAATTAATTGAAAGAAATAATTGGGTCAATCAGGCCACTAAATATGATGGGTTATTGGTTGTTGAATTATCTCTTCTAGTATGACTCATGATTTTCAATTACCACCCGCCCTGTTGTTAACTTTAAAGTAGGTCCAAAGCTTGACAGATAACAATTTGATGACAATGAACAATGAATTTGTTACACCTAGTTTGCCAGTGTCATTTAGAAAGGTCGAAAACAGCGCAAAACAGAGTAAACATGGTTTTGTAATTGAATTCAGCCCAAATTTACAAGAAAACAAAATTAGACTAAAATACTTCTATGGATTTTAGGATGAACTCTGCCAACTTTTAATTATTCAAATCTAACCAGGTTTACCTTTGTTGCTTGTTTTTATTTATATCTATCAGATTTATCACATCAGATAAAAGCTCTCAATAAGGTCCAATCTGTGTTATACATAATTAAACATAAACTAGAATCTTCGAATTGTTATAACAATCAAATCATAAAAAAAAGTTCATATTTATAAGGCCATAAAACGTTCTACGTTAAATGCCGTTCTACGTATTGATATAGTAGGTTAAGAAACGGAAATTTGAAAGCATGTCTTAACGACGTTCCACAGTTTGATCGAAACTTTCTAAACACATAACTTCCAACAACACCGAAATCTGGAAGGAGTCACAAAATTCAATAAACATTCTGCATTGGGTTGATTAGAAATATTTTATAGTCTTCTACTTTATAAATAACAGTTGACGATGGGCCGAAATATAATACGTCAATTATTTTTAATCTAATTATTTATTTATAATTATTATGTTATAAGGGGTTTTGGATACGATACAGAATGGACGAGGTTATATTTAGTAAAATAGTTTCTGTTTATAATGCTGGAAGGATGAGATTAAAGGGGAAAGCGATGTTTGGTCAATCTAACGGGTTCTGTTTGGACGCCCGTGGTAACATTTAATTACAAATCCGACAAAAATTAGCCGAGTGTAATAAAATTGTTTGCGGCAGCTTTCTGTGGCAGACCTTCCACCGTCGGATATTTAACTTTCTCACGCCCTTATGGAATTCGGTTGATAAGATAAGAAGAACTTTGATTTCCTTGGGCAAATGCCAAAATCAAAATTGAAATTTTTTGCCTTCTAAATCGATTCACAAGTGGAATTTTTATTCAGGACAAGGTCCAGCACATCAACCATATAACAGTAATTATTGCGTGAAAATCTCCTAAACTGGCAAACAGATTTACATTAATTTTTGTCACAATTTTTGCTGTAAGGTAATAACGATGACAAGAATTTATGTAAGCTAAATTTAAGTCGACAAATAAAAATTCGTTTGTAATAGTAACCAAACTGTGCATGAAATGTAAATTACTTCTCAATTACATAATTATAAATTTACTTTGAAGGCGATATTGAACAATCGATAAAATGAATCACGTTTATAAATACATTGTGAAAAATCTCAGATTACATCAAACACCAACTTCTTATATTATTATAAAATAGTAAATGCAACAAAAAATATAAATGTGTGGTGATTAGTGACCGTTAATCGATATTTATTTAGAAATCGTGAGATGCGGTCTGGTGTGATGTAGGTTTCAGAAAAACATTTTCTTTATTGTGCCAACGTTTCGATCTTTATTGAGATCATCTTCAGGGCCTTGGATTTACAAACATTGTTTACATATTACAATTCCATTTTGGATGTGGAAAAGTGAATTTATACAATGCAAAATATATTTTATATATTTAATCAAAGTATTTCTACTCACTCAAAGTGTTTGTCTTCTGTGTAATTGTGCCATTCTTGCGTGTCGTGTTGAGAGTGAGATTTTGATGCTTTATGTTTATATACGTTAGATTTTGAAGGGGTGGGGAAGGATGTCGGTATAGAAAAGACATTTTTGTATAAGGCGTCGGCTTCTTTGAGGTGAAAAGAGCCAACGAAGGGAAAAAATGTGTTGGTAATGGTTACAAAAAGTTTATGTTTAAAACAAAATTACTTGTAATTTATAAAATTATAAAATTGGTTTCGCGACGATATTGAGCCGTGTATACAAAGATATAATACACGAAGTATTTGACGCTCTTGTACTAAATACAAATTCATGCTCATACAATTTTACACAACACAGTCTACGACTATCACCATATTATTCGGTCGCCCTAACCACTCGGCCACTAGGTCCCCTTGCTTATATGTACGCATTATCTACGTCTGATGAAGACCTAATCATTCCTAACATGAACAGCCTAATTGACGTGACTTGGCTGCAGCTTCAGAAATATTAATAAGGAGAAATAAAGTGCAAAAATGGAAGGAAAAACTGCGATGAATGAAAGGGCTGGTGAAGATCAATTTAGTTCGGCGTCCTTAAAAACTATGCAAAATATATATTAACCTATTATTAATATAACCTATTTTTTTTAAAAGACATAATAAATTTTTCTTAAAAAAAATGAACCTTAAAAACATAAAATGAGAGATGCATTGGCAAAAACCGTCTACTGGAAAGAAATATTTTTCTTCCAACTATTTGCACATTTTCAGGAATTCACTATTTTCGTGGTCCGCTTGACCAATTAATACTTTACAATTAATTAAGGTTTTTAGTTGAGATGAAAAAAATTTAATGGCACGAGAGGGATTCGAACCCACGATCTTCGGCTAGATACGCCGCTGCTCTACCACCTGAGCTATCGTGACATCGATCCACTCGGACATCAACTTCCTATCTCAACCCCACCTTATGAGTTTTCCCTCCTTTTTGCCATTTTTCATCTCAACTAAAAACCTTAATTAATTGTAATGATTTAATTGGTCAAGCGGTCAAAAATGGCAAAAAGAGGGAAAACTCATAAGGTGGGGTTGAGATGGGGAGTTGATGTCCGAGTGGATCGAGGTCACGATAGCTCAAGTGGTAGAGCAGTGGCGTATCTAGCCGAAGGTCGTGGGTTCGAATCCCTCTCGTGCCATTAAATTTTTTTCATCTCAACTAAAAACCTTAATTAATTTTCAGGAATCTTTTACACCATATGGCAACCACTAGAAATTATACTTACTCCATTCAAACATTAATCATGCGAAAAATAAATGGATGAAATTAATTAGCAACAGGAAACGGAAAAAACACATAACAATAAAATAATTCTATAAAAGAGGGATAATTGTAATTAGAGCATGAAAAAATTAGTGAGCGACTCGAACACAATACCATTGCTACCGTTTTTGAAAGCTCTCCTTCGTATTTGCCGCCTTAATTTGTTTCGTAACAAATGAATTTCACTTCTCTCAAAGTGAAAAAAGGTAGTGATGAAATCGTTATTATGAAACATTCATTTAATCACGTCTATCAGCAAGAACAAGGCCGGTTTTTCAAATAAAAAATATGTACAAAAAACTTAATTTAAGTCCCAACAGAATCATTATTTCGTTTTGTATTTGTATTTTTCATTCTAATGCAAATCATATTATTTAAAATTAAAAAAAAATATATATATATTTTTTTTAATTTTAAATAATATGATTTGCAATAGAATGTTTTCTGTTGCACTAAAACAGTATATATAATTATATATAATGTTTTAGTCGTTAAGCATCATGAAAACTAACCTAAATACCCAAATACCCGGGTAATGACTGGGGCTCGCAAAACTCTGGAGCTTAGCGTAGGAAGCACTTAGCTTCTACCCCTATCCGTCCGGGAGGAGGAAGCAATAATAAGCGTAAATAAGAGAGGATCCTAGAACCCTCATATATCCACTTCTGCCCATTATTTTATCCCCGTCAAAGCCCATTTAAACAATAGAATACACACTCCATATTCGCAGAATTTGATTATTAAATTAAACTATAGGTTGTCGAGTCCATCCCTGTTTTCATACATTTCATCTTATCAAAAAAATAATAATATTTAAACGTTTATATTAGTGGTATGGTAAATATTTGAAGTACTACAGATGTTCTACAATCTCTTGAAAAGAGAATATTTTGTTATTGTTAGTGAAAACATTAAAAGAAATAAGTCATGCATAATTAAAATGATGGATGATAGAATAATTTTAGTTTAATTAAGAAATATTTTCAAATATGAAAATATGTATATTTTTCTAGGTGAACTGTATGGTAAATTAAGCCTTTCTGCACTGTACTGAACAAACTCTTGACTTCGAGTAATAATTTCAAGGGTCTCTTGAATGAGGTCGAATTATTAATCCTTAAAGAATAATGAGATTTATCCCTCGTGGGCAGAAAGGAGATGATTAACAATCGTATATCGCCCAGATTCCATCCAATTTCTGCTATGCAACCAATTAGAAACACTTGAATGAGCTCCCTATTTCACTCAGCAAACGACAAATAAATGAAAAGTAACAAAAAACTTAAGGCCTCAAACAAAAACAAATTAAAATAAAACACACAATATTTGTATGCTTTACTTAAGATAATTTCTTTCGGTTTTGAATAGAATTTTTATTTTCCTCAAATAACATTCAGAACGAAAAATACTGACTGCTGAACGTAGAAAAACAATGTTTTTACAACAATAATTTTGTTCAAGGTAGAAAAGGATAATGTATTTTTGAACTTCATCTTAAAACAAATCAAGATTCGTTCAATTATGTTGGAAAATAAAGCGATAGCTTGCTGCCTAGATTTCGTATTTTAAGGACGTCATCATGGCCTGTATAGATTACAAATATTTCAGCAATTAATGTAAATATACAGAACTTACAATACAATCCAAATAATTTATTGAAAAACACGAGGCAACTAAAAACTGGTAAAAATGTTTCGAAATTCCTTTACGTTACTACCTATACTCCTTCAAATAATTAATCAATAAATGACAATGTAAACATGGATATTAATTTGTATTTGTTCTACAGCTTATTCTCTCCCTCTCTTTCCCTCTCTCCTTCTCACTTTCTCTCTCTACATCTATCTCTCTTTCTATCTGTTTGTCTGTCTGTCTGTATATCTCTTTCTCTCTCTCTCGATCTCTAAAGATCTGCCACTGTCTTCCTGCTCACTCTCTCTTCATACCTTTTATTCCTTTCTAACGCATTCTCTCTTCTCACTCACTCATTCTCTCTTCCTTCGCACCAAACCTTAATATCACTCTCTTCCTCATTCTAGTCTTTTATCTATCTTTGCTTTTCTTCTCTCTAATTCGTTTCATTTCCAACTCATTTTATGTTTTTCTCCTTTTTTTCTCCCACTCACTCTCATTTTCTTTTTCTTTTGCCCTTCTTTCCTGTCTAACTCACTCTCTCACTTTTTTCTTCCTTTAAAACTTTCTCTGCCACTGCCTTCCTACTCACTCCATTTCACAATTTTTATCCCTTTTCGTTCCTGTACAATGCATTCTCTCTTCTCACCCTCTCATTCTCTTTCGTCTTCTATTTCTTTAAACTTTACCTTTCTCCGCTTTTTTCACCCACTATTTATTTATTTTGCTTTTCTCACCTTTCCAATTCACTCTTCTTCTTCCTGCCTAAGTTTGTCCAAATCCTTTTTACAAAATCTCTCTCTCTCTCTCTCTCTGTCTCTCTCTCTCTCTCTCTCTCTCGCTCTCGCTCTCGCTCTCACTCACTTTCACACATACACGCACACGCATACACACCTTTTTTTCTCTTCCTTAATTCGAACTCACGCTTTTTTATTTTTCTAGCTTTCTATCTCTTTCAATTTTTTCTTTTTGATAGCTCTATCTCTCTCTTCTTTCGCTTAAAACTCTTCCTCTTTCTTTCACTTTCCAGTTTTCCCTTTCCTTCAAGTCTCTCTATCACCCGTTTTCTCCCCATCATTCTCTTTCTTTTTCACATCTCCCATCTCCCTCCACTACGCTTCCCTCCCACGAACTCTCTCGTTCTTTTCCTTCCCCGCTCACGTGTATACTCTCTTCTTCCCTTGCCCACTCACTGTCTCTTTCTCTCCTAAATATTTATTTTCCTTACTTTCCACCGTTCTCTCTCTCCCTCTCTCTCTCTCTCTCTCTCTCTCTCTCTCTCTCTCTCTCTCTCGTCCCTTCAACCCTCTCTTTTTGTTAAAAAGTCATGATTGTCAATACACCCTATAAGAAAATAAAAAAGAACATGCGTTTTTCTTATTCAGATCTGTCATCTTTTTATACAAAGACCGAAGTATAACCTCAGATGTTTATGTTTAGCTTATAATAAGACTATAAGTATAGTTTTATAACTTGAATTTTTTTTGTACAGTCTTTTCATTACAAGTTTTTAAGCCATGGCCGGGAAGTCCCAACCTCCGAGCTCAACTGCCTATTGATACCTGAATAATATTTGCATCAGCCCAACATATGCAGAAATATGCATTTTTCTATTATTTCTTTTCGTGGATAAAAACGTGAGATGTTTTTTAATTTCATAATATATGCAAAAATCCCATTTTAAATTATATATAAAAAATTTTCCTTGTTTTGAATTAGAATTTCAAATTTTTGTTCCATAATTTAAACATTTATTATTATTATTATTATTCACTATTGATAGAAAAACGAAAAGAGGGAAATAGTAAAAATCGATATAATATACAACCTTATCTGACCATGTGAACACACGAAATGATCCGCCTTTTGAGTCCTTTTCGAATTACATTTCTTTAAAAAGAAAAAGTCAATTTTATTCTTTAAGAAGGATACTACTGTGGCTTTGTACAACAACATTAAAGCGTGAAAAGACTTTTTGATTGCATTATCGGCCAGTATGGTGGGATTATCTTAAACTTTGATTTCAAAATACTTGAAGGCTCAACAAATATCTCTACTCTTTTCCTATTGATATTTCACATTGCAGTGGATGCTAGAATGAATATAAAATTGTGTTTCGCTGTTAGCTGTCTAGAATGTAGAATTAAAGTTTAGTTGAAGGAGAGTTTTTGAGAGTGCGGTATGAATTACGTAGACGAAACGATTTATGTTTTTGTATTCAGCTTATCACGAGAAGTACCTTTTTAGATAATTATTGAAATATGATTGTACGCTTCTGATATTTATATGTGAGAGTGTAAATGATATGCATGAAAAAAGACGAATACAAACAGATTTTATTCATTTGCATATAAATTTGCCATTTTAAAGGAATAATGGTTTATTTACATACTAAATATTACATAATACTTTAGTGCATTTGGGTTGATATTTTTTTCCATTTGATATATAAATATATAATAAAAGCACATGTTCATTTCTATTTGTAAGCAAGGATGATAAACACTCAGTAAACCAATAAGTTAAGGAGTACCATGAAGTATTATTACTCCAACCGACTGCATAGCATATGTGCAAGTTATCATTTCTCACCCCAAGAATAGATAATAAGGGTGAGAAAACAAAAATAAGAAAGTAGGCATACACAGATACAGGATATGTCTTAGTTTTACGGTGATTTTTTTCAATCGTAATTACTTAAGACAGTATTTCAAAAATATAGTAGTCAACTTAATCTATCACTACTTATTTTAGATCTAGATGTGTATTTAATTGTGGAAATTGAATTGTAACTTTTTTCTTTTCATTTTTTTATACCAATCTTGTACTGAATATTACAAAAAAAAAATTGAATGATTATTGTGGCATCTTGTTGGTTTAATAAAAAAATCGTCAAAGGGTAAAGAGAAATATCAATACCCTTTGTAATGTTGGTAAGAGATGTTCGGAAATTGTCCCTTTACCAAATTGTTATTGTCAGAAGAGAAGAGATATTCAAAGTAGGAGGGCGCCTTGGCATCAAGGTACGTACATACCTTCAAAGACGGCAATCCTGATGGATCGCCTATACTTGTTCATTCCTAAATTTCTAGCTATTCAAATCATTGTCGATATTTTAACATTTTTAAAGGACCCAACAAAAATACGATAATTATTTAATAGCGAACAAACGCAAATGTATGAATATTTGAAATTATATTTATATTAAAAACACAAGATAAAATTTCAAATATATTTTATTTGTTTCTTAACGTTTTATTAACAAAATACACGTGAGAAAATTAAATTCACGCAAATTCAAGGAGTTTACGCACAGTGTTTAAAAGTATGTGTCGGCCGATGTTTTGATCACAGCTGTTGGAGAGGTTTGTAATGCGATTATTCATGCACGTTTAACTTTCTAGTCGTGTCTGCAGTTTTACTCTTTTATATTAATTTTTTTGTTATGCACCGTTGGGAAATTGTAAATGGCTTATAGCTCCATCCCACACTGAGGTGAATCCGCTTATTGCAAATCCTATTGCGGCCTTATTTCAAATAACATGAGAAACGCATGCCTCTTCTCACATAATTTCTTGTGATGTGCCCAATCGCATTGGTAAATACTCACAAACTCCCATCATTGTTAAAACGAAAAAAAAAAAAGATTATAGAGCACAGCAGTGTTAGTTTAAAATATAAAATAGATTTATTATATTTTTTGTGACGTACGATAAAAGTTTAACGCACGGAATGACAAAAAATAAAAATAATGTGTGGTGTTTGGTGACCGTTAATTAATGATTATTCACAGATCGTTAGATGCGGTCTGGTGTGATGAAGTAAATGTTTTTCTGAAACCTACATCACACCAGACCGCATCTCACGATCTCTAAATAATCAATAATAATAATGTATGGTGGTTAATTACCAGACCGTTAATCGTATTTATTTAGAAATCGTGAGATGCGGTCTGGTGTGATGTAGGTTTCAGAAAAACATTTTCTTTATCGTGTCAACGTTTCGATCTTTATTGAGATCATCTTCAGGGCCTGGGATTTACAAACATTGTTTACATTTAACAAATACATTTAGGATGTGGAAAAGTGAATTTATACAATGCAAAATATATTTTTTATATTCAATCAAAGTATTTCTACTCACTCAAAGTGTTTGTCTTCTGTGTAATTGTGCCATTCTTGCGTGTCGTGTTGAGAGTGCCAGTGAGATTTTGCTGTTTTATGTTTATATACGTTGGATTTTGAAGGGGTGGGGAAGGAAGTCGGTATAGAAAAGACATTTTTGTATAAGGCGTCGGCTTCTTTGAGGTGAAAAGAGCCGACGAAGGGAAAAAATGTGTTGGTAATGGTTCGGCCAGATTATCCTTTCAGGATTATATAGAAAGGGATAAATAGGAAAAGGAAAGCTAAATTGTTGGAAAATTAGACTATGTGAAAAGTATTTGATGTGTGGAATGTAATGTAATGATATATGTATGTTATCTATATTGAATTTGATTAATGATATTGGCGTAGCTGCGACTGAGTTTACATGTATCTGTTCTGTAATTGATGCTGTGTTTATCTCTGTTGATATAAACCATTTCTAAGAAATTACGTTTATGTTTGTTTTGTTCTGTGTGTAATACTTTTGGATTTTTGAAGTCGAAATTGTGTTGGTGTTCAAGATGGTGGGTAGCGAGTGCTGTAGGATTTTGCTTAGGTTTTTTGCAATCATAGATATGTTGCTTTACTCTCTTGTCCAGATATTGGGATGTAAGACCGATGTAAGTTGCCGGACAGTTTAAACAGTTGATGTTGTAGATTACGTCAGATTTATTATTATTGGTGTGGGATCTTTAATTTTGGAAAAAAGTGTTTGAATTATTTTATCATTTTTGAAAGCTGTTTTGAAGTTATCGGACAAGAGAAATGTGTTTAATTTGTGTGATAGGCCTTGGATAAATGGTATGGAAATGTATGCTGGTTTGTTTTTATTCGATAGATTTAATGTAGTATTATTAGTAATAGTGGATGGTGTTAGTGTTGAGTTGTAATTGTTGATTATTCTGTTAATTATGTGTTTAGGGTAGAGATTGTTATGGAGGATCGGTTTGTATATCTTTATGTTTTTGTGGTGGAAGGATTCATGGCTTAAGGTAATCATTCTGTGAAGTAACCCTTTGGCGTGTTTATTGTTGTATGAAGAGGATGGTGAGACGTAAAGTTGAGGTAGCGATCTGTATTTCTTGGTTTTTGATACCAATTTGTGATTAACGATCTACGTATTTAGTGAGGAAGGGTAATGTGAATGGAAGTTGTGGTATGACTGTATTTAGTAGATGTGTCATGATTATGTCTGCCAGTATCGGGCCTAGGTTGCTGCCCATGGCTATACCAAAAAGTTGTTTGTAAAACTGATTGTCGTATGTAAAATATCCGTTAACACAGCAGTGTCGGATCATTGTAATGAACCTGTTCTTTGAAAGAGTTGTGTGTGGTGTTATGTTGGGCCATTTATCTTTAATAATGTTCAGTGTTGTGTCTATTGGGATGTTGGTGAACAGAGGTGAAACATCTAGGGATATGAGAGAGTAGTGTGAGGGAATGTGGATATTATTAATTTTGTTAATGAAATGAAATGAATCATTTACCTTATATGTGTTATCTGTGATGTTGTTGAGTATGTTGGTTAGGTATTTTGTCATCTTATATGTGGGTGAGTTTACAAATGAAATTAGAGGTCTTAGAGGTATTAGGTCTTAGAGGGTGTTCGCGTTTATGTGTTTTTACAGATCCATATAGGTTCGGGGGTGTTGGTGAGTTGTTTTGAAGTGATTTGTAGGTGTATATGTCGATTTCTTTTCGTTTAAGTGTTTCTTGGAGAATTTTGTTTGTCTGTTTGATGAGAATAGGAGTAGGGTCTGATTTGATTATGCTGTATGTGTTTGTGTCTGTGATAATTTTGTTAATTTTTTCCCTATACTCTTTTTTACTGATTGCTACTGTTTGTTTGGTTTTATCAGCAGAAAGAATGAGTATGTCAGGATTATTTTTGAGAAAATTTTTGGTTTTGGTATATGTTTGTTGAGATAGGTTGTGTTGATTTGTAGTGAGGTGTTGTAAGTGATTTGTTATTGTGTTAATGCATTTCGATCGTGTTATGCACCCTTTCAAAATCCAACGTATATAAACACAAAATAGCAAAATCTCACTGGCACCGCGGTAGCCGAGTGGTTAGCATGAGAGACTCTCACGCCGCGCTCGTGGGTTCGATTCCCACAGTCGCCTCTGGCCCTTTTTTCCCGATAACCCCCAATTTGAACACACAAGAATTAAAAAAAAAACAATGGAAAATTGAAAATATATAATTGCTGTAAAAGAGAACCGGAATAATTCATGACCTTTTTATTTAGGGAAGGGTTGAGTAATTACAACAGCCAAAGGAATTAACCAATTAGTTGCAGGATTTTGAGAATTTATTAAACCTTTATCTTTCACGGTACTTTGATTGTGGGTACAGCATGTCTACGAAGTTCTATATTTCGAAGTTTTTTTACGAGGGATTTTTCAGACCAGAAACTGTTTTTCCACCACTTCAATTGCAAAAAATAAGTTCTGTTGCTCGATTGACTTCAAACTGATGTAAGCCGCTATGCCCTGCCTATTGATTTTTTGTCAAATATTATTTAATATTTTCTGGATGTAAATCTGTTAAAACATTTAAACTTAACTCATTACATTTGCCACTAATCTAGTAACTAAAAAACAATGGGATGTAAGAAAAACCAGACTTTACAATTTGCTTACCAAAAACCAGTCCGAGTTTGGCAAGTTTAGAAACAGAGTGGACATAAAATATGAATACGTTAGCCAGAAATGTCAACTTTCTCTCATTGGAACCAGATTGCTTTTCCTCTTATCATTACAATTAAATGAACCAACCTTTGTATTTCTTTGTTCTGCAATTCTGATGGTTCTTTAAAATTTTCATCATAGAATTAATTCATAATGTCACTGATCATTCAGGTTTATTCTTTCCCGTCTATTTCTAAAATTTGGCATTTCTTTGTCTATGTTTATTGTAAAAACAAATCATTTTACAATAAAACATTTTTTAAATCCATGATGCAGTACATATTGGAAATTATTACTTTACTAGTCAAATTATAGTAACAATCTCAGATCCGCGAACAAGACAAACCAACCTGTTTTGAATTGGAAACCAGGATGGAGTGGAATCGAATCACTGGAAAACAAATAAACTTGCCAAACTACGGGAGTGTCCAGAAAGTTAGCATCAGCAAGCCCGCATTTAAACAAATTATACCAAGTTAGTCAGAAGACATTAAAGACACGGTTGGAGTCAGAAAATATAAGCTTTGGTGTTGAGATGGTACAAAAATAAAAAGTCTAGATGATTCAAACTTTTTTCATACTTAATACAAATTTATATTAAGCGAGGTTCAAAATAATCTTACGGACTTACTGCAAAAAATTTTTTATCTTCTTAACCCTAACCTAAACCTAAACTCACGGGATTACTCTGTTAACCTTAAACAAAATTGTAAAGTTGGCATTGCTCTTAAACAACAAGTGGTGTGGTGGACATAGAAGATTCCAAGATAGAGCATTTTGATTGGCGCCAAACAACCAGTGTTGCCAATAAATGGAATGAACCATTGAAAGAAAAACACTTCACCCGCCCTAAACTCATGGGATTAGCTAAGCCTTAGCAGACCTGCTCAATTGTGTTGCCCTGAGAAAACGTTGGGCAAGAAAGGGATAAAAATCAGAGTTGTCACCTAATCTCTCTTCCATTACTTCTCTCGTTGCAAGGTAAATATTTTTGTGTACTTTCACCTACCACTTTTAGGCAATAGAAATGTTCTAACAGACAGATGATTTATCTCAAGATTTTCATGTAAACATTTAGACTCAATCGAAATTAATCTACAGACTGTTTTGATAATACATATAAAATTATAAACCGCATTTGTTGATATATTTTACAAAAGATTGGTTGCCTTTTAGACTTTATTTTTTAACTACTCTGAAAATAAGATACATAGGCACAAGATATGCCTAAATATCTACTGTGACCTCTGAACGAGATACAAAATTGTCACATTTTAATCTATGACAAGTAGTTATTACCAGATGCCAAACTGCCTACTAGGAGAAGTCCAAAAATATTATAATTATTACGCGACGCTATATACCCCTCAGACAAGTTTAAAAAAAACACAAAAATTGAATTATGAAGGATGAGATGTAGAAAACCAGAGCAAGCATTCCAAGACAGAAGAATAGGTTTGGGAACTTAAAGCCCAACCTTGGAAGAAATACATGGTGCAGTGGATAGGAATAAAATTCATACACAATTTGGAGTAGCTGGTGTACTGTAAGTACACAACACGAGGAACAATAGCTCTTCAAAGAAAGGCCGGACTCTCACCGAATTCTCCATTCTATCTAAAATAATAAACGGAGTAATAAACATAAACTATTCACAATATGCCTTTTTAAATAAATAATAATTCTCTACTTAATAAGCATAATCAATTTATTTGTTCATAGTCAAGTTTGACCAAGTATCTCATTAGATAATTATTATAAAAACAGTAATTACATTTTTTATAATATTCTCAAATACCGGGCGATTTTTTATAAACTACGCCCTTTTATTTCTTTTGTTTGGAAATAATAAAAAAATATAGGGGCAAAGGGTCTTAACATAATTTTTTACGTAGAGGCGACGCTACCCGACGCCTTGCCACGTTTTGGTGGGGTCTGCATATCTATCCGACGCAAGCACACGTCGCGTACAGTCCACAGCGTTTGTCACAATAATCATGATCACAATCGCAACGCATCTTTTGTTCTTAATGCACTATTTTGAGCAAAACCTTGTAATAACTTGTTAGTTAAATTTTATGAGCACAAGCATCCAATAAATTGTTTGTTAAACTTAATTGTTTTAAATAAAGTTACTTCTAACCATCATAATTAAACAATGTTTATAAAAACTTATGAATTTTGAAATCTCGTTTGATTTGGTTTACGTTAAAATAACAAGTTGTAATTAATATAACGACAAAATTACAAATATTTAGTTTGGAATAAACTACAAAAAATATGAGTGTACTGTTCTTATGCTACCCGACGAAAATGGTGTAATTTTACGAGGAAAACTATGAAATAAATTGTTAATTAAATTTTATGAGCAAAACCGTGTAATAAATTGTTCCAATAATAGTTGCCGACGCGAGTACAATAAATTGTTAGTTAAATTCATTATATCAAAAAATCGTATTCCGGTGTTTTGATTAATTTTCTACCAAACAATTAAAATTAATTTTTTAAATAAAAACTAATTAATTTTTAATCACAGTTAATTTGGTTTATATTAAAATAAGTATGTTGTAATTAATATGACAATAAGACATGTAGTTTGAAGAAAAATCTGAGTGTCCGGTTCTTTTGTCTTCGACTGTACTCGATGCGACCCGATGAAAATCTGGACAGTGGGGATCGCAGAGCGTCGGGTAGGTTAGCATGGTATAGCAATTAGCATTAAGCATAGGTAGATGTGCACGGGGGTAATGCAACCTTATGGAAAATCGGAGTTTGGATTTGCGTCGGGTAGCATCGGGTAGATGTGCACGGGGGTAATGCAACCTTATGGAAAATCGGAGTTTGGATTTGCGTCGGGTAGCATCGAGTAGAGTCGCATGGCGTTGCAACGGGTATGTGTGTTCCCGGCTTAATTAAGGGCGCTTGTAGTCGTCCATTTTTTTCATCGGACAACCGACCTACAATAAATGGACATTTTTGTATACATATAAAATTTTCTACCGGATCGACCGTAGCTTCGAGTACGTCTCTCCCTTGCTAACTGTTGAACTGGTAGCCAACACGTGTGTTTAAAGTCGAACAATTAAAAAAAATTAAAAAGTAAAATACTTCTATTGGCCAACTATATGTACAGTACTACTATTACTACTTATGCATCTACATGAATACATAAAAAAGGCGTAAATGCATCTACGAAAAAAAAAAACAGAAAAAAAGGTCATTATGGGTACATCCTAAATTATTGGAAAGGGGAAAATATGCTGCATTCCATTCTTTTCTGAGAAGTTAGATGGAAGAAGATGAAATTAAATTTATCTATTACTCTCGGATGCCGAAAAAAAATTATACTCATTATTTAGGATGATACATGATAATTTAAAACCCATGTCATAAACGCGCGTTACGTCCAGCAGCGTCTACACACCTCAATGTGTTGGTATGGTTGACCGCATTTTCTTACTCCGAATCGGTGTCCGTCGCACCAACAAGCACCCGGCAGTAAATTTTCGCCGGGCCGATATCCGGAGCATGTACACTTTAATTACAGCCTATACAATACTGCAAGTCCGATAAAAAAGCATGATCCGTTGTCCGATGAAAAAACGGACCTCTACAAGAGCTCTAAGAGTTTTTAAATGGGTACCTTAACAACCATATTTTTTTTTCTGTTGTAGTTTGTACCTGAATAACTATCTATTCTTTCAGATTCGAATAGAGAGGCTTACGTAAGAAGATGTAATATCCGTATCCTTCTGCAAGATAAATAAATAACCACTCAGGCATTCGCCAAAACGAAATAGTGGATACTTTAGCCGAGAATTTATTCAAAATTGAGAACCGATCTCCCTCCTTATCACCACTTCAGATATTAAAATTTTAATAAAATCCTTTCATTAAACAGTAAACCTCGTTTTTAAATTACAATTTAAACATAAAGTTATTAAGGTTTGACTATTATTCAAGCTAAGACCTAATCATAGACTATTAGGCCAGTAAATTTAAGTTTCATAAGCAGATTGGCCTTCCAAAAACTAGTAAAGTTTTTGCAACTGTTTTATTCACTCAGGTGTCTACCCTATGTCTATTTGACATAAACAATCTGAATTTGCTCAATTTCTGAGTGGATCTTCAGTCGAACAAAATCTCGAAATTTTCGAAGATCCACCGTTAAGAAAATAGTAAAGCCATTTCATTCTTTGTCGAATGAGTACCAATGTCCTACAGTTTAACTAAGTAGTCTTGTAGGACAGCTATGTCAAAAAACACCGATTCCTCATAACATTCACAGAAACACTCATTTTGACTTTATATTTTCTATGGATTGACCTACTGTTAAGTAAAATGTACTAGAATCATCGTTGTAGAGCGTATTACCTTGACGTTAAAAAACTATTTTAATTTTGATAAATTTTACATTTCAATTTGAAAGTTTTGAACTCAAATATTTGCAACTGTGGAAATAGGATGCGGTTCAAAAGATAGATAGGAGCGACCTTGTAATATACCCTACTATCCTTTTTAACATGGAGCCGTTCATCTAATATTTAGTGGAAGACTTTAAAATCCTCCTGTCAGTACGCTCACTAAATCTTTTAATTTATAATGACGTTATTGACAAAAATGTCGAAAAGGGATACAGATTCCATTCCATCTATACAGAGCCTTTGGCAGGATGAATGTCAGGATTCTCCTTTCTAAGCTCAAATTATACGACATTGGAGATCCGCTCTTTTCTCGGTTAGAATCCTTCCTTACTGGTAGAACCTTCATAGTGGACTTCAATTGTGAACTTTCTCTTTCCCATACCATTGATTCGGTTGTCGCCTAGGGATGCCACTCGGGACCAATTTTATTCCTCATATCATTTAACGATGTCGCCGTCTTTCCTACACTTCCTTCTCTCACCTCGCAGATGATCTGAAACACTACACATCAGTGCCCAGGTTGGCCGATGGTTGGGAATTGTATCATAATATCATTCACGTGTTTTTTAACTGATATTCAAGGTCGCTTCGGATCTGTGATGTCTTCATCACAAGAACTGTTTTGCGACTTTATGCTCCTTCCCACGACGAGTCTCCAGGTTCTCCGAATCACTTCTTGTTTTTAAAAATTAAATCCTGAAAACTTGTTACATAAGGAGTAAAATATCAAAGTTCCATTTTAATGATTGTTTTTGTAAAATTCTATTTTGTTGATTGTATTAGTATTCTTAATGAATCAGAGCCCAAATTCTATTTCCATGTTTACCCTTATTTGTAATTTTAATGATTATCTGTTACTAATTTTCTCTTAACTGTTTCTTTTTTGGTCCATGAGCCTGTTGAAACTGTATTTGAAACAAATGATGAATAATAAAAACCCAGGACATGAGAAACTTCTGAAATCGATATAGTACACTGTTCCTGCTCTTGGAGGGGGGGGGGCTGTTGTTTCTGCTGGAGTTCTTTTTTAAAACAAATAAACGTATCAAATATTCATGGTTAATATATCAAAACAAAATTTTGAATAAATTGTTGCAAATAATAATGCAAATTGGTGACACAAAAGCCAAGAAAACAAAATTTTTCCCGGGCATAAATTATAAAAAAATTGAAATTTATATTACATTTTACAAGATTTATAAACTCAAAGCAAGTTGTCACTGCAGTTTAAATGTATGAATGTCATTAAGTGATTAAGTGAAAGAATCTACAATTTTTTTTATAATGACCGTATACGTGTATGTGTTGAAAAGCATAAGCGAGAGTTGGTTTATTTTCAAAATGCACGTTTAATGCACTAAGGATCTATACATAAAAAACAGATCAAACTAATTTATGTTAAGCGGGTGATAGAACCAAATATTGATTGATAAAGAGTAACCAGACACATTTAAGCACAAATTTAGATGGTGAACTTTACGCCTCAAATGAACATTCGATGATAATCGAGAAGTTAATGTCACGCCAAGGTATTTATACTCATTAACTACATCGATTATCGTGCCCTTATAAAACCATTTTTTAACCTAATCTCCTTGAACATAATGAACTTAAATTTATTTAAATTAACTGAAAATTTACACGAGCCGCAGTATTTAGATGAAATATTGACATTTTTTAGATTTACCTCAAATAAATAGTATTTTAACATGCATTAGTGTTTTCGCAAAAGGAATACTGATTTTAGACTAGAATCATAAAATAAACAATAAACGGGAGAGAAAAGATAATAAAAGATTAGCGCTAACAATGCATCTCTCCTGAACATCCTTGGACATGAAGACATGTTAATTTTGCTGAATAACGTTTATCCTCATATTTTCCTTCAACAATAATTTTGGAATGTTCATTACAAGATTGTAGCATTAAACTAAGCATCGACAAACTTTACGTTAAAATTTATGTGAAGTGTTTAGTGACCGTTAGTCAATGATTATTCGGAGATCGTGAGATGCGGTCTGGTGGGNTGTATACACTGACATGAAAGGCAAAAAATTCCACCCACTTGTAATATTTGATTTGTATATATTTTTATATATTAATCAAAGTTTCACGTTTTGTAACGTTTAATAATTGAGACTTTGTGTAAAAAAGTAAAAAAAATGTAAATTGCTAAGTAAAATGAATAATAAAAAATTAAAATTAAAAATTAGAAAAACGGACAGATAAAATTTGATATAATTTTGTTTTAGATTTTTAATTAAGATTTCAATATCGCGTATTTACTTCTCTGGCATTAATTACATCTTGCCTCGGCATACTTGCTACCAGTCTGGAAATATCTCTTTGCTGAAGGTGAGCTAGCCCATTTTTCACGTTGAGACCCTTCAAGATCGTGGAGTGTATTACGAAGTAATGGATGTGCTCTTATTCGTCTTTTCAGGTTATCCCATAAATATTCGATGGGGTTCAAGTCTGGAGAACGGGCTGGCCAGGCTAAGACGCTGATTTACGCTGTTGAAGGTACGTTTGTAATATGCAAGCGACATGTGGACGAGCATTATCGTGTATTAGGAGTATCGCTGATTTCATCGAGGATAAGCAACGCATGATGTTCCAAAATTCCATCCACATAGTGAGTGGCTGTCAAAGACCCTCCACGAACTCTCCATTGAAATTCCCGCCCACACCACCACTGAGGTATGTTCAAAAGATTGGCTCTGGGAAAAATTACAGGCGTCGTACTTCTCATTATGTCTTGTCAACATTTTTTCGCCCCCGTCTGGACATGGTAGAGCAAATTTACACTCATCTGTAAAATGTACAGCAGACCAGTCGTACAAAGATGCTGTGTTGTCGAGCAAATGCGAGCCGTGTAACTCCGTATATTCGGTTAATTCTGGTCCTCTTATGGAATGAGAAGCCGTCAGCCCATGCTGATTTAATCTCTTCGCCTTCAGAAATATAAACACATCGAATTTCCTGGAGCTGATGAATCGCTTGATCTTGAGTAAGGTGCTGGTTGGGAGCCGCGGTAGCCGAGTGGTTAAGGCGTCAGACTCTCGGCTAGTAGATCCGCGGTCGTGGGTTCGATCCCCACCGTCGCCTCTGGACTTCTTCTGACGCCTAAGGTGACCGGTGGCCGCGATTGAAAGAAATTGACACGGCACTCATCAATGGAAGGGGCGGGATCGGATCTTAGTGACCCTGAATTTGGTCCGAACCGCCTTTAAAAATGTGTTCCTTCGATGGAAGAACACCGGTACAACGGGGGCTCAAGTTCACATTGTTGCGAGCCCTCCCCCAAAATATTGAGCCAGGGATAAAGTACAATAAGCTGTACAGCTCAGCTGCAGTGCTCAGGAGGGAACTCCTCCAGTCCCTGGTATCCAAATAAAAACAAAGGTGCTGGTTTCGCAAAATTATCCAAGTCAAAAAACGGTCATCATGTGGTTCTGTTCCCCTTGCGCGTCCAGAACCGGGCCTTCTATGGTACGACCCAGCTTCTCGAAAACGTCAGAGTTTCGTAGGGAACCTCAATGGCAATAGCGGCATTGCTAATGGTACGTCCTTCATCAAAAAATGCCACATCGAGTGCAACATCATCAGCACTAAGTGGCAGTTTAAGTTTAAAAATTGAAATTAAGAAAATTAACAGTTTATGGCTTCCGAATTCAAATGAAGAACCGGGCCTTCTATGGTAGGACCCAGTTTCTCGTAAACGTCTAACGGCATCTCCTAGTGTTTCGAAGGGAACTCCGCTGGCAACAGCCGCATACCTGGTGGAACGTTCATCATCAATATATGGCACACCACGCGCAACTACCTCAGCATTAAGTGGTATTTTTATGAAAACAAAGATGAAAACTAAACAGGTTATATCTTCAGAATTCAAATGAGACTGAATAAACATTTTAAATTCTCGTAAAACTAAACATTGAAAATCTCTTTATCCTTGTTTTGGATTAAGGATTAAGTGTGCTTACCTCGATTTGATATTCCCAATTTAAAACACATAACAACAAATATTTATTGGTAAAAACATTGAGACAAATTAAAGGCAGAATTTTCTTCTATTTAGAAAATGAAAAAATTAATTGGGTGGAATTTTGTTTAAATTTGTNTATACATATATATATATATATATACTCACACTTTCTAGGGGTTGTTGGGTGTTGGAATGGTTGATTTAGAATTATGACGTATCTTGGAATGTGCGGTACTCCTTATAATAGGTTTACATAATTTTAATAACTGATCATATTGGTCAACCTTGTAAATCATTTACTATAATTTATGAAAAAGATTTGAAACATTTATTCGTCGAAAGTTCGAGTGCTATTCAATTGGCCTTATCCATGATTTTTGTTGTTAGAAATTTAAAATATTGTTGACTGATAAATATTTATGTAAGTTGATAAAATTTACCAGGTTGTCGACCTTGGTTACCGAATACAGGTGGTGAAAAAAATGTCGACTCAACCATTTGTACATTTAAACTACATAACCTTTTTAACAGTTGCCGGGATAGAGATTGGTGCGTAGTGTCAGTTTAAATTGCAATTCTTTACCGTATGCCAATTGGGACGGCATGTTTAACAGGTGAAAATTATGAATTTATTCTGTTTAGTAAACATTGAATCCAGGAGAGTCTAATGAATTGGTTTTAAACGGGGAAATTTTACACGGCCGTTAATAGCCTTCCCTTCCAATCCAGTTGGTTACAACGCCCAATCTAATTGATTAAAATGTCTGCCATCTGCAAGTTTTTTGAAACGGATCATTACAGGTTTACTTAAAAAATGAAATTATTTACTCAAGCGTTTTTTTAGAACATTTTTTTATACAACTTAACAAATGATGCTTTGTGGTTATTCAACAAAAATTTCATTGGCCAGTGTTACAATATCTCGAAATTATAAGATTTTTTTTCATCCCGGTTATCTCAAACATTAAAATATGTACTATGGCTTTTTAAGTCAAAATTCTTTTAATTGACAACGACCATTGTTGAGGCCATTTAAAAATATAATTTATCTACAAAAGGTTGGCTTTGAAAACATATACAAACATATACTCCTGAGGTAGAAGAAAATTGAGGCTGAAAATTTTAGATATAATTATACTATAATGATTTCTGGCAAAATATGAGGGAACTCAACTTTTTCTGATCCTACCAAGTGGATAAACAACAGATTAGTTTTGAGGAAAATTTTAGACCTCTGCTTCTTGCAACTACCACCTCAAGAAGACGGGCAAAGCACCTATAAAAACATGCCAAAACACCAAGAAGTGCACAAAGAGTCACCAAGGAAAGTGCTTCATATTGTGGGAAAAAGCGCACTATCCACCGTATAGTCATAGTAGTTCCTTAAAAGACATATATTGGTCGCGGTAGGGAAAATTTTATCCTAATACCAATGACTAGTTTTTTTAAGGCGTTGCTATGACTTATCCAACGTGTGTTGTTTTTAACAATGTGATCCTTTTGTTAAATCATAGTATACTTAATCTTAGAATAGTTATAGAATGCACTAATCTTTTCATTGAGGTGCTACACATCTGAACACTTTATTTTTATTTTTTTCCGGCCTAGGGCCGTCTCCTACGTTTTATCTATCTCGCATTTGTTTTATTACACTTATCTTTGATATTTAACCACTTCTACACGTGATTAAAATGTCCTAAGTTAATTAAAATACACATCCACGGTATTTAAAACATTTAAAAGATTAAATATTGAAAGTTTGGCGGTTTCACGAGTTCTCGATACACGGATGAGACCCCCACCCCAACTAGTAAGCAAAAATTACGTTCAACCCAAACCTACATTTTTGTTTCTTTTTTAAATAGGGTTTGGGGATCGATGCAGAAGCGAATTATTTCCTTACCTTGGAAAGTGCGCTATTCCTAATAAACAACAATCTCTCAACACGACACGCAAGAATGGCACAATTACACAGAAGACAAACATTTTGAGTGAGTAGAAATACTTTGATTGAACATAAAAAATATATTTTGCATTGCATGAATTCACTTTTCCACATCCTAAATGTATTTGTTAAGTGTAAACAATGTTTGTAAATCCCAGGCCCTGAAGATGATTTCAATAAAGATCGAAACGTTGGCACGATAAAGAAAATGTTTTTCTGAAACCTACATCACACCAGACCGCATCTCACGATTTCTGAATAATTCCTAATAAAACTGAGCAATTTTTTTGAGCCTCTTCGTAGATTTCCTTTGGTTTGAGAAATGTTTTGAGAAAATGAGGAGCCAATGTTTAATAGAGCCTTGGCTTTATCCAGGATATTATCTACGTGTTTCCACATTTGAGCCTTTGGTCAAGGTACTTGGTTTCTTCAGAGAAAGGTTAGTGTTAAGGCCCGTATAAAAAAAGGTTTGTTCTACCACCGATTCTTCTTAGAAAAATTGTCCTCTTCTTGTTTCGAGTCGGATAGATCACCAGTTCCTGAACGATCTTCCAATCGTCTTTCGTTGCCATCTTCGATCGTCATACACTCTAGCCCACCTGCGGAAGACTTGTACCACGTTTTGGAGATTAAAATGCCATCTGCTGGACGGACCTTTCTCACACCATCGACATCGGAACCTGCCTTAATCTGTTAACGATCAACCGTTGACTGACGTCGTCTTTTTCGCCCGATTGAACAGATAAGTTTAATTAATGTATTTTTTTATTTGAAGTTTCTTGTCGTATAGTATATTAATTTGTTTCCTTTTGTATTATTTTTATTTTTTATTTTGTTATGTCACAATACAAGGAGGCTCACTAGTGTTATTTTACTATCTGTATAGACCCCCCCACAACAGTAAGACTTCACATTTTATAGTGGGAGCCGTTATATTGAGTTTCCTTCCTTTTGAAGGATATATGATATGTATTCTTAGGATTTTCATTTACGTCCATTTTCTCACACCATGTTCCTATAATATTGAAGGCGGTTTGCATTTGATTTGATAAAGTGTCTTTGAATTTCCCTTTTATGATGGTTACCAGGTCATCTGCGAGATATCCCCTATGGTATGATATCTTAACTCATGTTAAGTTCTACAATTAGATGATCGACTACTAGCATCCAAATAAATGGCGCCTCCTTGGAGGCATGCTTGTGTTCGTGCTATTTGTATATCCTGTTGACCAAGTTCAGCGCTTATTTTCCGACTTCTCAGCATTGTTGTTATCCAGTTTGTAGTTAGGAGGTCTATGCACAACAAAATAAATAATAAACGGGAGAGACAAGATAATAAAAGATTAGCGCTAACAATGCATCTCTCCTGAACATCCTTGGACATGAAGACATGTTAATTTTGTTGAATAACATTTGTCCTCATATTTTCCTTCAATAATAATTTTGGAATGTTCATTATAAGATTGTAGCATTAAAGTAACCATAAACAAAGTTCAATTTAAAATATATGAAATGGAAAATAAAAATATCTAATTCTTTAGATATAACTTTTTTATAATTTCCGGGTCAAATAATCATCGTTCCAGTACATTCAAGATTAAGTTTTTTGTGATTCTCACTGAATATATCATTAGTGGTAATGAACAAGACTGAATGACGACGGAGACGGTTTGGAAAAATCTTTTTAATACTGTTCATAAAAGAAATTCCTCTGATGCTGAATCATTGTTATTTCCTGGTTGATAAGTGATAAAAGAATTTGAAAAACATTATTTTCATATATGATATAAAAATGTATAAAAATTGTAAAAAAATACTAATGATTTGAAGTGGGGTGAGTATTGCAATTCAAGTTTTGGAAAATAATGCCTCACAATGGTTCATTAAATTAAAAATGTACAACTAGGTTTATGCTGACGACATTAAGTTGCAGAAAGAAAATATTCAATTGCTAAGAAAAAGTTATTGATGCCTATAATCTAAAAGTGAATGTGTCAAAATTTAGAATAATTATGTTTAAAAATACGTAGGCAAGGAGATAAAAAATGAGATTTTGATGGTAAAATTAATAAGTCTTGCAAAGACGGATTAAAACTGTGGGGCGTAGTTAAACCTTGTCCTTATAAACCAAGACAATATTTATTCAGACAATTAGACAGGTAAAACTTTTATTATTATTCTAATACCTCATGTGCAAAAAAATTTCGATTTAATTCTCCCGGATTCCAATATGGATTTAAATTTTCAAATAGCAAGATCAATGTGCACTTGTAAAGGATTTCTTGAGCTGAATTCGGTAGTGCAAACGGTTTTTTAATTTAAAGCAAACGTTGTCAAGTTAAGTGCAATAAAAAACCATTTCCTAATTTTTTTGGATTTTTTTTGGAACAACAAAATCTTCTTTACCTTCTTCAAACAAAACCAAATTTATTTATTTCAACATAGAATAAATTGTCCCTTAGTTGAAGAAGTTGGAGAAGATTTCGTTTTTCCAAAATACAATATTCGGAAGATTTTGGGGAAATAATATGAGAACGGTTGTTCCAAATTAAAACCGTTTACATCCTTGAATCCGCATCAAAAAATATTTAACTCCCTATTCTAATTCTAGTCGTGGAAATATATTCAAATTTTTTTGTGCAAGTAAACAAAAAATATAAGTTTACTTATCTGAGGTTTTTGCCAAGTATATAATATTGGGGGAATCGAAGTTAAATTCATTCTGTATATAAAAATTTAGTATTCATTTTTATTTCATTCAAACAAAATAAATGTAATAAAAGAATGTTTCTTTATATGTAAAAATTGCGGATAGATATTTGATGGTTTTTCTTAAACAAATTTTATAAACGGTACGTTATTGTCTAGGCATAATGAGATTGAAAGTCAAAATCAAATTTCTTAACGGAGATTTTACGTAAAATGCATTATAAACATCAGTGTCAGAATTATGAATGTACGACTTTACGATCTAGCTAAAAAGAACTTATCATTGGAAATAAGTTTACCGGAAAGTGGACCAAGAAATGTTAAAAAAATATTAGGAATTTTTCTACTACCAATATGAAATCCAATACATTGAAACACATTCAGCTTATTCTGTGGAATGTAATTAAGTCTTTTGAATTAGTTCGCTTGATAAATTAGATGAACCGTAATTGTTCCATTTCCAAATTGACCTTAATATCTCATCTCTCCTTAAACATTTTTATTAAATTTCTTACATCACAGTTTTGCATTGGAGCGTCAGATTTATAATAAAATAAAATAACTTCTATTGAAACCCGAGGGAATAGTCTGGACCAACGCTTATCACCAGACAGCTGTTAATGATTCTATTTCTTTCCTAAATTGAAACTTGTCTTTTCTAAGCCTCTCTTTATCTTTTTAAAGATGTTTTATATCATCGTGAGTCGTTAAAGAGGCAGGTTTAGAATCCAATGAATTTTTTTAACAAAGCTACCTTCTCCCATTGTGTAACAGATACCGACCAATCTCATCAAATTCATATTAAACAACGGGCCAAGATGCCTTCGCTTTCTAAATGGGTTTTCTTTTTTTACCCTCTTAACGAATATTCTAGCGAACTTTTCGCTGGCTTTATTCAAAAAATAAAAAGGTTTCTGGAGTATTTCCTTGAAAGAGTATGTTAATTTTCGACGTCGTAGAAAATATTTTTAAACGTTACCATTATATTCACTAATTTCGTGGTCCGATTGACCAATTAATACTTTACAATTAATTAAGGTTATTAGTTGAGATGAAAAAAAGTTAATGGCACGAGAGGGATTCGAACCCACGACCTTCGGCTAGATACGCCGCTGCTCTACCACCTGAGCTATCGTGACCTCGATCCACTCGGACATCAACTCCCCATCTCAACCCCACCTTATGAGTTTTCCCTTTTTTTGCCATTTTTCAAATGTCGTGTAATCGGTTTGAATTTTCGTTTGAATCCCTCTCGTGCCATTAACTTATGTTCATCTCAACTAAAAACCTTAATTAATTGTAAAGTATTAATTGGTCAAGCGGACCACGAAATAAGTGAATTTAATGAATTAAAATGAAGTACACTTCGCTAAAGCTCTCCGTCGCCATTTCAATTGTCGTCGAAAATCCAAACCGATTACACGACATTTGAAAAATGGCAAAAAGAGGGAAAACTCATAAGGTGGGGTTGAGATGGGGAGTTGATGACCGAGTGGATCGAGGTCACGATAGCTCAGGTGGTAGAGCAGCGGCGTATCTAGCCGAAGGTCGTGGGTTCGAATCCCTCTCGTGCCATTAACTTTTTTTCATCCCAACTAAAAACCTTAATTAATTGTTACCATTATAAATAAACGCATCAATAAAAATGTTATACAAACATTTTTAAAATTATTA
This sequence comes from Cimex lectularius, assembly GCF_000648675.2. Lineage (NCBI taxonomy): Eukaryota > Metazoa > Arthropoda > Insecta > Hemiptera > Cimicidae > Cimex > Cimex lectularius. Next base: position 759,632 of record NW_019392816.1, read on the forward strand.
AAAATATGTAATTGAAATAAACAAAGCTGATCGCATTCATACACTTACTTGACTAATATATTTTAAAAATTTAACGGTGTTTTGTTGACATATCCTAAGCATTTCTAACATAACGCATGTAATGCTAATAACTTGATAAATGAATGAACATGTTATAATTCATGTATAGAATAGAAATACGTATATTTTATCTGGTCTGTACATAAATTATACATATTACAAATTGTTCGTGATGCTATAAAATTCCGAACAAAACATTAACACTACCAACGAACACTAACCAGTACTGCACAGAGGACTCGTATTATGAGTATCAATCCAATTGTGGCCTCAGTTTGTTATTAGCTTTAGGCGAGAAAGTCTCGTGGTCATGTCCTTTGATGCGACGTAGGGCGTTCTCGGGATTCGGAATTGTGGATAGGGTTTGATACAATGTATACATGATAGGATGGGTTGAAAAATTCGAGTGAAACTTGAGGAAGCAAAAACGGACCAATTGTTTGATGAAAAATTTTTAAAGTAATTGTGGATAGTGAGGTTGGAGACCTAGTAAGGAGGTTGTAGAATTATTCCAAGGAATTTTGATTGAAATTCTTCGATTGGACGTTAAATGGCTTGGTGGCCCCCCACAGCTCCGTTCCATAAGCGGAGAGCACACTCAACGCTACGTGACGCTACGCGATGCTACCCGACGCAAATCCAAAGTCCATTTTTCCGTAAGATCGAGTACAGTCGAAGACTAAAAAACCGGACACTCATATTTTTATTTCAAATTATATGTATTTTTGTCGTTATATTAATTACAACATGCTTATTGTAATGTAAACAAACTTAAACCATAAGGAAAATTCATGAGTTTTTATTTAAAAAATAATAATTTTAATCATTTGGCAAAAAATTGATCAAAACACGGGAATACCATTTATTGATATAATGAATTTAAGTTACAATTTATTACATGGATTTGCTCATAAAATTTAACTAAAAATTATTACATGATTTTGCTTATAAAATTTAACTAGCAACTTATTTCATGGATTTGCTCATAACATTTATCTAACAATGTATTTCATGGTTTTGATCATAACATTTAACTAACAATTTATTACACGGTTTTGCTCATAAAATTTAACAAACAATTTATTTCATGGTTTTGTTCATAAAATTGCCCCATTTTCGTCGAGTAGCGTTAGAACAGGACATTCATATTTTTCGTAGTATATTGACTGTGTGACTGTACGTGGCGTGCGCATAGTTTTTACTTTTTATTTTTTTTTAATTGTTCGACTTTAAACACACGTGTAATATCCTTACCTTGGCTACCAGTTCAAAAGTTAGCAAGGGAGAGACGTACTCGAAACTACGGTCGATCCAGTAGAAAATTTTATATGTATACAAAAATGTCCATTTATTGTAGGTCGGTTGTCCGATGAAAAAAATGGACGACTACAAGCGCCCTTAATTAAGCCAGGAACACACATACCCGTTGCAACGCCATGCGACTCTACTCGATGCTACTCGACGTAAATAAAAGTCCATTTTTCCATAAGATTGTATTACCCCAGTGCACATCTGCCCGATGCCACTCAACACTACTCAACACTACCCTACTCTACCCTATGCGATCTCCACTATCCAGATTTTCGTCGGGTCGCATCGAGTACAGTCGAAGACGAAAGAACCGGACACTTATATTTTTATTCAAACTACATGTATTATTGTCCTTATATTAATTACAACATACTTATTTTAATATAAACCAAATTAAATGAGATCAAAAATGCATTAGTTTTTATTTAAAAAATAATAATTTTAATGGTTTGGTAGAAAATTGATAAAAACACCGGAATACCATTTTGTGATATAATGAATTTAACTAACAATTTATTACACGGTTTTGCTCATAAAATTTAACAAACAATTTATTTCATGGTTTTGCTCATACAATTACACCATTTTCGTCGAGTAGCGTCAGAACAGGGCACCCATATTTTTTGTAGTTTATTTCAAACTATGTATATGTAATTTTGTCGTTATATTAATTACAACATTCTTATTTTAATATAACCCAAATTAAACGAGATCAAAAATTCATGAGTTTTTATAAAAATTATTTAATTATGATGGTTAGGCAGAAAATTTATCAAAACACCGGAATAACTTTATTTAAAACAATTAAATGTAACTAACAATTTATTACATGGTTTTGCTCAAAATAGGGCATTAAGATCAAAAGAGGCGTTGCGATTGTGATACACGCTGTGTGACTGTACGTGGCGTGCGCTTGACGTAGCTTCGATGTGCACACCCTACCAAAACAAGACAAGGTGTCGGGTAGTGTCGCGTAGCGATGCATTGGGGAAGTGTGTTCCCCGCTTTATGCCCAAGAAGTACGGAGTAACGGTTTGTAAAGAGGTAGTTTGTACTTTATCGTCATGTGTGATTGTGGTCTTACAAATTTTCGTAGTTGTCCAAATCGTCTATTAATTCTTGTCGCTTTAGTCTTGTGTGACAATTCTAAATCTACTTTCTACGTATAGCCCTAATATTTTACTTGCAGATGTCGATAGTTATTTCCTGTTAATGTATTGATGTGAGCAAGGCTGTTTGATTAACGTGAAAGTAATTTGGGTGCATTTGTCTTCGGTCAGTTAAATCCTTCCACATTTTGCATTCTCAAATGAGCTCAAGGTGCTCCTGGATATTAGAGGTGGCTAATCCTTTTTAAAAAGATAGTTCCTACTCACAGTAAGTTGTTTTGCAATGATCCGGATTTCGAGCCTTTTAGATCATCATCAGGTTGAAGGACTTCCTCAGCCACGTCTCTCGACATGAATTGCCAAAGTGAACCCGCTGATACCTCCGCCAACGCGACGTTCCAATTAGCAGCTGATTTTTTTAATGGCGCTCAATTTGAACGTGCGAAACGCGGAGAAAAAACAAATTGAGCGCCATTAAAAAGATCAGCTGCTAATTGGAACGTCGCGTTGGCGGAGGTATCAGCAGGTTCACTTTGGCAATTCATGTCGAGAGACGTGGTTGTGGAAGTCCTTCAACCTGATGATGAGCTAAAAGGCTCGAAATCCGGATTGTTGCAAAACAACTTACTGTGAGTAGGAACTATCTTTTTAAAAAGGATTGAACACCACACTCACTTCATCATTTATCATTTCTATTAGAGGTGGTTTGGGTAGGATTGGAGTAAGAAGATAAAATTGCCGTATCGTGTGCGTAGATTGCTGACTCGTTTGTAAAAAGTCAGAAATATATAACAAATCTAAAAAACACAACAGGTCAGTTTAAACAACAGGTCGTATATCAAAACTATGACGTCAAGGATGTTATATTTTATCTTTTCAATCAGTACATTTAACACCGCAAAGTTTCAATTTGCTTTCTTATAATAACACATGTTTTGTTTTTCCAACCTCGGTGTTTCGACGAGGAAGCAGCAATATGAAAACAAAAACAAATTTACATACACCTGCTATGTTTGATGATGGATAATAATGATTATGTACAATACAATATGTAGATTATTTCACGGTAAATAGCAAGAGAGGGTAAATAGCATTTACTAATGTAATCAAGAGTTTGCGAGGGAAAAATCGGATTAGCTGGAAATTACCATTTAAAAGTGGACGGTCCCTAGAGTGGAAAGTTTTTTTACAACTTTTCCTTACCTGAACCCTGTTTCGTAGGCGAGTTTGACTTGAGGTACTTTTCGTGTTCGTTTAAAAGAAAAGAAAAAATTAAGCGTTTAAAAGGATACGACAACAAATGGAAAGATCCTGCAACTTTAGCACAAGTATTTAATGTTTTTATTGAATTATAATTTATTCGGGAAATTTTAGTTTAAAAAAAAAAAATAAAATATGTAGATATTCACAATACTGAGCTACCAGTATTAAATACCGTTTTGATCAAAGTCCGTTGAAAGTAATTGGTGTATTATTCTATACGCTGATTTTACAAGACCATATTAAAATAGTTAAGATTATTCGGCACATTTTACTCATCGATTATTGATTTATATAAGCTCAAATGTGCACATGTATGTACAAACATACACACAGGTACAGATACGAGCCTATCACTTCTCGTAGTTCACTGGCCATTCCAGCATTGTAATTTAAATTAAATTTCGGGCAGGCATCGAGAATCGGACTTGGCAGGCCGTGATCAGGCCTCGGTTTTATCCGTCTACTGCCGAGGTTGGGCTACAGGGGCTGTCAACAGCTTGAACATTTCAACGCAATTCGTTCCTAAAACCATCCTACACCTTCACGCCAATAAACACATTCAATCTCAACAAGTTAAGTTGACAAAACTATCAGTACTGGGTACAATAAAACAACCCTGTTTCCTCCAAAATACATTGTGTTCATTTAATTTACTTTTTTTACGGTGGTTTGCAACAGCAGAGCTCATATCAACCCTCGGGGTGGTGGTGTTTTTGAAAAATAAATTGTATACATGTCAAGTGGAACTCAGGGAGGAACTATATTCGAACCCGGGTCCTTTACCTTACAGTAATGAGTGCCGTGTTAACGCCTTAACCGTTGTGTCCACCGACGCCCCAATTTGCCTAGTTATTTTCAACTGAAGTTGTGCTTAAACCTAGTTGAGCGAGAAGTACTATATAGGCTTATCAAAAAACTTGAAATCATGTGAAAAACAATTATTTATAACAATATATAAAAACAATTTATAGCTATTACCAACTTGTTATAAAAATAACCATGCACAAACATACCTAAATTGAAAAAAGATTTTAATCTTTATGTGAACATTCTTTTTATATTTTAAGCCATTACGTTTTACCACTTAACAAGGTAGTGACTGTATTTCGGACAAATAAATGCAATTTATTTATTAAACTAAAACATTTTATTTGAACAGAATGAAACTATTCACATGAGATTCTGAGGTTCAAAAGGACTAAAGGATTTTAAATAATTTTTATAATATGTATATTACGATTTCAAAATAATCAATTTTTTTAGGTAGACACTCAAGTGTTCTTATGATTGAGGATGCATTAATGAAATTGCTAATAGCTAAGCTATTTTACGCAGTTTCAAGACACTCGTCTTTTATGTATATTATGTTTAAAAAATATATCTTTCCAAATCAAACATCAACATCCTGCTGGACGAGGAATCTTTATGTTTTTATGGCGTACGTTGCTCAATCAGAAAATCACTTCTTCTAAAAAGTAGTTTTTTATCAGCTTTATGCATTCTTTACTCCCATGCTCTTGATTTATGTTATAACTATTATTTTATAAAGGTATAGAACAATAACAAAGAAGCAATTGTTGCGAGAAATTGGTTTAAAAAACCCAGGAGTGGAGAAATAAATTTTTTATAACAAATGTATATAATTGTATCACAAATTTAGGCTGTTTGCGACAGTTTGCCAAGATAAGTTCACTGTTTATAAAATCCCTTACATACGAATCCGTGGCATACTAAGCAAAATAAAACAAAAAATTATTCGTTGTAGTAGACCACATAGATTGAGGAAAATTTGGAAATTTGGCTTCTGTTTGGCTTCTCATTGAAAAATATAAACAATCTTAAAATGAGTAAAAGCGGCAAGATTTTAGAGTACGACGGTGACACGTAAAGGACAGACTAACTTACATACAAAACGCTTACAAGGGCAGGTATGAGCCTAGGTTCCCAACAGTCCCAAGGAGGCTGTGGAGTTCTGGGGCAAGGAAGAGTATGCTCTTTTTCACAACCCTGTCCAAGTTTAGGGTAGGGAATGCAATTTGCGGTGCTTACTTGTATAAAATCAATGTAAGAGAAACCCCAAACTGCGAGACAAGTGACTCTCCGGAGGACTTCGAGTAATATCATCTTGAAATGTCCGGAGGGCGACACGGAGAGGAAGCAATGTCTCTATGAAACGTACAGTACTGAGAGGATGATATTTCTGTACAAGCGAGGCATTGGTGATTTCGGCAAAAATAAAAGTTAACGACAGCGATTTTCCGCTTCCTACAAAATATTAAACATACATAGTTGATTGAAGCGTAAAATACCCTGCTCTGGTATATGATTAGTACTTGATGGGTTTCCTGCATCTCGGGTGGGAGGGGCCGTTCGTCTTTCGGGTGGTGGGTCGATTGGATAGGATGGTCCTGCTGCCTGGGGGTCATGGAGGACCAGTACAAAATACCCCGGACCCCCACTGGATATGGATTTTTCCATAGACGTATCTATTGTAAATGGTTTTTATCTACATCCTCGAAAAGGGGCTCCGTACGGTCATGAAAATAAGGCAATAAATGACATAAGATAGAAGACAGGTCTTCAGTGGCCTGTGGTGGCGGCCGGCTGGTCGGTTGCGCGCTCGCCGGCAAGGTGGCATTTCGTCCGGGATGCAGGCAACGCATGGAAGATTGGGCTACCGAATCCAAAAAGGACATAGTATACCAAAAACGAAAAAATGTTTAATATAATAAAATAATAAAAATAATATAATAAAATAATAAAAATTAAAAAATATTATCCATGAAATAAAAAGGAACCTTAAACCTTTCAACTAGTATTTGCGTTTTGCAATGAAACATAATATATGTTACCCCTTTGTAAAAATTACAAAAAAGATGAATTCTTGGAAGGGAACAATCTTGCTAATTTCTACCAAATGTATAAGCATTTTGTTTGCGTCAATTGCAAAGTTCAAGAAACCGTCTTAATATTATGGATCTTAACCACTTTACAAGAACGAGAGGTATGAATAGAAGAAATACAGTGCGTATTGCATGAAAAACTGTTTATTGAAAAGTCTCATAAATACTTTTGAAAAGCTTTTAGTTCAAATCACGTTCATATTTACAGCAAACAAAATTTTACCTGTTGGATCATGAGGATATATCGGCCTAAATATTTCGCGCTGTACGAATTTTCGTTTAAGACTCGATTTATGGAGAATCATTGATGATTGATTGATTTAATTTTGCATAACAAAATCTGGTATAAAACCAGTTAAAAAAAAAAAAAAAGTTCAGACTATTCGTGAATCTTGCGAGGAATAAGGGGTACCAAACTCCTGATGAAAGCGATAAATTCCTCGATATATTGACGAAAGATCTGACTATTTACAATCAATTATACAGGATATTTATATATTGTTTGACGATACTCCTCTCACCTTTTTTTTTTAATTGTTTATACAAAGCTTTGAGCTCATTAGGACACGTGGTGAGTACATAAATAAAAACAACAATGAAACAACTGAGACTAATTTCAATTAACAAAATACAAATATTCCTTACTAATGAATTTCGAAGGACTCAGGAATTAAAAATATATAACATGCAAACGTCGATATCAGCAGAGCTTTTGAAGTTTTTTCCTCATGCTAATCTTAGGAGCATCTCTGGCACATCCTTAAAATTAATGCGTGGGGTTTATTGACCGTTAATTAATGATTATTTGGAAATCGATTGTTGCAGTCTGGTGTGAAGTAGGTTTAGAAAAACATTTCCTTTATCGTGCCAACGTTTCGATCTTTATTGAGATCATCTTCAGGGCCTGGGATTTACAAACATTGTTTAAATATACAAATACATGTAGGATGTGGAAAAAAGAATTCATACAATGATAGAAATAGTAGACTCAATCAAGGTATTTATACTCACTAAAAGTCATTCCCCACCCCTTCAAAATCCAATGTATATAAACATAAAACATCAATATCTCACCGGCACTCTCAACACGGCACACAATAATGTGACATCTACACAGAAACAAAGACTTTGAGTGGGTAGTACCTCTTCGACCCCAATTTAGATTAGATTATTATAGTGAACAGGTAGATGGACGAATATCGAGTACTCCATCTACCAAACAACATGAAGCGATCAATGTATATAGTGTGTGTATTGAGTGTGTGTTGCAGTATTTTACTTCCACTCAGGGCTGAAATGACCTAGCTGTCGGATGCCCCTGTAAAAAAATCGTAGTACATTACAACTACCTACAAGTAGGTAATAAGTAATAATGAGCAAGGAAATATGAACAAAATTGTAAATTAAATTAAATTGAATAATATAAAATATTCTCTGTTTAATGCTTGTGTCATTATCACTTTCAGTACCATCACCATCACTTCCTAGGAGATCTCGTGACCATTGTCTCTTCAGTCGGCGGGGAGGGTTTGTAGTGTGCTGATTTACGGTAGATGGGAGGTTGTTATGAAATTTGCAGTAACGGGAATGGACAGTTTGTATGCGGTGGACTCCAGTAGTGTGAGGTGTTGTTGGAGGTTTCCACTAGAAATGACAAGGTGGGAGTTGCTAGAGAGAATTGCTGTGTTGTCTGCAAAGTCTGTAAATGGGAATCTGGTGGATTTGGGAAGTGATGGCATGTCAGCTGAGAACACCTGGTATGGTGTGAGAGCCGAACGCTACCCTGAGGAACACCAGCATTTATAGGGAAATATGTGGAGACGGGACGGCCTTCGACGACTTGAAAAAATCGGTCAGTGAAGTAACTGAGCAGTATGAGATAGTAGGTGGATCGAAGGATGCCCTTGAGCATGAACAGCAAGCCCGGGTGCCAAACTCAATAAAAGTTTGGCTTCCGTCAAAAAAGGCCCCCCGAACAGTGCTGTCTCATCTCAAGGGATAAGGAAATAATGTCTACCACGCGATGGCACTGTTGGACAGTTGAGTGACGGTTGCAAACCCAAATTGATGGTTAATAAAATAAAAATACTAGGGAAAGTAAATAATACAAAATTGGCAATATCACTATATATTTTAGTGCAGATTACATAGAATATAGTTTACTAGCACAAATACTTAACGTTCGTGCACAATAACTTTTATAATAGCCTGTTATTTTGTATACAATTGTTTACAATTATAAGGACAAAATGATTATTTTCAATTAATTATTACTCAATTTTGCTTTCATATTGGAGCATGTATTGTAATTTAAAATTGTAAAATTTAAAAAAAAAGTAGAATTGCAAATAACTTCCTGGAAAATGAAATATGATAAGAGTTATAAAAAATGCATCATAGCGAAAATGTTTTGTTGCGTATGAAATATATATTATTTTAGATAGCAGTTGATTTGTTTCCCTAGTATTTCTAGCAGGTATTTTTTCACTTGCATGCTTTTTAATGATAAGTAATCTTGATGTTTGCGGATTTTATTTTTTTCTAGGCCATTCATCACCGTAACTGGTAGTAACTTTAAAAAAATTATTGGCTTACAGACCCAATTCAATGTTTTGAGTCAACCTTACCTTTCATTTTGTACATTAAATGAAACCTACGGACCGAATGATGACCGAAATTCGTTTCTCCCGATGATTTATCATAATATGAAACAGCACAAACTATTATTTTATTATATAACAATCTATGTTCATACCTCAATTTTATGGGGAAAAATTGAAGTAAACAAAGAAAAAAATTCACAAAATATTTCTGCGTGAAAAGATGTAATATTCTATAAAAACAGTAAAAACTTACTAATAAAAATAATGTTTAAACTTATTGCTCCTCAAAACTAGGTATAATAATGATGAGGACGGTCGGTGGACACAACGATTAAGACGTTGACACTGCACTCACCACTGTAAGGTAAAGGTCCTTGTTCGAATCCAGCGGCCGTGTATTCGAACCCGACCTACTTTCTTTTAAAGACCCGCACCCAGTTGATGAGATTGATGGGATTTGATCTGTGATTACATATTATTCATCAATAGCTTATGTTTTCACATCAGTATTAAGAATGATTTATTAGCCATCTTCAAATTCTGAAATTACTCAAAGATAATTTTTAACATTATTCACCAAAATAGCTCATTTCCTAGAACGATACTGCAAACAATGGAACATCACGGTCTATCTAAAGAAGTCCAAGATTGTGGTTTTGAGAAAAGGAGGTTTCACGCTAATGATCGGTGGAAATATAAGGGCAGTCCCATAGAAGTAGTTAATCAGTAATATCTAGGTAGTACCGTCACTCCCGCTTGCGCATGATATATCATTTAACAGAGAGAATAACAATGACTAAGTTTGATATTAATCACTCTGCAACGATTTTATTATCAACAGAAATGTCTCTCCTTCCTCCAAATGTAATTTCTCTAAAGCTGTTTTACAATCAATTGTCTGTTATGGTGCTCAGTGTTGGGGGATAATGGTATGAGCTGGTGTAAAGGTTCTGCGTATTTTTGTTAAGAAGTTTTTTGGGCTTCCCCCCATGACCCAAAATTACATGTTATCGAGTGAGACCTCGACTTCTCTTGGTCTCACCCTCGGTCTTCATTTAGGTATGCTTACCCCATTCTCGTATTCTACCTTTGGAAGCTATAAAAAGAAAAATATTTTGCTTCAATCACTGGATAGATTTTGGGGAGAGGTAATCATGCGATTTCGATTCCAACTTAAAAGAACTGGACATGTAGAGAGCTCAGTTAATGGTCATCCGTCAAAGGACAGGAAGATTGTGTACGATCGGCTCGACAGTCAATACGATTTTTATTTTACAAGGATTTACAATATTTGTCAAACATTTTAATCTTTAATGCCCTTAATACTGAGTTTTAAGACATTGAGTTATATTGGTTTTTCAAGTTAAGATGTGAGTTCTTCTACTTCTTCTCAAGAGAGGATTCAATCTGTGCTCCTGTAACCTCGTGGACTGGCAGGATTCCGTCCATTCTCTCTGAATCAAATTTGCGTGGCAAGGTTGTTCTTATCGTTCTGAATTAAATAACGTATTCAATTATGGCCCATAGTTTTTTTTAATGATTCTTACTACGCTCATATTTACTATTACTTTTTAAAAACTACTTCATTTTTTCATGTGGATGTATCAGTAGTTTATTTATTTCATTTTTCGTGAATAATAATATTAATAATAATTTTCTACCTTTTAGTTTTGATTTGCAAGCTTCATTTTTACATTTTTACTTTGTTTTGGTATACAGGCTAGAGAGACAAAAGAATCATCCGTCATCAGGCTCTACGAAGAGGGGAATGATATCAGAAATTATAAGACAAGTCCAAAATCTTTCGATTTCTCAGGGTTTGATCAGAAATCTCTTCCTAGGAATACAAAGGCGTGGATGTGATTCGTTTCAGAGGTGGAATATCCGGTACTAAAGGGGACAAAAAGTCGTTTGCGCGCGCGCGCACGCACACACACAAACACAAANTATATAGAAAACTGTGTATATATACATATATCTATATAGTTGCGTGTTTATAAACAATGAAAGGTTGCATGTTGTTGAGTGTTGATAGTACTGAAAAAATGTAACCCAAGATACGATCGCACTGAGAACGAATAAATTTCTTAACTTCTTAAAAACGTGTTACATATAAATATTGTGCAGTTTGATTGCATGAGAAAACTAGGAAATATAGAGAACTGTAGAAAAATAATCACTTGCATTTTCATCATTTGGTATTTTTTAATATAGAATATGTAACTTAAATGTTTAAAACACCAGCTGTCAAAAAAGAGGGTGTATGTTTTTACTTCCAATGTTTTTCAACTACCTACTCAAAAACTTCCAAAATAGAGTGACAACACAATTATGAAATGCCCGTTGATTCAGACAACACTTTGACTGCTGGTCTTAACTCTGGTAAAAATCAATTATACTTGGCTCTTTTTCAAGTATAAGGTCTGCAATAATTCATGATTACACACCCATCAGATATATTGTATTTATGTAACAATATTTTGTGGTAAACAAGTGCAATTATATTTTTAAATTAATTAATTTGTAAAAAAAATTCTCCTCTTTTTGTCTTACATCTCATAAACCGAAAATTAATACGTCCAACGTTTTTAGATTCGTTTTGAAAGTAACGTAAAGTAACGAACGTAAAGTAGTTAAAAATGTTTTTAAAGTTTTCCACCTCTTTTTCTTTTTTATCCCGTAGACGATTCGGTCGGTTTTCTTTCTTAGAACTTTTTACGTTAGTTTTGAACCTAACTAAATGGTAAACCAGTCACACAAAAAAAAAAAAAAAAAAAAGAGTTATCCTCTGCTTTTTCTTTTATATCTTACTTACGATACTTTTCGACCGAACTAATTGGTAAAGTATTTAAAAAAAATTAGACTTTCCTCCGCTCTTTCTCTTATATGTCGTAGGCAGCTTGTTCGATTCTCTTAGTTTCAACGTTTTTACGTTCGTTTTGAATCGACCTAACTTGTAAAGTAGTCAAAAAAATGTGGAGTTTTCTTCGCTTTTTCTCTTTTATCTTAAAAAATGCTCGTATGATTTTTATGCATCCAACTGCAGTCGGGAACTTTATTGTTTTATTGTTTTTCTTTTAACCCATCCCATTATAATTACAGGTTTTCTCTAACTTTCTATTCTGTTACATCAATAAACTTATGATACAATTAACGATAAGCATAAATTTTTAGAGTTTATTGATATTCAATGAATTAACGAAACTCCGAAAGTCTTCTTTGGCAGATTGATGTAGTGGCAGATTAACTTGTTTTCATCTTCTGGCCATGTTCCTCCACTAGTCAGAATGCTCTTAATCAAGGGGAACCTATTGCTCTCATACCGCCCACACTCCTGAATGATGTACGTCCATGTCTGTTCACCAACTGTACAAGGAGTCTGCATTTTCGCTGATACGAATGCGTTTCAAATATGCTCTGTTTTTCCCGTGTCCCGAGAGTGTCGTAGTTGTCATGTACGTGTGGTCAAAGATGATGTTCCTTCTGCCGTGAACTAATGGAAAGTAGCTTATTGTAATTATTCCCTAATGCGCCTTTATCCGCATATCGTTCCATTTTTGTAAACTTAGCTTTTCTTCCTGTATTTTAATGTAGGAAAGAGGTACTTTTATATAAGAAATAGCTAACTTATCCTTTTTTGCCGCATCTTTCGCCAGCTCGTTGGCTTTTTCATTTCCCTGGTGTCCCACGTGAGCCTTGACCCATCACAAGGAAATCTTCTAGCGTCGATTTTTCCGAAGTTCCCACAACGTATTCCTAATTGATTCTTCAGTTAGGTTGTGATTTGTGTGATCTTGACTCACAGCAAGGGACTGCACTATCTTTTTTCAATTCTACAGTTCTTTCACCAGGACCGTTGTAGCGTAAAAACCATCCGAAGGCTTCATTAATTGCTTGTAGTTCCGCCTGACTGTTGATACACCATGATGCCAACATTCTTTTCAAAGCTTGTATTTGGTTTCCGTCCTGTTAAATGACCGCATCCCACCATTTTGTCAGTGTGACTACCATCTGTGTATGCCTCGAAGCGCGAAGGGTTGTAATCCTTACGCAAATCGTTTTCCACCTGAGCCGGGTGTCTTCATTAATTCAGTGGTCAGTCTACGGGTGGGTACCCATGTGTGAAACTTTTATGGCATGATAAGTTTTTCAATTCTTTTACTTTATCTCTATGGGTTTAATATTGGCCAAGACAGTGGCTGCTTGATATGATATCGTACGAAACCCCCTGATGATCCTGAGAGCAATTTTGCGTTGGACACTTCTAATTGTTTAATAATATATTGCTTGTTCAGGGATCCAGCCCAAACAGGAGCAGCATAAGTAAGGATCGGTAGTACGGCCCCTTTATAGACCACATCTAGGGCTCCCTTGCCCAATCTCCAATATTGCTTGGCTGACTTAGCCAGAGCATGAGTCAGATGGGCCGATTTTTCGCATATTCTGGCTATATGGTCGATGTCATCAGAACGCGTAGTTAATTTACTATTGCAATTTGTGTTCCAATTAAAAATACTTCGATGGTGTTTATTTACCTTTTCTTTGACACCAATAGAGCTGCTGATTTCTCTGGATTGAATTCCATTTGAATTTCGAATGATAATTTTTCGATCAGGCAACAGTAAGTGGTCTGCAAATGCAAGAACTTCTACTTCTTCTGGAAAATTTATCTCCCAGATTGTGTTGTACATAATCTTCCAATACCCAGGCCCACTGCAGGATCCTTGGGGACAACCTTTTTGAGCTAATTTGGTTAACTTTACTGTTTTCAAAGAAATTGACGCCCTGCGGTTTTACAATAATCTTGCGCTAGTTTATATAGATCACTTGGGCACTCATACTTTACAAGTTGGTAAAGAATCGAATTCCAACTGGTAGAATCTAATGCTCCAGCAACATCCAACGAAATCAGCAAAACTTGACTCTTTTTGTCTCACTAAAGTGTCCACCCTTGTTTTTATTGCTATTAATTCATTCAGGGAGGACTCTGCCCTTTTGAGGCGTGAATCCAACCTGCGAATGGTTCATAACTCCTAGAATGTTGAAGTGGAAGAATATTCTATTAATATGTATCTTTTATAATATTTTACCCATTACGGGCAGCAAACTAATTGGGCGATATTTTGAAGTATAGGTATATTTTGAAGATTCTATGCCAGGGTTTACGAGTAAGATCTGATTATATTGTTTCCCTACTTTGGGAAAACATCCTCTTTTCAAGCAGCTGTTGTACATCTCTGTGAAAATAAGCGGGTACCCTGTGCAGAATCTCTCGAGAATCATTTTTGTCAATTTATCTATTCCAGGAGCTTTGTTTTCGGCAAATTCTGAAAGTGCATTTTTTATTGCCTGTTGAGCAAAAGGCTGATGATTCCCGACGCCGTGGTAGCTTAAAACTCCATTTCTCCTTCTTTGATGGAGTTCTCTATACGATTCAATTTCTTTACCCACTTTCGAGTCATCTGGCAAAAATGTATCCATTATTTCTGATAAAATTTCATGCAAATTTTGTATAACTCCCATTTTTACGTAAGAAAGTTGAAAGAAATGTTGCAGGTTTTAATTTCCCAGCCGCTGCCTTATTCAGCATTGCATTCCAGGGGTTAGATGGTGTCGTCGCGCTGCAGTATTATTTCCAGGAGTCTATCCTTAGCATGCTCTATTTTCTCATTATTCCTTCTTTTTGAGTCATTGAATTCCCGTTTTCTAATCTCCGGTAATTCTTTTCCTCTAGTATGTTGGTATTTTCTTCGCAATTTTCTAACGCGTTTTCCCATCTCTGTCAACTGCGGAGTCCACCATAGCATTGATCGTATTCCATTTTGTATTTTTTCATTTTAGTCAAAAGTTGAACTTTTTGATCTAACCCATATTTAATAGAAAGCATTCCATCTATTAGGGAAGACATTTCTCTTTCCAATGACTGATCACATTTGTTCCAATCAGCCAGTTTAGTTATATAGCGATGACCCGAGCTGAACTTGTTCCCATGACAACACCCACATACACTATAATCAATGGTTAAAAGTTATAACTCATGATTTGACAAGCTTTCATCTTTTGCACAGCACCAACTTCCCGCCTTAAGTGAAATAGAAACTGAGATTAGCGTAATATCAACATTACTACTCACTACTCCCTCTTTTTGTGGAAAAATAGGCTTTCCATCATCCTCCTTGAGGATAATAAAAGAGTTTACTGCGATAAAACTTTCTCGTATTCTACCTCTCATGTTTGTTATTTTAACAAACCAAGATTTTGATCGTGCGTTTCCGTCAACCCCTAATATTACATCGGAAGTAGTATTGCTGTTTTTATATGTTGTTAAAGCGTTTTCCAGCATATTTAAATCATTTACAATGTCCTTTTGGTCATCGAAATACACACTAATTACACCTTGACTTTTTTATCCGTAAGTTTTACTTCTGCGCAGATCAAGTCGCTGTGAGAAATTTGAACGTACGCTGTTACAACGAGATTTCCTTTCGGAAAGACCATAACTGCTCTTCTGGTATTTGTTCCGATTTGCATAACATTCCAATGCTTAGTAAAACCCGAAATTGCTCCTTTAACGCACTATGGTTCTTGCAAAATGTTTATGTCTATGTCCCATTTATCAATAAGGTGTATTGTATTTGAAGTAACTGCCTTAGATTTATGTACATTAAGTTATAGAAACTGTAGTTTACCAACTCTAAATTGTATCTCACTGCAATTAGACACCATTATAGTCGATTGAAGTTTTAAAGAGATTGAAGTTCATTCTTTGTCTGTACTTAAATTAGTGTAAATTTTACATGAGTTACATTCGGTTTGCCTTAGGATACTGCATTTCAAAATAAAGACTTTGTTAATACGCCCATCAGCGTTGAACGCAGGGAATCAGTTCTTGTTTTGTCTGTGTCGCACGGTAGGAAGTTGTTTTTTACCGATCGATTGTTCAATAATTTGGTGATGTGATGAAGAGCAGTCATGACTTAAGTATTTGTGGTTATTACACCTTTTTCATTTTTACGGACGTTTCGACTTATTTTCCGGTATTCTTCAGGGCCTGGGTGAATTACAAAACACATGTTGGTTGGAAAAAATAGAACAGACATAAATAATATAAATTTACAATAAAAAATAATAACTATTTCATACTAACATAAAGTGTGGTGAATCATAAATCCAATCCAGAATATCCCCATTCTCGACTTCCTTTGAGCCAAATAAAACCGTCTGTGGTCAAAGCAATTTCTCAGATTTACCGCGTCCCCCACCCTGTCACAATCATAAAACCATCAGAATACAAATTCACGTTTCATAACTCTTTCATACGAAACAAATATGACAGCTCAAGGATTGAACCAAACTTTACCCCCTAAGCGCGATACAGGAACTCAGGAGAAGAGCATCCGCAGACGCATCAAACAGAAAAATATATGAACAACTTAAAGGGATCGGCATCAGTGGGAAAAAGCCTGATATGGGCTACCGGGCCTATATGTATAACCGGGAATGAACAAGCAGATAAGGCAGCGGGGTTAGCTGCCCCCAACGAGACCACACGACCACACTCCTACTCTATACATCCAGAGGATTTACAAAGGACAATTCCTAATGATATAAAAATCAAAGGAAAATCCACTGGAACGAAAGAAACACATCTTAAAGAAACCCGCCTTATACAAATGTTAAAAAGACATATGACCCTGGCCTGCGGAGGCTGGGTCTAGATGGGAAAAGGTCATACTTGCCAGGTAGCGCATAGGTCATACCAAGATTATACATGGACACCTATTGGGGGTAAGACCATGTAACTGTCCGTTGTGTGGAGAGCTTATCACAGTAGAGCATTTAATAACGGACTGCAAATAATTGAGTCAGCAAAGAAAGAACACGACATCCCGAATGACGTATGCTCGGCGTTAAGGCATGGCAGCAGGCACTCTCTGTTCCAATATGTCAGTGCCATAAATATATTTGATTGTATACAGGCTCTTTGTATCTTCATTTATGTAATATATGTTTTTATTGGAATGAATGCATTTATTTGCGTGAATGGAGGATATATCCTCCAATACCCTGAGGAATATCGAGTACTCTGGGTAGTGTGAATGATTTATGCTATGTATATGTAATTTATTACCGAATAGAAGGGTTTATTCCCAATTTCACTTTTTATTTCTTTTTCACTTTCCCTCTCTCACTCTCACTCTCTCTCTCTTTCTTTCTTTCTTTTTCTCTGAGTTACTCACTCCTCCTACTATCTTTTTATTTCTTTTTCACTTTCGCTCTCTCACTCTCTCTCTCTCTCTCTCTTTCTCTCTCTCTCTCTCTCTTTCTATCTCTCTATCTCTCTCTCTGTATGAATTATGAACGGCTTTATCGTTTCTACTCACGCTCCGTTGCTTTGCATTTTAGCAGTTGCTGTAGTATGAAATGAGTTAAGAGTAAATTGAACATTGTCATAGGCAGACGCCTGTCACACCCACAGAATACTGCTGACTAGGTCAGGCCTCGTAGCTAAGAACAAAACGAACGTATTTGAGCCATTATACTTTATTATATCAGTTATTATGAAGTGTTATGTAAGCTATTGGTACATCTTTAAGACAACGATTATTCAGAGAATTTACCTAGCTAATTTCACTTCAATCGTGTCTCTCTTTGAATTAAAAACACTATGTGATGCGTTAATCCAATGTCAGCCTAAGTTTTAATCTTTCAAAAGACCCTCTTTTCGGGTCAATAATTAAGTAATGTTCGTTGTTAGTCGGTGTACTATCTGACTACTTGATGTGGTGGTATTAGTTTTTATGCGTACCGTCGTATAAAGTAAAGTTTACCCAATAAAATATTTTTAATATATTAGTTCCATGTAAAAAATTATTTTTATTAATTTACTTAGTACGCTTGACGTACAATTATCCGTATGAATCTTTTCCACTAAACTTAATCTTTAGGCCGATTGTGTAAAATGTGTATTTTCATCAAAAAAGATGGTTAGGGTTGGTTATGTGAAGATGATCAATGTACGTGCACTTATTTTCTATAAATGTATATTTGAAAGTATAGAATTTTTTTAATTGAATTATCATACAATCCATTTTGAAAGACAAAGAGGGTAGAAACTGATTCATAGCGAACCGTTATTTTTTGACAAGTTGTGACAAAAGTTATACATTTTTTATTGCAGAAAAATAATGCCATAAATCATTTATGTTGGTTAACAATGTAAATAATTAGAAATTGATTAACAGTTCAGATGATTAGTAATATACTCTTGACAGCTCACGAGGGTGCTGTTTTTCTTTTCGTACAAACTGGCCATACCCCATTTTTTTAAATTCAAAATTAAATTGATTAATTATCAATTATGTTTTATAAATCGATATAATTTACACTACAAATGGAATATACTTCAGGGAGCTCGTTGTTTACAAAATTTAGACAAAAATTACCTAATGATAAAAACGAAAAATTTGTTTTTGGTATAAATATGAACGTGATTTGACCTTTGACCTCGTTGCAAGCATTATGTGAGATTTTTGTAATAAACAGTTTTTTGCATAATACGTACTGTATGTAAAAATAAAGAAAAGTGCAGCTCAATTTTATCAAATGCTGAAGATCCATAATGCTACAAAAACTTTACTTCTTGAAATTTGGAACACGTAAAGTTTCTAGAGAATTGGTAGAAATCACCAAGATTCTATCCAGAAATCGCATATGACTTGCTCAGGAAAAAATGACATCTACGAAAATACTAAATTAGGGGACTTAAATGTATATATGTTTATTTACCAAATTAGGATACTTGCTGACAAAATTAAGGTTTTTCACTACTAGTACCATATTCTTAACCTTGCCTCGGATTGCTCTGGGGTAGTAAATGTGACCAGATATCCATGTTTGTATAAGGTCGTGATGTATATAGATGTAGCGTATGTTTTGGGTCTATTCTGTAATTCACAACCTGAAGTACAAATGCTAGCATTTTAGAAAACGACCTAGTTCTCATATAAAAGCAGAGAGTCAGTTACAGATTGAGACGCTCAATGGCTGCAGGCTGAAAAATATACGTGAAAGACAAGAAAAACAAATGAAAACACGTCGATGACTCATCTATTTGTCGGCCTCTAAACTTTCCAACATTATTATTTTTTTGCAATGGATTTTTATTTTGACACGCATTCATTTTTGTGATTTTCTTCCCTTTCTATGAGAACACTACCGTCTTAAAGCACTTTTGAAAGATCATTAATTTGTTCAAAAAGAGGAAAAAATTACCATTATTCGGTACAATTTTCCCAAAATCTAGTACTTCTTAAATCCAATCTTTTTTTTCATTGAATTCTGCGAATTCGTACCATAGTGTTTTTACAAATATTGAATCGTTAATTTATGGCAACAACTTTGGGCTGTGATATAAATTGTACACTTTTTTCAAACAAATAATTTTTAAAAAATTGTAATTGATTTTAAAAAATTGCTTGCTATGATTGTTTGCCTATGAAATAACAGAAAAGAAAAGTGTCAATATGATGTTTAACAGATAAAACTCCAGTTTTCTCCTTGCCACACAATTTCCGCCGTGAAAGCTAAAAAGCCAAAACACACCGAATTTTCTAGTTGTAGGGGAGTTATTAGAAGATGTTTAGTTTAGATATAGTTTAAAAGATTTTATTTATTAAAAGCTAAACTAAGTTTTATTTTATTTTTTTAAAGTTTTTTACAAATATAAAGAAAATACGACAATTTTCTAACAGCGTAATGGATGCCGATTAGATACTTCTTAAACATAAGCCATAACATTTTTTTTTTTTAAAGCTTATTTGTGAGTATGTCGGGTTCGAATGGAGGGCCGCTGGATTCGATCCCGGGATTTTTACCATGGAGTGATGAGCGCCGTCCCAACGAACGTTGAGGCTACCGACGCCCCTCTACACCTTATTACTTATTGTTCTTAACAATTTTGAAGCTCATTTTTGGGACGAGTTTAATTTTGCGGTTAGTTTTATACTATAAATATATGTATTTTTTTATCAGAAAAATGGTAGGTAACTTCTTATCTCATTACTCGAGTTTGAAAAATAAATTTTACAGCTAATATAATTTAAAATGTGGATAATATTTCATACATTTGTTTTAAGTAACGAATACAAATTGTTGTATACATTTTATCATCTTTACTGTAGTAAACAGAAAGAAACATCAACTTTATAAATTGAAAGTGACACCTGCAAGATTTTCAGAGTTTCCTCAATGTTCCCAGTAGCATTTGGATACTTTGTTCTTTTTAATTCTCATGTTCTAGCTAGCATGCTGAAGACAAAAACAGAAGAAAGATAACAAGACTACCATCGTACATTATCACTTCAAAGAAGCCGACGCCTTATCCAAAAATGTCTTTTCTATACCTGCTTCCTTCCCCACCCTTTCAAAATCCAAGGTATATAAACATAAAACAGCAATATCTCACTGGCACTCTCAACACGACACGCAAGAATGGCACAATTACACAGAAGACAAACACTTTGAGTGAGTACAAATACTTTGATTGAATATAAAAAATATATTTTGCATTGTATAAATTCACTTTTCCACATCCTAAATGTATTTGTTAAATGTAAACAATGTTTGTAAATCCCAAGCCCTGAAGATGATCTCAATAAAGGTCGAAACGTTGGCACGATAAAGAAAATGTTTTTCTGAAACCTGCATCACACCAGACCGCATCTCACGATTTCTGAATAATTATCAACACACTTTTTATAAACAAAGTGCTTTAAATTTTTTTAATATTAATATGTATGTAATTAAGCTGTTTAATTTTTTAATAGGATCTTTAAATTGTAATCTACCAACGCTAGCCTATGTGTATGTATTACTTTTATTGGTACCATAATATGCATAATTGATTACAAATATAGTATAAATATTAATAATTTAATATATAATAATAAAATATTGCTGTATACGGCACATCAAATTCTTTAGCGATTTCAAAACACTCTTAGAAGTAATTTGTGGGAAAGGGCAGAGCTTTTATCGAATGAATTCCACCGAACGGACGGACAAATGACGCCCATAGGCCATAATAAGGAAAATACACTCAAAGACAAAAAACCGGTCATTTGTATTATATGTATGCTTATTTTTCATAATAACTCAGTATAAAAATTAATTGTAGACGTAAAACGTAATCACAACATTAATAACTTCTTGTTTACCTTTGTAGGGTGTTACTAATCGTTTTACACACTTTAGATTAAAAATAAAGAAAATTAATACAATTTTTTCCTTTCCACTGCCAAATTGACGACTGAATGTATTGGCTTTTTATATGCCGTTTTTATGTGCTGTTTCTAATATTTTAGTGGTTGCTTTATGTGACAATACATATTTTAGCAAAAAAAATATTATTTTTCTTAATAGCGTGGTTTTAAGACAAGAAGATCTCACCTAGGCGTCCATTAAATAGCCCAAGTCCTGGGTGTTCCGCGTTCTACCACCCACGATTGTCTGCAGCAGTTTACGTTCATCAGAAGTCTGTAAGGTAGTGGTCGAGCACGGTGTACGACGGCTAGACACGATTGTATTATTGCTTTAACCGCACAACAGAATCGTCATTTAACGGCTTCTTAGATAGGTAGTCAATTCCAAACAGTCTGTATTGTAATATTGAGCTATAAAACAGTCATCAGATAGCTTCATGAAACTGGCCTAGTCTCTAGACATCCCGCATTAGGTTCTCTACTTTTAGGGAGGCATCGTGCAGGAATGCGACTGTTTGCAAAGAGCATCTCGCTTGGACACTTGAACAATGGGAGTGGAAGGCTTTTCTCCTCACATATTAGTGGCGGTTTGTTCTGTGGCAATAAGAGGACCGTGTCCATGTTTGAAGAAGATGTGGTGAACGTTTTGCTTTTTGTGTCAAGCATAAAACACAAACTTTTCAAAGACGGACAGTCTTGTTTGTGGTGGAATCAACGTCCATGCCCGTACCGAACTGATTGTCATACAGAATGGACCTTCCCTGCATTAAGGTAAGTCGAGAAAGTTATTTTGGAAGCTGTGGTCCCATTTCGTTCATTTATTTGGGATAATTTCGTGTTAATGCATCATAATGCTCGACCACATGTAGCTTATTATTTGGAAAATGTAGGGATTACCACGATGAATTGGACAGCACGTTTTCCTGACATGAATCCCATAGAACACTTATGGCACATGACAAAGAGACGGGCTAGACATCGTTCGCCGATAAGCGTTGTTCATCTTCATATCGCTCATGTTGAAGAATGTGAGTCAGTTTCAAAAATCGAAATACGGTCGCTTATTTATGTTTAATGCTTAGGAGTCTTAAGGCCAACCACGAGGCGGGAGGGGGGGTAACATACGCGTTATTAAGAGTAAAACCAGATAATAAATTGTAATTTGCACTAAATGATTTTACGGTATTTTGGTGGTCTTTCTTTCAAACCATCATAATTAAATAATTTTTATTAAAACTTTTGAAATTGTTATCTCGTTTAGTTTGGTTTACATTGAAATAAGCAAAATTAACATAACGACAAAAATACATAGTTTGGCATAAATAACAAAATGGGAGTTCCCGGTTTTTTGCCTTTGATTTATAAAACTACAATATATACGTACTAGATGATATTTTATACGAGATAGAGAAAGGTATGAAAAAAATCATTTTAGTTATGAATTGTTTTCTTACATAATGGGTAAATCTAAATATAGCATAAAAAATAAAAATATCTGAATGATAAATATGAAAAATATTGTTATTCAGCCTTTTCTTGCGGGAAAAGAGCACGACTGAACTACTGTCCTTCCGAAAGTATGCACAAAAAGAAAAGGATCACCATCACACTAACCAGGTTGAGGAACGGGCACTTCCGTTACTGAGTTTCTTACAGTAGATGGCGCAATGCCAAAAATGGTTTGGCTTTGAACAATTTCTGGAACAATTCTTGGTTGAACAATTTCTGAGAGAAGACCTAAAAAGTAACCCTATACCTGTTCAATATGGATACTTTTTCAACAATTAAAATTTAAAATAAGGAAAATGCTTCCCTATCGAACAACAGGCTCCTTTAAAAATAATAAACTAACCAGCACAAAAAATCGTAACACTACCTAATATGATGAAAACGGTTTTTGCTTCAAGCAAAAGGAAAATTAAATGTGTCAAGGAAAATTAAATGTGTCACTGTTAAAAAGCAATTTTGAATATAATTGCTCAATGTTTTTCTATCTGTGAATGAATGAAACTCAACCTTTATGAAAAGCCAAAAAGGGAGGATAACACGATTAGCATCGTGACAGAGAGAACAAACTAAACACTGTTTCCTGCAACGTCTGAAGTGATATAATGGCTGAAGGGACATGTCACGGAAGCTTTGTAATCGTTGTACTTGATCGTACTGGTGCACTTCAAAGAGGTTGACTAACAAATGGCGACTGTAGAGTCAATCAAAAATAAAAAAAATAAAACAAATACAAGTTTAAAAAAGGCCATGTAGGTAGAAAAAGTTATGATGGTGTGTGGAGGAATGGATAGTTAACCAGGCTTATCAACGCATACAATTGACAAAAGCTGGTACAGCGTTTTGATTGCTTTATTCGTTAGTTTTTATATTATTTTAGATTTTTTATAATAGAGAGACATTATTCCAATTTTTTCGCTATAGCAATCAAACAATTTGCGTTGTGTTTTTTATTAAAAGTTATCTTTTTTAAATAATCCACTTCCCACGAAACCATTACCACCTAACAAAAGTATTAGTCAAATATAAATTATTTATTATTAAATTCTAAAAAAAGACCGGTTTTAAGACTTTTTTCAGACACTGCAGTCCCGCTTTTTCTTATTTGTTATACCAATTTAGTACCAAACAGTTTTTTTTATAAACTTCGCAATACAAGCGTTATTTTTTAATAGAAGTTCCAAACTTTTAATGACTTTTTTATCATCTTGAAAAATCAAATTTTCAGCAATTAAACTTTAATTTTGTATTGTGATGATTGATCTGAGAGTAAGTACATGTATCATAGCCCCTCGACCTTCAATTAGGTTAGTTATGTAATATGCGTAAAGAAAGATAGAGGAATATGGAGTACTCCACGACCCTAACTGAGTGAATGTTGTGTAAATAAGAAAGAATGTATATAACCTAGCTGTTAATAGCCCCTGGACTACACTCGTTGGCTGGACGGATAAGATCGGATAATTCATTGTAAAGAAACGTAAACTTTTATATTCTAAGTACTTTGAATTTTGTTTGTACGAACAAAGCCCTCACTCAAAAATTGAGTAACTGGATTCGTTGGAGGTAACTATAGAATTAATACATTACAATTAATTAAGATGTTTAGTTGAGATGAAAAAAAGTTAATGGCACGAACGGGATTCGAACCCACGATCTTCGGCTAGATACGCCAAGGAAAAGGAGGGAAAATTGAAAAGGTGGGGGTTGCGATGGGAAGTTGGTGTCCGAGTGGATCGAGGTCACGATAGCTCAAGTGGTAGAGAAGCGGCGTATCTATCCGAAGATCGTGGGTTCGAATCCCGTTCGTGCCATTAACTTTTTTTCATCTCAACTAAACATCTTAATTAATTGTAATGTACTGATTGGTCAAGCGGACCACGAAATTAGTGAATTTAATGAATTAAAATGAAGTACACTTCACTAAAGCTCCCCGTGGCCATTTCATTTGTCGTCGAGAATCCAATCCGATTACACGACATTTGAAAAATGGCAAAAAGGAGGGAAAATTCAAAAGGTGGGAGTTGCGATGGGAAGTTGGTGTCCGTGTGGATCGAGGTCACGATAGCTCAAGTGGTAGAGCAGCGACGTATCTAGCCGAAGATCGTGGGTTCGAATCCCGTTCGTGCCATTAACTTCTTTTCATATCAACTAAACATCTTAATTAATTGTAATGTACTAATTGGTCAAGCGGACCACGAAATTAGTGAATATAGAATTAATCAACGATAAGTCAGTAATTGCAGACCATATTTCGTAAACCCTCCAGAAAATGAAATGCACAAAACTTTTTGTCAAAGTTAGAGTTTCAGAATATTATAGAAAAATCATATTCATCGTTCTTAGCCCGTGTTTTTTAGTAAAAAGTGGTTAAACAACCCAAAATCGGTGATTGATTACCGAGCGCTAAATTAATATCTTCGATACTTCAATGATCGCACATAAAATCAGTAACCGATAAATATACGGGGCATCAATACTTTTCTTCATTATTAGGAAATCCTTCCACCAGTCGTGTTTGTCGCCTGAATCTCGACAACAACATACCTTGTTTGAAGAAAACAACACACCGAAGGATTGAATAGGATCAAACAATAAAATTATTGTCCCGACAACCTTTTTCGAAAATTCTCGATTTTGACTACGATTTTCCCCCTTTGACCAAAACAAAACAATTGCATAAAAAAGGAAATTTTTTGTTAGAGTGGCGAGGAACCGTCAGAAATGAAGTATTTTAGAAAACATACACAGCATTAATAACCAAACTGATACATGCAAACTCATCCGTAGTTAAGCCATCATAAAACAAAGAGACTATTAAACGTTACTTTTACATTTCCCTTTTCTTTGTTATCGTCTTAAACAATTAACATCCTTTCCCATATTGAATAAACCGGAATCACAAATCCAATCAAGAAAATCCCAATTTTCGACTTTCCTTGAGTTAAATAAAACCGCCTATGATCAAAGAAAATTTCCCAGATTTACAACATCCCTCACCCTGTCACAATAATATAAAAACAGCAGAATACAAATGTACATTTCACAACCATTTCACACAAAACCAATATGACAGCACACGAAAAGCACCATTCTTTCTGTGAGTATGAAATATTTGGTTCAAAGTTTATATTTACAACTCAATTGTATTTTTTCCAATCAATGTATGTATTATAATTTACCCCTTAAAGGATCCGAATAAAGGTCGAAACGTCGGAAAAAAAGGGAAAATGTGTTTAATATCATTTTAATTTTTAATTTTTTATTAATTAATAAAAAATAAAAGAATAAATTAAAAAATTTAAAAAATATTTAAAAGATAAATAAAAATGAAGTAATAAATAAACAAATAAATAAAAAATAACTAATTTATAATTATTTTTATTAATCATTTCTTACAGTAGTTATTAATATGATATTTAATTGTGTTATAATACCCACTTTTCCCACGTTCAAAATTGAGCGGCATTAAAAAACAGCTTCTCATTGGTAAGTCTCGTTGGCCTGCTGATCAGCGGGTTCGCTCTTTCAATTCATGTGGAGAGCAGTGGTTGTAAACTTTTTCATCCTGATGATGAGCTATAAGCTCGAAATCCGGATCTTTGAGAACGACCAATGTGAGTAGGAACTATATTTTTGAAAGGTTTTTAAATTGGTTGTTTATATACTGATGCCGTTTATTTCTTGTAGGATTTAATTTCAATACATAGCCTACAGTAGTTGTTCCAGTTCTCGTCAGTTCTATTTCTTTTGAATTTGCTATAATATAAAGATGTAAGTTTAATTAAATCTTTGGTTTCGTTATCAACCCAATTAAATAATAATTAAATAATTTCTTCACACACTTCGAGAATGCAAACAACGCAAAACATAAATTTTTGATAGTTAGCACTAATTTCGAAAATTATGAACTCACGTTTATCAAGATTTTCATTAGATGATGTTTTTAATATTTTAAAATAAAGTGAATTGTTATGTAAATAGCGATCACTTCTATATTTGATTCTACAGTTACCAATAAGATTAGAGTTAAACAGGCTGATGCTGGTTGAAGGTAATAAGCGTTTAAAAAAAGTTTCTGTGAAGGCAATTATGTATATTTAACTTTTAATGACATTGTATTGAAATCAAATCAATGAGTAGTTTACGATTGTACATTCATATGGTTTAGCGTGTTTTTACCATTTATAAATTTGAATTTAAAGGATCGGTATGGGTCCATTGTTTAAATCGGGGAAGGTTAAACTTTCAGAATTTATGTAAATCGTCATGATAACGTGAACATCACTTTCATTTTTACGCAAAAACCATTTGCCATTTCGAAACTATAGAAATTTATATCTTTTTTCATTCTTTATTAATTTAGCGTTTCTCAATAGTTTTTTTTTTTATTATTAAAAGGTAGTGCACGATTTATATAGATATACATAGATCTCCGTCGATGTAGTCAAGATCTTTTATAGTTTTGGAGGCTTTTCTTTGTTTTAGTTTCATAAATATTTCTTCTTTTACGATAAAGCACAATCAACACGTATAAACCTGAATCGGAATTATTGTGGTTATTTTTACGATAATATTTGTTAATTTTACTTTCTAATCCTAATTTGGAGCCTACCTTAGCAACGATATCTTTAATCTCTCTATCTATCTTTCCATCTCTCTCTCTCTCTCTCTCTCTATATATCGNTCTTTCATGAATTATACTTCTCTCTCTTTCTCTTACTCTTTCGCTCCCAAGCTCCCCCTCTCTATCTCTTTCTCTCGCTCTTTTTTCTCTCTGTTTCTCTTTTTGGCACTCGCTCACCCCCTCCCACCCTCCTTTTCTCTCTCTCTCTTTCGGTCGGTAATGTATTTAAGTTTTGAGCAGAGAATTGCCAGATTAACGGATTGAAACATACCTGATTACAAACTCTAACCTTGTTGGGTACGCGCATACACTCACTGTGACAGAAACCAAAAACTCACTTAGATCCCGATTTTAGGCCGCGTCATAAGTCAATGACACTTGAGCCCAAAAGCGCGCCCATACTAAAAGGTCGTTAGTAGGTCAGCTTTTTTTTGTGTTTTTTTCCTCGATAATTTGTATTTTGACACACCAATCCATTCTATAATCGTCTAAATATCATCCGATTTATTGAAGTTTATTTACATTTTAAATCGTTAAAAAACACGAACTCTAACGGAATTAGGAGTATCTTAAGATGGGGCGACAATATTATGTACCCAAAATCTTAGCTTAGCTTAATTTTTGAAATTTATGTAAATATAAATATTCATTTAAAAAATCTAGTAAAGAGTTTTAAATTCGGCAATATTTATTTTCACAAGAACACATGTTAAACTCAATGATTTTTGTATATGAAATAAATTATAAATGATAATCCCTTTTCCGTGTACGTGGATCTAATAAGTCCAGTAACTTAGTGTAAAATATCTAACATTGCTCCGATCCTTTTTTTATAACTAGCTTCTAAGGTAAAAATTGTTCAATTATATTGTAAATGTCATAAATCATACTTTCCGGTTTGTCAAGCTATTCTGATGGTTTAAGAAACGTATTTCTCAATAGTGTGTAATTATCATGTTTTACACCATTGACATTTGTTAATTACTTAGATTCCTGTGATTAACGACAACGGCGCTACCAATCACTCTCACAAGCGTAGGAATAATTAATCTTTGAATTAAAATCAGCAGTTGATTTTCCACAGGCATTACCTGTTATTCCACATTCAACACCATCTGATGTACTAAATGCATGTTTAAAAGCATTGCATATCTGTAAACATGTTAATAAATTTTCATTGACATCATAAATGCGAGTTAAATTACAAAACGATACTTTTACAAAACATTTTGCTATACATTTTTTTGATATCTGAAATGAGAAAATTACAATTGACAATGAAAACAATGAAAACAGGCAATGTAAAGTTACCAAACGATGTTTACAATATCACTCACAAAAAAAATGGTTTAATGCGTATTTCCAGATATCGTGCAAAATCACAAAAGTCATCAATAATTAAAATAAATGACCATTATACCCAACAGTCGGATTTCTCTTCATATCCCAAATGGCAAAGGAAATAGCGAACGAGGACAACCTCTGTGATAGTTACCTAAAAAGCCATTATCCCTTACGAAACAAAATCTGGTAAAAATGTTAGAAGAAGAATGGAACGATGAATGGCGCAATACAAGTAACGGACAACGGACAAAAGAATTCTTCCTGACAGTTTACGAACGCAAAAAACATTATCACCGTCCAATAAATTACAAACTGACTCAAGCCCTCACTGACCATGGAAACAATAGACCCTATGTAAACGTTTATCAATTGTTGTCCAAATTGCTACTTTCAGGACGCACTTTCCCAACACTGGAACCATTTTATTTACGGATGCAGTCAATAAGACAAATGGAGATTAAATTTAATTCGCAATACAGCATCGAGAAGCAACTGCAACAGAATTAATTACTAACGAACTATTTAACACTATCTAACAACTTTATAAAATTGATCATATTTGTTAAAATGAAACATTTGGTTTAAAATAAACTTTTTGTTGTAAATGCTTGGAAAAATTATTATTTAGAATTAGTTATGTATAAAAGGTTTTTATTCCTTTTGCAGCAGCTTGTAAACGTTATGTAAACTATCTAACTCAATTTTTGATAACTATTTAGTCAACTTATTGAAGTTAAGAATAAGAAACAAATGTAATCAAAAGGGGAACAAATTTAAATAAACTGAAATAAAAAAAATCAACGGTGTTAAGTGAAGGCCAATAATAGCTGCAAAAATGTGGATATATATTTCAATAATATTAGCATTAAGCACATGTTCCAGGAGAAAGAGCTCAACAAATCTATACATAATGTTACAGATAAAGATGAAGCGGTAAATTATCTAATTTAATTCCTTAATTACTCGATTTACCTGGATTGCCACCATCCATCATTAATCTGAAGTCGGTGTTGGTGGTGTGGTCTAGTGATATGAATTATGGAAAATGATGTACAGAAATTGTTGTTAAATTCTGTTTATGAGTTTTTTCGTGTTTAATCTTTTGTGTTTATCATATTTCAAAGAGTGGACCTAGGGGACGAGTAGTTAATGGCGTTCGACTCCTATTTGTCATGCCAGCGGTCCTGGGTTTGAATCCCGGCACACCCTATGTGGTTTTGTTTGTTGTCTGAAATTAGTACGAAATAAACATTGTAAAGTGGTTTGACCGTTGTTCGAGACACTCAACGGGTATGCTGGCGTTAAGGCGTCAAGAATTATTTTTCCTTTACTTTATATTTCAAAGTTTTAAAAAGCAATGTTCATTTTTTGTCCTTGTTGAATGTTGTAGTATTTTAATGTTTGTCTGTATTGATGCGGGTTAGCGCTTGTTTTCCTTTTTAAGTCGTTTAGTTTCGTTTGTAAAGTAATATCTACAATTTTATTCGAATAAGTAAGAAGTTGCCTCCGTTTAGAATTTTTAAAAATGCTAAAAAATAAATATACAAGATTAATTTTGACTTAATAGAATAGTTGAGGGGTTATTTACTTAATTGATTTACCAATTTCCTTTCAGATTATAATGTATTCATAACAAATTGGCCTTGTAATATACAGTCGTACAACTGACTCGTCGAATGAAGCACCCAGCTGTGATGAAATTCGATTTGGCTCACGTCATTGTCGCAAATAAGTACACTTCACCTTTCCAAATGGGCTGAGCTCTTGGGACAATCTAGACTCAGATGTTCACTATTTCTGTGATTTAACCGGATGAAATTGAGCCCTGGATGCAAATACGCAGAACTTGAACCGGGAAACGGATGAAAGCGCTGTAATTGAAGTTATCGGTTTCTGTTCAAAAAAATTATGGTTTTGACATGTTTATAATTTTTCCCTGGATATGTTTACACATAAGCATTTGCTTTCCGTTAAATCGTATTAGCCGACTCTAAATTTTGAATTATTCAGGTAATTTCGGAATATTTGATTCGAATATATATTTTTTGTAAATGTGAAGCTTTTTTCATAACCACTGTCGTCAAAACAGAACTGAGGGTAGAAAGGAAGAATCACCCCACGCAAAACCGAGAATTGTTGGACAGTTATGGTCAAAAAACGAACAACGGTTCAACAGTACTTATCTATTAGTTTACGATAGCGTATATGTAAATCCCGGATATTTACTTTTTACCTAACTGAAACGTGCTTGCATCCATACAGAAAAAATGTAGGACTGCAACCTAATGTGCCAGCGAGTATCTGCGTCTGTATTGGGTAAGAGCGTATAATTTATAAGGAATATGTTTTTGTAAATTATATTATATGTATATATTGAGTACCCCAGCGACTCTCAGTTAGGTCTTAGTTATATATTAACTATAAAGGGTGATGGAGTAATATCAAGTACTCCACCACCCTAATTATGTAAATAGGAAAGAATGCATCTAAGAATGAGTGAGAGTGTGAATGGTTTTGGATTTTGGAACTGCATTCGTTGGATGCTGATCGCCCTACCAGTGACAGCACCGAGAGCACAACCTCAGTGGCTGGACGAATATAATTGCGGTCTGACCCCGGTTAAAGCCCAATACCCGGGGTGGATGGTTCTCGAGGAATGCTGGCGATTTATTTTTTAATTACAAAAGCTGACATTTCCGGTGTACTGCGACAAGTGATAGGTTCAACTCTGGATCCCCCTCATGCCATTGACTTTTTTTCATCTCAACTAAAAACCTTAATTAATTGTCATGTATTAATTGGTCAAGCGGACCACGAAAGTAGTGAATTAATGATGTGAAAATGAAGTACACTTCACTAAAGCTCTCCGTCGCCATTTCAATTGTCGTCGAGAATCCAAACCGATTACACGACATTTGAGAAATGGCAAAAGGAGGGAAAACTCATAAGGTGGGGTTGAGATGGGGAGTTGATGTCCGAGTGGATCGAGGTCACGATAGCTCAGGTGGTAGAGCAGCGGCGTATCAAGCCGAAGGTCGTGGGTTCGAATCCCTCTCGTGCCATTGACTTTTTTTCATCTCAACTAAAAACCTTAATTAATTGTCATGTATTAATTGGTAAAGCGGACCACGAAAGTAGTGAATTATTTTTATAAATTTTGGTATTTTTTAAATTGGTTGTATTATTAGCCAGCTAGTCATACTCCTTCCTTATACTCGCATTTCCAAAATAGTGAAACCTAAATTCAATAAAGTTTGGAAAATACATACGTGCGCATAAAGTTGTTTCGAAAAAACAGATTCAGAAAAGCCGGAAGAATGTTTTAAACAAATAAAAATAATATTTTCATCTTGTCTTTTCTTATGCGTTGCTACACTTATAATACACTACATTATATATATTATATACTAGATAGAATATATTAATACACCAGATTTGTTTGAGAAATGTTAAAATTAAGAAAATTGGTAATCCCTGGTCAGGTTTTAATGGAACGAAACAACCAGTTTTCAGATAACACATATACAGTAAAATTCTTCTATAACGATTCCTGATATAGCGATATTCCGGATATAACGATGTAAAACCGGTATCTAGTTTGGTTTGCTATTTAAAAGTGAAGAAATAAATCCGGATATAACGATTCCGGGTATAATGATATTCCGTATGTAACGATATAAAAACATACGAAAATGTTGTTTTTCATTCCGGCTATAACGATACGCATAAAAAATACGCACATACAACAGTTTTGAGCTGATGAAAAATACCTACATATGTAATTAAATTACGAATGAAACATAGGTAAGAAAAACAGGTTTTAAACGTGGTTCTTGTTTACTCTTTCCGAGAGCTATGCGTCATTCAATTTCCAATTGCCGAATTTTCTTCGAACTCTACCCTTCAAGTGCTTACATATCAGATCAGATCAGTCTTTCCTTCGTTTCCGTGGAGGTCGTGTTGTTAAAATAATGTCTTTAAATAAACGTCGTGCATTTTCTATTGAGGAAAAAATGAAAGTGATAAATAGGATCGAGAAGGGAGAGACGATAAAAA
The DNA here is from genome assembly GCF_000648675.2 of Cimex lectularius. Taxonomy (NCBI): domain Eukaryota; kingdom Metazoa; phylum Arthropoda; class Insecta; order Hemiptera; family Cimicidae; genus Cimex; species Cimex lectularius. Next base: position 792,677 of record NW_019392816.1, read on the forward strand.
ACTTGGTGTCTGAGCTTGGGCTATCCCAGTCAACGATATCGACAATTTGGAAATCCAGACAAAAAATTCAAGAAAAGTTTGAAAAAGATGTAACTTCGAAAAAAAAAACTTAGAAGCAGCCAACACCAAGATTTAGAGGACGCACTTCTTGAGTGGTTTAAGGTCCAAAGAAGCCGAAATATTCCACTCAACGGCCCGATTCTACAGGAAAAGGCTAATAAATTGGCTCTTTTACTCGGAAAAGAAAACTTTGAGTGTTCGATGTCTTGGATCACCAGGTTTCGAGAGAGAAACAACATCGTGTTCGGAAGAATTAGTGGAGAATCTTCAAGTGTTCCAACCGGAGTACCCGAAAACTGGCTTCAAAACATCTGGCCAACTGTTCGAGAAAACTACACTGATGAAGACATTTATAATGCGGATGAGACCGGATTGTTTTATCGATTAACTCCAGACAAAACTTTTAGATTTAAAGGTGAAACATGTCATGGAGGAAAACATTCTAAAGAACGCGTTACAGTGTTAATTGCCAGCAACATGACGGGATCCGATAAGAGAAAACTTCTGATAATCGGAAAATCTAAATCTCCACGCTGCTTCAAAAATGTTCGAAACCTACCAGCCGATTACACAAACAATAAAAACGCGTGGATGACCAGTGAAATTTTTACCAATTGGCTCAGGCAATGGGATAAAGAACTTGAAAGAAAGAAAAAGAAAATTCTTCTGACAGTAGATAATTGTCCTTCTCATCCTGCGGTAATGAACTTAAAAAATATCAATCTCCATTTTTTACCACCAAACACAACTTCGGTTCTTCAACCGATGGACCAAGGAATAATCCAATCCCTTAAAGTAAAATTTCGCAAACGCTTGGTCTTAAAAATGTTGGATCAGTCAGACAATTTTAAAGTGTCACTACTAGATGCGATCTTAATGATTTGCGATTCATGGGATGAGGTCACTCCAAAAACCATCATAAACTGCTTTAATCATGGTTTTCGAACAGATGAAGCTGGTAACAATCAAGAAGATGAGCCTGCAAATTTTACTCAATGGGCCCAAAAACTCGATTTAAATTTTGACGGTGATGTACAGTCGTACACAGAAATTGATGCTAACATACAAACATCAGAGGAACCGACCGAAGAATCTATAGTGGCATCTATTTTAAATAAGAGCAAGGAGGAGGAGGAGGACAATGATGATACCGACGGCGCCGAAGAAGACTTCAAAATTCCAACAATGTCACAAGTGTACAGCGCTCTTGGAGTCATTCGGACGTACGTGGCCTTAAATGATGATGTGAATAAACCCGAAAACACTGCTTTTTTAAAAGAACTTCATAGCCACGTAAGCAAAAATTTGTACTTAAAAAAATGCAAGCAAACAAAAATTACCGATTTTTTTTAAAGAAAATTAATATGTTGCTTCAATTTGTATATAAAATTAAAATATGTATGTACATAAAAATAAACAGTAAAGTTGTTATCATTTTGAAACGCTTTTTTTTCCCACTAACCTCCCATACCCATAAATTTGTAGGTAGGTTTCATGGTTTGTTTGGTTCCGGTTGTAGCGATTTCCGGATATAACGATTTGTTTTTCTTGGTCCCCTGAAGATCGTTATAACCGGATTTTACTGTATATGTATTTCTGGCCTCCCGAATCCCCTCATTAACGACAACTAAAAACCAACATTTAAAATTAGGTACATTATATTGTGGATCCCTAATGTCATAGATGAAATTGGTTGTTAACCTTTCGTGAGCCTGGAAGGATCTGATAAACGTGTATCACGGTACATTATTGGACGGTTTTTATTAATATCATAGATGGTCATGACTTTCCTCATCCAATTTCATAAACGTCACCTTCAGTTACATTCTTTTATTCCTCTTTGTATAGAAATCCAAATATCCCTATATTTTTTGCCTAATTTCTCTTTATCTTGCTGTAAATTTACATCGTTTTCCTCTAAAGTTATGAACACGTTATCAAGCCAAATTAGGTTTTTCCCTTATAACTATTTCCGCTTCATGAAATGTGAAACTATGGTTTTCGATTACGGCATGTTGGTTAATTCCATTCAATCCAAATTGAATGGTCTTACCAATATATAGATTATCGCATGAGAATATAATTTCAATTGCAATTCTTCATTGTCAAACCTTTTCTCTTTTATTTTTTATTTGGGGAATAAAAATTTAAACATTTTCTTTTATATATCATTTCTATTTATTATTTTTTAACGCTTCTTACTTATTTTTTTTTATTATGCTCTCTTTTTTTATCAGGTACATTTATAAAACCAAAATAAGCACAATTTTTCTCTACGTGTTTATCGCTAAGGTCCATGTTGCCCATCGTTAAGGTGGCCATTCACGATCGCTCCTAGCAGTCCAAACGGAGCGACACCGTTCCAAAAACCACGTCAATGGCAAAACTGAACTGGCGTGTTTTAGCCATTTTTTGGTGTCGGAGAGGATTGAAGTCACGATAGCTCAAGTGGTATTTAGCCGAAGGCCATGGATTCAGACCCCGCTCGTGGCACTAGCTTTTTCATTTCAACCAAAACCTTACAGAAAAGATTAAATAATTGAAATAAGTAATTTGGTCAATAGAACACTAAATATAATGAATAAAAAGACGTTTCATCCATCCTTAAATAGTTCCTCCAATCAGCGGGTTCAAGATCTTTCATCAAATTGATGTGGGTATTACGGCTTCTGTTCAGGAGCTGCTTACACCATTTTCTCTTCGATTTTTTGCTTTTAATATGTAAATAAACAGAAGAGTAGCACAAGAGATCGTCATCCATTTTGAGAAGGTAATTCACTGGTTGACGTTCGGAGCGATTGGCTGTGGAGCGGTCGTGAATGCCCCCTCAAATTTCTTCAGGCACTCCAAATGGAGCAGTACGGCTTGGCGCGGTTCCATTTGGAGTGATCGTGAATGGCCACCTTTACTTTATTGTAAAAAATAGATTTTCGGTTTTGAATGATATTTTTAACAAAATTATCTGTTGTTTGACAATGAACTATACGAGCACCCATTGATGAGCTTCTAGTCAGTAGTAGAGGGAATAAAAATCCCAATTACGGTGCCCAATATGCTACATTTTTTAAAACGATTGAATTCAACATGGACGTGCACTTTTTACTATTACTCACTAAAAATCTTGTTGATTGCGGTAAAGAATATGGGTGAAAGGTTTTATCAAGACCTTAAAACTAGTGGAGCAAAGGTACCGAGGAAGATGAATCGTTAACGTGATGATAGATTATTGCTGGAATCTTAGAAAAGAATAATGGAACCATGTCAGCATAAATAAATTTTATTGAGAATTAAAATGCGCAAATCTTCGTATTTGATTTGTGTAAGCTTACCGGGTAAATCTAACGACAAAAAATGGTCGAATAAAATCGAAGTAAAGAAATATAAACTAATGTAAACATATGCTTATAAATCATGAGAGAGCGAAAGAGAGAGAGAGAGAGAGAGAGAGAGAGAGAGAGAGAGAGAGAGAGAGAGAGACATAAAGGGTGCACAAATATTTTATTTGGAGAAAAAAGTTTTTATTAACAACCCACATGCTGAGGAATGTACACTGACTGAAATTATAAGAAGAATAAATAAGTAAGTATAAATTTAATAAGATTAAACAATTATAACTAAATAAAGCGATAAGTAAAATTTAGCAAAAGAAATATCGCATAACATTTAACACATGTTATTACATGACAATAATATTGAACAGATAATAAATTGGTCGGTTACAAAATCAAGGTTGGGACGCTATTTTGGTTGGCTTGTACTAAATCGTTTGTTTCGCCCCACGCTCCGATGGAACAACATAACTTGATTTTGCATAATTTTATACCCCTCAAGAATGTGGCGTTCGTGATTTCGTGCAGCGCAGTTATTTTTACGTATCTACTAGAGCGTGTGGTAAGACGATGGCAACAGAATGCACATAATATTCATAGGCGAAACAGGCGAAAGTTTACACAACAACGTTAATCTGTTGTTCCATGGAAGCTCGATGAATGTATGTTCACATTTCGAACATTTTCAGAACCAGAACGAGTATTTTAGTCTTTCTACCCGACTATTTGCAAAATCATCATTCCTGTTTGGTGTTGCAATGTGGTGGCCGTGGTTTTCCTTCCTAGAGGGGAGCTTTGCTATTGCATAATTAAGGAGCAGGTGGTTGGTCACCACTTAAATGTAAACCTGGATCAGTCCCACCGGATCCTGCACAGACTTACTCGACCTTATTTCTCCCTTTTAAAATATTTCTGGCCTAGGCGGGGACCTTTAGTCCTTAAAAAGTCCCGAAATTAATATGATCTAGCTTTATATGAATTTCCGAATGTTGAATCGCTAACTAAAAAATCAATATATGTCAAATTTCCGATAGCTTATCCAGAAATTGTAGTATTTTCCTTATTTCTTGTCCGCAAGGCAGAGGCGAAGTTTCGCTAACCATGCATTCCCCTAAAGACCACAATTAATGTTTCGGCACGTCGTGGCAGTTTTAAGCTCATTAGAAATAACTTAAGTTAGTAAAATGGATTTATAAATCTTATAAACAATTTGTATTAAAAAATAGAATACTGTAATAATTTTTTTTAGCGCTCATAAAATCATTTTTAGCATTGGCTAGATTCAGTACTTTTATTTTAGTTAAAAACAAATACAGATAATTTATTCTTTACAGCCTAATCCTCAATGGAATATTCCTGTTTTTTAGCATCTTAATAATAGATCGACTCATTCCGTCCGATAAGCATTAAGAAAGAGGTAAACAGAAAATTTAAGTTTAAAATGCGATTTCCCATCATTAGCTGAATTCCGAACCGCAGAACAGACCATCAGACTAGATTACCCTCTCATTACACGCCATTAGATTTACCTTCACATTAACGGATCCAGCAAATCAGGTCCTAAAGAGCTAGTAGCAAAATCCAGCAGTTCTTATAGGCTATTGGTTTTCTACCAATTAGAATTTGTTAAATCCTTTAGAGATTCTTCTTATTGACATAAAGAGTATTGCCATAAATTTCGTACTAGTTTTGAATCCTCTAATCTTCAAGTTTAATCAGTTGAAGATATAAATTTGTTTTACTACTATATATTATTTTTTTTTTTTTTAACTGGGGCTTCCGAAATCTAGGTCATTTCAGCCCCCAACTAAGTCTATATTCTATTTACCCTTTCAAACACTACATTCATACAAATAAATACATTCATACACATAAATACATCCATACAGTACACTCATTCCGTTTGGTCGGTGGAGTACTTGATATTCCTCTACCGACCTATACTTAAACTAATCTAGTTTGGGGTCGATGGAGTACTTTTATAAATATTCCGCCACCGACCTCGAACACACACTCATACGCTCTCAACGTTCGAGGGGCGATGATGACGTTATATTTCAGCTTCACCCCGCGCCATTCACGCTAATAAATACATGCACTCAGACAAAACATATAGATACACAACACATTATGTACAATAAAAAAACCCAATTTCCCCTAAAAAGCGGAACAGGGGACCCAGAAACCCGCTCGAGTCTCACCAAAGACGACAGAGAAACACATGAAAAAACAACTGTAATCATCAACATGGATTATGGTCAAAATATGTTTTTTTTTTTTACAATATTCATAATTTATACTGTATACGAAAAAATACTGTAGTCGAGTGCAAATACCGATGAGAATGGTCGAACCAAAGAAAAAAGAAGACTTAGCTATTCTTTATAATATCAAAGAATAAGAAACCGATTTCAAAAGAAGAGTCAAATAATTTTTTTTTCGCTCTGAAAGAAATAATTTTTGATTGAACTTCCTTTCTAAATAAGGTAAAATCAAAATTTTTTAATAAAATTTCAGATTTAATTCGAATTAACAATTCTTTAAAAATCAATTGTTTGGTAGACTGGTTTTTAAAAAATCAACATAATGAAAGTAGGGAAGAGCAAAGAATCAGACAGTATACATAGTAACCGACAGATGAATTTTTATTAAATTCTTTTAGAAAACTGACACAAGAACTTAAAGAAAGTTGTTTACAAAACAGTGGATGGTATAAGAATAATGGTAAATAAACATAATCCGTTGAAAACCGGTAATATACATTTATACCCCTCCCGAATAATCGATAGTAAGAATGCTTGTATTCATGTAAAAAAGGAATCTCTATAATCTTTCACGTTCCTTTAACAAATATAAAGAAATTTGAATGGAGAAATAATATCTAAATTATCGTGTTCGGTCTTACTTCCACAAATCGTGTTTATCCGTCTGAAATTGTTTTTTTGTAACTTCAAGCAATACCGAATTCTCAACCCACTAAGCCTTATCTCTATAGTCGACGAAATGCTGTCAAAATTTGTAAAGTATGTCACTCACAATTTAGTGATAGTTCATCACAATTTAAGTGATATGATAGTCATATTATCATAATGTAACCACCCCCTGGTTTAGAGGCAGAAAGTCACTACATTCGGTTAGGAAGATTCAGAATGTACGAATAGTTATTATTAAACACAAATCTTTTATTGTTACTATAACTTCAGATGTCATATCAATTACAGCGCTAAAAAAATAGAAGAAAAATAAACCTTGATTATAAAACATTCAACACCTAATAAAAACAAAATGATTTCCTCTGCTATTAAACTATAAAACTAATGGAACTACAGCGTTAAAAAAAAAAATAGAAAAAAATAAACCTAGATTATAAAACATTCAACACCTAATAAAAACAAAATGATTTCCTCTGCTATTAAACTATAAAACTAATGGAACTACAAAATAAATTGAGATTAACAATTGAATAAAGTCCTGTGATATTAAAATGATAACAAAACTTATGAACTAATAAAAACAAATTAAAGCAAACAACGGTTTGAAAAGCCTGCAAATATTTACTAGTGTTAAGTGCCATTTTCATTTCAGATACCTAAATATATATACCTAAACGGGCGCACCTTATCATAGCTTCGCATACCACCTTACCCTGTGTTGTGGTTCCATATATTTTCCTACATTTTCCGCGACGGGGCCGTGACAGAAAGACAAATCGATTACGATACTGACAAAATAAGTCATACCTCTCTGAAGAAAACTTTATTACCTTTAGCAAACAGGTTAATAATAGTTTTGTTCTAAGATTCATAGATTCTTTCAAGATTTTACCTAGCAACTTATCATCGCTTGGAAAAAATTAACCTTCCTTAAAATAAGGTTCATTATTTTTAATGAAGATAGTTTAAGAATATTAAAAATGGGAGTATTTCCTTATGAATACCTAACGACTTGGGAAAAGTTAAATGAAAAGGAACCACTTAAAAAAATAGTGGTTTCATAGTACACTGAAAGCAAAATATATTTCAATTGAAGATTATAAACAAGCAAAAGAAATATGGATGACATTTGATTGCCAAACTATGTGTAACTTAAAAACTGATACCATACTTAGATATTTTTGAAAATTTTAGAAATGTGACCCCTCAAACGCGAAAATTAGATCCAGCCTATTAATTTACTACCCAGGCCACAGGTGGGATGCTATATTAAAATATACACATATAAAATTAGAACTCCTCAACATTTAACTGGTTGAGGGTTCGTTTATAGGAAGGGAAACGAGATTGTTGCCATCGCCTTCTAGCTTGATGTTCAAAAGGGAGCGGATAAGGTTTGGAAGATTGTCTCTAAGGGGAAAATTGTGTGTTCTAGAAGAAGATGAGGATTGTGCAATGTAATGGTGAACAGTATTGGTTAGGTTTGAAACAACATCATCTAAATCGTTGGCAGATTTCTTGTGAATGTTTAATTTTAAAAAGGAATTAATATTTCCTTAGAAAAGTTTCCGGTGAACTGTGCCTTGCAAAAGAGATTTTGTTAGTGCGGTGAGTGGAGTTCTGTTTAGTGTAAGGAGAACTGGAGAGTGATCGGAGCTAGGTCGTATAAGCACTGGATGGATGTGAAGGTGGATCTCACGCCAGACGCAAAAATGAAATCCTATAGGTCTGAGAGACAATAGGGGTAAAAAGGCCAATAGGAGGGTCGTTTGGAGAAATAAAGGATTCATTTTTTTGTTAATATTATGTTTTGGAGGAGGCGGCCAAGGGAATTCGCGACTCGGCTGCCCCATTGTGGGTGCTTAGCAATGAAATCTTCCACCTTCGTCCGAACGAGAGAAAGACAGATTTTAATTGGGTAAAATATAAGAGACCTGATGGTGTATAATATATTGCAGACAAAATAATGGATGCGAAAAAAAAGGTAGGGAGATCGAAATTACATGACGGTAATCAGTTGATTCCATGGAGTTTTCTGGCAAGGATTATGTACCACGTTGAGTTCGACGTCCATTAAATTCATACTCGTAACTTTTATATCCTGTTACATTGACTATATGTCTGCCAGATAAGTTTCTGTGATGAGTGTCTAGTTTTAAGTAGTACTCCAAGTTCTTGTTTTTGTGCCAATATTCCGTTTGATTTACTGAGCAGAACTGATAGTCGATTGGTGGGTACATTAATCATCGGAATCTCTTGGGGAGGAGTTCATCTCAGGAGTTACAAAGGTCGTAAGAAGGGCGATGAGGGGAGGGATCGATGATTTAAAATCACTAAGGAAATAAGAAAGATAGTGGGTAATATCTGTTAGGGATACATGTGTGTATGGGGCTATTGGTGGGTGCAGTGCAGGCGACATGTGCATAGCTGAGGTTATTTGTTGAGGTTTTCTTCCAGGCTGGTGCAACAGTAGTAGGAGCCGGGAAAGTACGTTTTGGGGGATTGGTGCAGTGCCTATATTCTGATAGGAATCCTGGAGGTCGTTCGATGTCATCGCTGGTTGTATGGTTGTTGCGTTTAAAGTTCCATTTGGTCCCTTTGTTTCCGAACCTCTTACAGTTCCTTATGAGTAGAACACCCCCTGTAGTTCTGTGAAAAAAGGAAGTGCTGTTTTCATCGGAGGATCGGATTTATAGCACTCTTATGATTTGATTGGATTTCTTCAGGTCTTGTTTTATTTCGTCGTTTGGCAAGGTTTGATGAAGACCTTTTATTACCAGTGGTAGTTGTAGTCGTTTGCATTCAGAAATTTGACCGTCATGCGGTATCTATCGCTGTCGCCGTAAGATAAAGTTATTTTATCAAAAACATCGTCTACACGAGGGTTTATATAACCTCGTTGTTGAAATGACCGCGTTAAAAAAAATCCATTTCATATTTATTCAGATTTAGTTTGGTTTTTTGCAGTCGTAGATATGTCGCTTTACTCTCTTATCTAGATATTGGGATGCAATTCCGATGTAATCCCACACCTTGAAGATGATCTCAATAAAGATCGAAACGTTGGCACGATAAAATATATATTTTTCTAAACATACGTCACACCAGACCGCATCTCACGTCCTTCAAATAATCATTAACTAACGGTCACTAAACACCACACATTTACTACAAATTTAACGTAATACGTTTATTTTGTTTGAAAATAATGACCAAGTGCCCCAACCAAACGAGGCGCTTCCTTTCTATTAAATTTGCTTGCGATAAGTAGAATCGGATTAGGACCTATTTTCGTATGGGACGGCATAGTGGTATAAAGATTTTTTACCTATGTCAAAGTTACACGAGGTTCCCTAAACATTTGATAAAAGATAATGTCAATTTACTTATTGTTTGCAAACAATATTTACTAAATACGAGAAGGTTCGTGTAAACTTGGATATGTCAATTAAGGAATTTTCCAATATTTGTCGGAAGTACTGGGACGATAACAATTACGGGTTTCTTGTGGATAATTAGGATTCTCCCTTGAAAAATGGCCGTTATAAGAAAGGTTTCAATATCTATATATTGCTTTGAAATAAATAATAAAAACCGTTCGATGGAAGAAAGAACGATGGAAAACAATTTACAAACGTTGACAGTATAATCGCGATTGGAAATAATGAAATTAGAGTTTGGTGTAGAACGATACATCGCTGCTCCGGGTCTGCACCGGAATTGACGTAGAAAGTTGCTTTGTAGAAATGTTCAAAATGCAAATTTGACACTTGTGGATGCTGACGATAGAAAACATTACAAAAATATTCTAACGCATAGAAACGCGCACAAAAACCGTTACAGAACAGCGGAGATGTTAATGTCTTCCGTTCGTACCCGAAATAGCCTGTGACATCCTCCTTGTTCAAACACACCCTCAGAAGACAAAAACAGTACTGCCTAATATTCCGCAACCCAAACACGGTTTCGGGCTGTTAGATTGCAATCACATAATAGAAAGGATAAAAAATTTATTGACTTCTCGAGAACCGAATAGTAAAGCGGTAATAGAATTAATAAAAAATAAACTTCAATTTATCTTAATATTTATCAATAATACTATAAAATATCCTAAATTAAGGTGATATTAATAATTTTTTCATTGGTATCTATTAAACAAACATGTCAAAGGTAAAACATCATCGATCCATGAGGAAAAAATTTCAAAAGGCGTAAAGTAATATTGAAGAGAATGGAAGTTTTATGGCAAGCGGACTTGATTGAGATGACACCTTCCAGTAAACAAAATAAAGGTTTCCCATATATATTGGTCGTGATTGATCGGTTTTCGAAATACTTTTGAGCCGGTGGAAGTAAAAAAGAAAATCGTGAAAGAAATAAGCGACTTGTTCAGAAAAATCTTGCAACAATGTTTTGGAAACTTGGGGCGTCGGTGGCCGCAACGGTTAAGGCGTTGACACGCTGTTAAGGAGCTCATCTCTGTAAGGTAAAGGTCCTGGGTTCGAATCCAGCGTCCTGCATTCGAACCTGACATACTTAGGAATGGGCTTTTTTCAAAAACATCGACATCCCGAGGGTTCATATAACATCGTAGTTGAAATAGATTCTTAAAAAAATATGTTTTGGAAACGATTTACTCTCCGAGGGACTTAAGAATGTGTCAAATCACTATCAATTACTTTATTATAAATATCAATTACTATTAATTATTATCAGTCGGATTGGCAACGGCAGCTGTAAAAACCGGCAAAATTGAAACCCATTCATTAGAAAATTGTAACTAAACGGATACAAACATTCAAGACTAGGGATCCGGTGAGGTTATCGAAATATAATGAACAATTTATTCAAAGTTACAGGGGGCACCCGTGGCCACGACGGTTTATGCTTGACACGGCGCTCATCACTAAGATAAAGATGATGGATAGGAAATAAATTGTCTTTTCCACAATAGGCATCTATTACGTCAGAAGCGTTTCAGTCTAATATAGACAATCTTCAGTAACTAAATTATAAATGGTACAAATAATTTACTAATTAATAATAGAGAATATACCAAAATGTTATAGAGATAATTAGAACGGCCTTAAAGCGTACCCATCATCTTTTTATCGAGTTCCACAAAATGAAGAAGGACACCATCCAAAAACTGTAAGGTAAAGTTCCGAGGTTCGAACGCAGTGCCGCTGGATAATTCAGACATACATATTCAAATGAGCTTTTTTCAATAACAAAATCCTAGTGAAAGGCTCGGATATGATACCACACACAATAGTTGCGGTGACATGAAAAATGCCAACATATAAAGCATTTTGATTATTTTAATCAGTTTGCGTGGAGCCGCCAACGAATGAACATGGTTCGAAGACACAAATTTAAAGGATAATCCGCCCTCCGTATAAAATCAATGGTTGTACAGTATCCACATTGTTGAAGAAAGCAAAAGTGCTATTAAGTACTTTTCCATCATGGACCCTAACAAAAGTTTACATTTCTGGAATAGATGGCTCGAAAAAATTCCTGGTTTTAGGAGTGTTTTTATGAGAGATACTCTGCCTAATACACCGTGCACGAATGTGCAATATTGAATTGTGATAAAAGTTCCGGTCAAGGCAATTATTTTAACACTGGTAAAGGAAAACTTCCTCCCCAGCTCGTAAGGTATTAGAAAAATGTCCGTGTAACTGTGAACAAAAGAGATATCAGATTCCCAATACTAACCTTTGCGGCCATTTTTGTATATTGTTTTTGTTAGACCTCTAAAATTAAACCTTCTACTAAAAAGAAAGTTTAGTATCTTATTGACTAATGTAGTTGGACTTCAAAAAAAGTGTTTGGATAACCTAGGGCCACTCCTTCATTAGGAAGTCAGCGAGAAAACACCTCCCATATCGAAAGAAAACGTTAAATTTTAAAAAAAGACATGTACATTTTTTTATCGAAATCACAATGGAAATGTTAAATATAGAGGAACGTCCTAGTTTCGATGAGATCATACAAAGTATTGAACTACATTCACATTATCCTTATGCATCTAAAAAATAACAACCTGGTGGTGAGATTAGAATCACAGCTCAACCCCAATACATTTACACTTTAACATGCAAAACTATTTCCTATTGTGAGGAAATTTCTTAAAAGAAAAAAGGGTGTACTAGCGAATAGTAAGTTAACTGAGAATGGCTTTGCTTTTTTTAATGAAATTCGGTACGAACTATGTGGAACTGAAATTGATAGATTAATCCAGGTATTAATTAAAGCTATCGTTATTAAGTATATCAAGCTTGACGGCATAAATGAAAATGCTGGATGGATCTCGCAAGAGTAAGTCCCTATGGTTAAATTCGGCAGAAGGAATTGAATTTTTATAGGTTGAATTCCATTACGATTGCTACTCCGTTTTGCTGAAGATCACCAAAAAGTTATTGTCAACGTGAAACAAGAGCTCTATTGATACGGTCCAGAGCAGATGAGAATTCTTACATTTCTACAGACATATCGGGAAAAAACGAAAATTGAATGGAGGAATCTGTCTTGGAAAATACCTTATCTCTATTTAAAGGAATATGAAAGACTTTTAATGTTGAGGCTTTTAAAAATAATGCTGAGAATCTGTGAGTTGTACGATTGCCATCTGTTTCCCACGACTCAAGGGACCGTTGTGGGCGGTCAAAACTTCAACTTAAATGGAAAAACCGCGTTTTGGCCTTTCAGACAACTTGTAAAAAATTTGGTGGGGGTGTCAAGGAAATTTGATCATTGCTGTTTGCCAAACGTAAAACTTTTCTTAAATTCTAAATCTTATCCATACGACGATTTAAACTTACATTTTTCAAATGACAAAGACTGAATGTTATGCATTATATTACATGCATAGAAACTTTCAAAAGAATTTCTTCACTGATCCATATCCATCGCCTCTACTTTCGTTATCTCAGAGACGAAGCTCCACTTACCGTAATCGATTGTGCCAAACATCCGAATCCATAAAAACTGGTCTGGTAGACGTGAGACTCGCGTTCAAAGGTAGTAAACCGTTTCCTTCTGATGTCCCCGCTTATTGTCTTATCTTATAATATCTTATCTTACGCTATATTATAATAAAATACAATTTCTCGACGAATATCTCCGTCAAATGTTATAAATTAAAGTACTCGTCGCATATCGGTTCATTCACTATCATGACTTAGAACAGAGGATGCGTATTTGGAATTCATTGCTTAAGACAACTCGGATTTGTAATTAAATATATTAATCTTTCTTGCTTACTCTAAACTTGTGTCGCCTCAACCAACCCCAATCCTATAAACACTATATGTATTTAGTAATCATAATTAACCGTATTAGTTATTTAAATTAAATCTAAGGTCTCGGTTGAGATGAAAAAGCTAGTGTCACGCGCGGCATTCGAACCTACCACCATTTAAGTATACCATGTAAATAGAAATGTTGATTAATTAGTAAAATGACAGCAAATGAAAAAACTACCCGAACTGTTCTGGTTACTTTAATTAATTATAATTATTACCTATGATCTTGGCTAGGATGAAGATGTGTCACAAGTGGGATTAGAACTCACGACCTTCGGCACGACCGCTGCTCTAACCACTTGAGCTTTCGTGACTTCGATCCACTCGGACACCAACTCATCATCTCAATTATGGCTACTAAATATATAGATGGATTAACATAGTTGCTCTCCCAACTTTCTGAATAGTTACGTAATAATCGTTAGGAGGTCCCAGGGCTATCTGCGCTTCAGTCGGCTTATTGGGTTGTAGGGGTGGGTAATGTTAGACATTCATCGGGTTAATGTGTTAGGATGTGACGATAGTTTATCATTGAATCTGGAAAACCTGTTGAGGATTAAGTTTTTAAAGAAGGGTATTTGGAGGTCATTGTTACTAGGGAGCATTCGCAGTTGTTCTGAGAAACCTGGATTTTTGGATTAGAAGGAATGTACTTTTTAGACGTTGGAAGGTGTAGCGGTGGCCAAGTTACAATCAGAATGTTCAAATCGGATTTAGTAGTGAATTATAAAGTGTTACTTGGTTTTTTGTTAATATATGTGATCTTGATAATAATTTGTATAGTAGTCCGAAATATCTGTTTAATTATTGTCGTCGAGATATAAGGCAAGGGAGAGTACAAAATCAGTTTTTGGGTAGGATTATTATATACATTGTATGATGAGTTTTGTTTCGGAGGTAAAAGTAAAGTGGGTGCATTTGCTTGCATTTAACTTAAGGTGCCAGAATTTGCATCACGTGGAGCTGCTTTGAAGTAATTGCTGGATCATAATCATAGCATAGCATAGCTTTGACTTCCGCAAAGGAAGCTGGGAGAATCGAGGTGTAATCGAGATATCTGAGGTAAGGAATGCCAAGGTAAGGGCACATGATTGGCCCGAGTACGCTGTGGCACTCCCGTTCCCAGATAGCAATATTCGGAGAAGTCCTATCCTTTGCGAACTCAGAAGAATTGTTCTGTTAAATAGGAGTGTACGATTAGGTAAATTGTATTTGGAAAGAAACGTTTTAATTTGTACAGGAGGCCCTCATGCCTCACGCGCTTATGTCACGACACGAAAGGCGTGAAACTTTCCTCTCAGGGGATGAGTATAGATGGTCCACAATGAGAAGCACCTGGTGAGTTGTGTAATGTTGAGAACGAAAGTCGAACTGGTGATCTGGGAGAAGGTTATGGGAGTTCAGTGTAGGGCTCAATCGTTTAAGAATGATCTTCTCAAATATCTTTAATAAGAGAGGAATTACGCTCATTAGGGGGTACGAAGTGGCTTTATGGATGCGTTTGCCGGATTTTGAGAAAAAGATGGTAGGAGTATTTCCAGAGCAAAGGCAAGTGAGTGGTGAGGGAGGATTTTCAAGGAGGATTCGGAACGGGGTCTACACAGACCTCTAAAGATGGTGAAAATGCTGTATATATATAAAAGACAGAACAACGACGAAACAGTGACCACGATAACGAAAAATGACCGCAGTATGGCATCTCACAATGGATTTAACTAAAATAAATTTAAATAATTCAGATTTAATGAGGAATTTCTATATTATATTAAATTTCAGTTGGTGAAATAATGTACAGTTGCATATGGTTGGGGTTCAGTTGTTTCGCGGAAATACGAGCAACCTGTATCGAGTTGCTCCTCAATTGTAGAGCTATTTTTAAGTTTTTTTTAACATAAGGTAGGATTCATATGCTAACATTTAAGGATTATCGGCTACGATTAGCCCTAAAAATGTAGTTGGCAGTATAAGCAGATTAATGATGCTTTCAAAGCATGCACTCAAAAAGCGAATATCCGAAAATATCCGCCGCCGATTATTTTAGGTACAGCAGGACCAAGTGGTTGATTTATTTTGTCCTTTAGAAAATTTAGTTCCCGTCCAATTTGTATACAGCGGTTCAGTGTCCTTGCCAAGGGGAAAATGTATAAATATCCGGTTTGCGAAGAAAGTCCGTTTCAAACCCCGTCCATACAATTTGGTAGACGGATTTATTGTATTTAAGTGATTGTCAACGGATATATTCTTTTTCAAGCGTGTAGTCAAATGTTACAAGTTCTTTTTGGGCATGATATGTTATTATGCTCATGAAATGTAGTCCTTTTGTTATGACTTTCTCCCTCTAGCAGCTTAAGTGCTATTGTAATAGAAAAATTAGTTCGAAGTTTGGAATGAGATTCCTCTAAAGAGAAAAATTTAGGTTCAACATTGATAATTAAAAAATGAAATTCTGGTAGATTTAATTTCCGTTTATACATGCAGTAATTGTTATGCATAACATCTTGCCACGTGGTGTGAATTTATTTATTTTTTATTTTTTACTTATAATTCGATGAAGCGAAGAAATGATATGTTTTGTGCATAGAAGGATAAAAATAAAAAGAAGCAATTTTTAAATTAAAGTCTGTAACCGGTCTAAAAACACATTTTGCTAAAAAGAATTTTCTAACTTAGTAAATGATTATTTATTTTTATATTTTGAAGTTATCTGAGCTGCTGACGAGTGGGGTCCGCAACCCCAACCACGTTTTTATATATAAATAGGAAAAGAAAATGCTACATACACCGAGTAACAAAGAGGTTTCCGCACAGTTGGCGAAAGTTGAAATGATGTTTTTGGTGCTCTGAAAGCCTTTGTTGCTATCTATGTACCCACATGTACACCACAGGGTTGACATTTGTTGAGTGCCTTTCGGAGTAGGGTTGTTTAGACTTGTGGTGTTTATCATGTGATTTGCACCATGTGAACCTCGGCCAATGTTGGCTTAAAAGCTCCGTTGTCATGTTTAGTAATATTTTTGGATTTTTTACGACCAAATAAATTAAACGTTTTTAATTATCAACGAATTGATCGGATTGCCTTCTCATATTGTCAACAAAACGTTTGCAGTCGTCAGAAGTTTTACTGTTGTAACACCGAGTAACACGACTGTGGAAGATACCACGACTGTCGAGAGAGGGGAGTAGAATAGCCCTTAAAGTGGGTGGTGTAAACAAACCCCGACAACTACAATCTCTTCAATGTGTTCAAACCGTCTAGAAATCGACTGTTTAAACATTGATGGCATAGATGTCAGCTATTGGTAATATTACGTCATACAATTTTTTTTGAATAATAATATCGTTAGTATAAAATTCGTGGTTCTTACTGTATAGTCTATTTATTATTATAATGAAATAGGCCGAAATAATAACCGAAGTAATTAAACGGGTTGGTCTTATGAAAAAGAATGATCAAATTTTAATATTGATAATTTAAAAAACCTCATGTCCAACTATTTTGGTGATACACAAACATTTACTTTTGGGCCGAAGCCCACGTATGTGTCTCGCATGTAGAAAAATGTTGCTGGATGTGTACTACCTGACTAAGTACACAACTCCTTCCCTCCATAGAGAGAGCGAGTAGGAATGCCACCCGATGTAAGCATCGTGCTTGACCACGTCAGCGAGTATCTGGATCCCCGGTTCCGATTTTTGAATGAAATAGAGTTGTTTTATTACATAGTGCTTATATAGTTGCCTCCATTAGTGTGTGTTGATAATGAATGTATTTGTTAGCCACGGGGTTGGAGTTATCATCAACATTCCTCTATCCCGCTATTCTCCAATATACTATAATAATGTAGTATAATAATAAATAGTTAAATTCACTATTGAAAAATGGCAAAAAGGAGGGAAATTCAAAAGGTGCGGTTGAGATGGGAAGTTGGTGTCCGAGTGGATCGAGGTCACGATAGCTCAAGTGGTAGAGCAGCGGCGTATCAAGCCGAAGATCGTGGGTTCGAATCTCGCTCGTGCCATTGACTTTTTTATCTCAACTAAAAACCTTAATTAATTGTAATAATAAATAGTAATAATATAGTATAGAATAACTAACCTAATGGAAGATTGATGGGTACTCAATACACTGCTATCTCTATCCTCCCACACTACACATTTACGCCAATATACATTCGCTCTGAACACAAACTAAGTTACACAATAATTTCAGCACAATATACAATAAAGCAACAATATTTTCTTTAAGGATCGAAATTCAGGTATTCCTTGCCATGCTCAAGCAGAATTCTCATATGGGGTGGCAGTCCTCCGCGAAGAAATTGCACTCTTCAATTAGGTGGGATACATTTGATTGACTCATTAAACTCTATTTTCTTTTTGTACGACAAAGCTGTACGAATTTATAGAGATTTATATTACTATTTACTTACAGATTTGTTACTATTAATAACAGATTTCATACCACTTGTACACGTGGATCGCTTAACTACTTGTTCAACCCGTTTTCTCGCAGCTCTATTCGAATTGCCTCAAATCTAGTAATTCATTTGTAATGATTTTCCGCTTTTGATTTGGTTTGACTTCTCATTAGAACTATCAGGCAATCGACCTGCCTGTGGACGAAATTACCCAGTGAAAGAATAATTAATACTAGGCAGCTTATTAGGAATTAGGCAACGCAGATGTAAGAGGTTAGCTCGTATTTGAGCAATGATGAAGAAAGGGAGAGAGATTGAGCACTTTAATAATGTTATATTCAGAAATGAAAGGGGTGTATTAACTCTGTGTGGAATGAGCGACCTACGAATGCCGGTCTAATTAGCGAAATATGATCACCGGGTTTGTCAAAGTGAGGTTCAACTATCCAACTGGCAACAAAGTAAACTACTGTAATAACAAAGCGAAATAATAACCTCAGACCGGAGTGAACTCGAAAGTGGAAGATATGACAAATATCAAATTAACATATTAAATAAGCAGGTACAATTATTCAAACAAAAAAAAATCGTTAAATTTAAAGATAAAATTTGGCAAGACGGCCGCTTTGTTTGAGCCGAGTGGTAGGGCGTACGACACGTATTTGCCACGCTAACGGTTTTAGGTTCGAATGCAGCTATAACCTAGCAAATTTTAATTGAGAATAATGATTTTTTGTAGATCGTGAGATGCGGTGTGGTGTGATGTAGGTTTGAGAAATACATTTTCTTTATCGTGCCAACGTTTTGATCTTTATTGAGATCATCTTCAGGGCTCAAAGTGTTTGTTTTCTGTGTAGTTGTGCCATTCTTGTGTGTCGTGTTGAGACTTTGAGCCCTGACGATGATCTCAATAAAAATCGAAACGTTGGCACGAAAAAGAAAATGTTTTTCTCAAACCTACGTCACATCACACCGCATCTCACGATCTCCAAATAATCATTAACTAAGGTCACTAAATACCAAATATTGAGAGTAACATGAAAAAATATTGAAAAGTGGAACACCACTGTCCGCGATTCCCAAAGTGTAGTTGGACTTTTGGCTTTATACATCAATTAATGTCTTAAGAGGAGTTAACGACCAATGTTATGCTCATAACATTCGATTTGGCTAATGGATTGAAGCATGACGACAGTTTATTGCGTAAAATCGCAAATTTGTTGTTAATTCTTATCTAGCAAGCAACTATGATTTTTAGCAGTAGCGAAATACTTTTACTTTATTTTACAGAGTAATAAGACTACCAAACTATTTCATACAAGTGTCATATGTACAAAGCGTAGAATTTTTATCATTTTTGTACTCCTGTGAAAGTGTACTTGAAACAGATAAATGGATGAACATCACCGTTATAAAAATTATACAAAATCATGAGAATATGAAAAATATATATACGTATTTTCAGAGAAATTTGAGAAAACAGAAAGCTAAAAAGAAAGAAAGAGATAGAAAGAGAGAGTGAGAGAGAGAGAGAGAGAAAGAGAGAGAGAGGTGAAACAAGAGATAATGAGAGAGAGAGAGAAAAGAAAGAAAGAGAAAAATAATAGATAGATATATGGATAGACAAACATAATTAGATAGTTGTTTGCAGTTGTGAGGAGCGGTCAAGAATGGGGTAGTTTACAAAAACACCTTTTTCATATTTTTGCCGACGTTTCTACCTTTATTCGGGTCATCTTCAGAGCATAAAGTGTCGTGCTATTCTTGTGGTGCCAAAAGAGGGGGAGAGAACGGTGAGAGAGAAATAAAATAAAAGAGAGTGAGAGAGAGAACGAGAGAGAGAGAGAGTGAGAGCGGGAGAGAAAGTGACTGGGTGAGAGAGACACAAAGGGAGAGAGAGAAAATAGGTACAACCTAATAATCCCTAAACGATATCTATTGCCCTATTGACTGTTGGTTGTGTATAGATCTGACACGTTATTTCTACATCAGCAAACCAGACAGGCTTCATTGATTATTGTACCTATCAAGTGTATGTTTCATCCAACAGGAGATAATTTATGGTTTCATTGAGTAACGAGAGAATATCCTATGACTATGAATCGATAATAATTCTACCTTTTTAAATAGTGCTGTTGCTTAATATTATTTATCACTTTCCTCAAAAATAGGTGGGATTTTCACTACCCTGATTAAATAATAAGTAGGGCCTAATGGCTACAAAATTACCTTACTAAAACATAGGTGATCTAAATTACCTCTATTTGACTTTATGTTATGCCATAATAGTACACTTGTTGGAACTGAATTTCAAATTCTCGCTGATATCTTATTTTGTGATTAAAAAGCAATAAACCCTTAAACCTCCCGGGCATGAGGGTAAACTGCGTCCACATATATTACATACTACCCCTACCTACACTTACACTGACATAAGCACATTAACAGTACACACTCGAGGGCTCCCGTCCCTAGGAAGATTCTTGAGACGAACTAAAAATCTCACGTCCTAGGATTGGCGACCCAGTACGTACATAACTCCGCCACACCTAACACTAGATGGTGTGAGGGCGGGGGACTTGGACGGTGTCTGGCCTCCGTTAGCATGTCCCCACCAATACTCAGGTCGATGCACGCGGCCAAGGGCCTCGGAACCCGAATTTAACAAACGCAAATTACCGTGCACAACACACCACGTAAACAACACACAGTTCTCATCTGTAGGTAGCGATCTCCCGTTCTTCTTGTGTGGTTACCGAAAAGAAACCTGTACCTGAGACTAATGTCGAGCCACCAGCACAGAAGAAAAGGATAGAAGAGAGAGAAGGACAAGAGAGGAAAAGAGGGAAAAAGCAACCATAAGGCGTCGCGTCACTGGGTTTCGAAATCATTGGGATTACTCCTCTTACTGAGACTTTTGTGACGCGATATTTCAACGTTGCAGAAAGGGATTTTGGGGCGCCGGGATGGAAAAACATGTATTGGTGTAATAGGAAAACGCAATGAAGAGAAGCTTACAAAATTAAAGACGCTTGCTGGACATGAGGTCGAGGATACCCATCATTATAGGTTGAATACCTCAAGAGGGGTAGTAATGTACCGTGACCTTATGAATAGTAGCGTCGATGACATCAAAGAAGGCCTAGAGGACCAGGGTGTTTTGGAGGTGAGGAGGATGGACGGACAAGTTGTCCCATCGGCGAGTCTGATCCTCACCTTTGATACGCCAAGATGCCCCGATGAAATAAAAGCTGCGTTATATAGAGTAAAGGTCCGACGATAAATCCCTAGCCACCAGTTATGCTACAGGTGCCAAAGATTTGGGCATATTTCCCCCCACAACCTCAGAGGCGATGGAGAAGCTACTTTGCCATCAGCCCCTCCCTATTCACACCAATAAATACATTCACTCTTACAAGACAGAGAAACGTACTCATACAAGACACATAACTTTATTTCTACATGCAATAAAAAAATCCCCAATTCCTTTAAAAAGCGAAACAGAGGACCTTCAAACTCGCTGCTGTGTCCGAGAACTCTTTTTAAATGTGGCGGCATGCCTACTCGCGCCCTGTAGGGAGCCAAGGCACGACACACTTCGACTATTTGGGACACATCGAGCAACCTTTCTCTGCATAACGGACACCTGCGGGGAGATTGGCCCACCAGCAAGCGCCCATGTGTCAACCGCGTATGGCCTATTCTTAATATGGTAAGAACTATTCCTCCTTTACGGTTCAGATCCTCGGAGGGCCATCTGCAGGTCGTGCACTTAACACGAAGGAGCCTCTCGGATGACCCTGCCCACTGACGCTGCCATTTATCCCTTATCATCATTTTTACAGCTCGTTTAGCGTCAGAGGGCCTGATCGCTATGGTCCGGTCGGGAGTGAGCGTTCCGGCTTTTGTCGACGCGTCCGCGCGTTCATTACCCTTCAGGCCGATGTGTTGTGTGATGTGTGTGTGCCCTCCAGACAACAACCACCGTTTTTCCGAGGCGCTCCAATGTAGGATATTATTAATAATTACAACAGGAGCTTGTAATGTTTGTTTAGATTTTAATTATTATTTTCTCATGTATTGTGTTTATTTGTTAGGATCAAAACGACAGAGTTTAATACGCCACTAATTGGGAAAATATCGTCATAAGATTACAATGTTGATTGCTGCAAAAATTCTTGTAAAACATTTTTATGAATTGAACTATTTAAACAACAAACTATTTAAACATTTTATTGGTCTAGGCCTCGTAAACCAGTTTTGAGACAGATATAATATTATTTCATTAAAATAAACTTCGAGATCTCCATTAAACCAGACTACTTACTGTCTCCAAAACGAGTAGAGAAAAGTTTTAACGAAACTACACTCTCAATGACGCAAAATGAGCCCATTTTGTATATGTATTCTATGTAATAAAATCAATTAAATAAAACAGAAATTTTTATCTAAAATCATG
Source organism: Cimex lectularius (assembly GCF_000648675.2). Classification (NCBI taxonomy): domain Eukaryota; kingdom Metazoa; phylum Arthropoda; class Insecta; order Hemiptera; family Cimicidae; genus Cimex; species Cimex lectularius. Next base: position 815,186 of record NW_019392816.1, read on the forward strand.
TAAAGAACGAAAAAAATCCCATCGAAGCTTTTGCTTATATCATTAATTCTCAAAAAAAAAAAAAAAAAAAAAAAACAAGTTTGAGATAAATTAAATTAATTTCTTGCCGAGAGGGATTTTTTTGTTGTTCCGTTAAGTGTGAGACGGTTACAGTAAACCGCATATGAAATGACAGCAAACTTGCTGCCATGACTGCGACTAATTTCAACTTTTGTTCCGTCACAGCTGTAAATGTTTTGCCGCTTAGTTGAATACACTACACCAAATCGACCTAAAGTAATATTTCTTTACGGATATTACAAATATGAAATTGTTTATCTTAGTATTTAATTAAATATAAGATTAATGTGTTGATTGACTTTTATATAAGTTTAATTTTTCATATACATGTACATACGCACACATATGTACAGAGTTGAGCTTAGTGCTTTTTGATTGGTGGGTGTTGTAGCCAATAGAACAATCTTAAAAGCTCAAAAAATTGTAAATTGGACCGACGTTCCGAGCTTTTATGGGCCCTGTTTTTAAGGCACAAAACGTTCCAAAAACATGAAATAATCACGAGCGACAGTTTTAAGAAGGCGTACACATTAAGAGAAGTACAGATTCTATCAATTAAGAGCATGATTGCGCTTTTAATCATATCATCATCATCAATTGTTACAATCCACCTATCTTTGTCGTCAAGTAGCATTAAAAAATATTGAGCCCCAACGAGTATAAACTGAAAGTAATATAACCTGTGGCACTTTTCCTTCAAGTCTTGTTTTTTGTTTTAAATATGTAAATCCACGGCATTGTTTTAAAAGATAGAAAATACTTCTCTAGGTGAACATAAAAATATAATTTGACATAGTGTTCAAATACTATAATTGCTGTAAATTTCCATTTTCTCTTATAAGAATAATCAACTCAGATGCTCCGGTTTTTCATATTTTCTGAACGTTTAGTACCAAAAACCACATCCATTAACCGTACATGGATATTGAGAAATTGTTTGTTTAATATTTATTTTGTGTGTGGTCACCGCTGAAATTAAATTCCAGGGGCTGTCAATAGCTAGATCACTTCAGCTCCCAACATATGCAATTTTTGAACTACGGCAAACTCACACTCTCATTAATTTTGAATGTTTTTCCTATTTAAATAACACTGACTGAAGTAGAATGGTGTAGTACTTGATATTCCTCAACCTTTACACATAGGCATAAATAATCATACTGAAAGTCTACGGGGTAGTAAATATTGCAAAATAGGCCCTCTCACACTAACCATTTCCTCTGATAAATACATTTACTTCAATCTGTTTCCTTCAAATAAATGGATCAAGAGAAACAAAGGGCTCGTTGCACCTCCGTTAATACCCGGGTTCACTGGAACGTCATTCATAATTTGAATCAAATTCAGAGAAGGAGCGTTTCACCGTCTGTACGGGACCACCATTCAACATTAAGTTGGTAGAGCTTATTGTCGTCTCTTTGTACGGTTATAGTTAGTGATTGTATTTATCATTGTTGACGTTGGTTGTTGTACCAGTTTCCATAGAATTTTCAGTATTTAGTACTCTTGTGTTTGTACTTATTTTTCGGATTATGTGGGTTTACCTCTAATTGATATTCCCAATTTAAAACATAGCATAAACAAATGTGTATTGATAAAACAAAATTACAAATGTTTATTATTATCATTACTAAAATCACTAATTTCGTAGTCCGCTTGACCAATTAATATATTACAATTAATTAAGGTTTTTTTAGTTGAGATAAAAACGTCAATGGCACGAGCGGGATTCGAACCCACAATCTTCGGCTAGATACGCCGCTGCTCTACCACTTGAGCCATCGTGCCCTCATCCACTCGGACACTAACTTCCCATCTCAACCCCACCTTTTGAATTTTCCCTCCTTTTTGCCATTTTTCAAATGTCGTGTAATCGGATTTGATTCTCGGCGACAAATGAAATGGCCACGGAGAGCTTTAGTGAAGTGTACTTCATGGTCCGCTTGGCCAATTAATATATTACAATTAATTAAGGTTTTTTTAGTTGAGATAAAAACGTCAATGGCACGAGCGGGATTCGAACCCACAATCTTCGTCTAGATACGCGGCTGCTCTACCACTTGAGCTATCGTGACCTCGATCCACTCGGACACCAACCTCCCATCTCAACCCCACCTTTTGAATTTTCCTTCCTTTTTGCCGTTTTTCAAATGTCGTGTAATCGGATTTGATTCTCGGCGACAAATGAAATGGCCACGGAGAGCTTTAGTGAAGTGTACTTCATTCTAAATCATTAAATTCACTAATTTCGTGGTCCGCTTGACCAATTAATATATTCCAATTAATTAAGGTTTTTTGTTGAGATAAAAAAGTCAATGGCACGAGCGGGATTTGAACCCACGATCTTTGGTTTGATACGCCGCTGCTCTACCACTTGTGCTGTCGTGACCTTGATCCACTCGGACACCAACTTCCTATCTCAACCCCACCTTTTGAAATTTCCCTCCTTTTTGCCATTTTTCAAATGTCGTGTAATCGGATTTGATTCTCGGCGACAAATGAAATGGCCACGGAGAGCTTTAGTGAAGTATACTTTATTTTAAATCATTAAATTCACTAATTTCGTGGTCCGCTTGACCAATTAATAATTCGATTAATAATTAATAGTTCGAATCCCGCTCGTGCCATTGACTTTCTATCTCAACTAACTAAACCTTAATTAATTGTAATTATTATTACTATTGTATATTATTGTATGTAATGAAGACCAACCCTCAACTGTATGTCTGAGACTGTAACATATTAAAATAAATTTAAAAAACACCATTCGATTCTAGTGCTTATTTTATGCCAGTTTTACTGAAAGGTAAATTTTGAAAGGATCACCCATTTCTGAGTTATGCCAGATTTTTTCCTTTGCAAGCAAACAGTAGGTTCTCACTTGTTTTGACCGAGTATGATATATTACATTTTGTTTTACCTTTCTTATCTAATGGAAAATATGTATTTTAAAATATCAATGTTTCGAAGTTCTTCTGTTTAAATGTCTAATGTCAATGACCTCTCCTATTTTAATTTCTGTTTTTATTATTTTCTCGAAGTTATTTCTCTTGAAATCATCTGGATTCTATCGCACAGTAATGTATACCAGATTATTCATTTCATATTATGCTTTCCAAAAAAATGTAGATAAGAACTGAGAAGAGAGATATGCTTATAGCTTTTGCTGGGCAGAAAGGAAGGTCTGCGTCTATTCTCTACAGGTTGCTTATGATGTCTTAATGGTTACCTTATCCTTTGGATTCAGCAAATTATATTTTGCTTTACTTTTCTCAGAGAGAGGTTTCCGGATAGGAGACACGCTGATCTTCGAATTATATTATATCAGAATTTGGGTCAGCCTGGGTCATTTATGGTAGCTGCACCGATCACGTCCGGTAGTAACGCCCGAAAACGGTGTTCCCTTCCGTTGAGGAAAATCCTCGCCTCTCAATTAGAGAGTGATGGTCTTCGGCTCTGTCGTTCTGGCGAATATTAAAAGTAAATAATTTTCGTGCTTATCTCTCACAAGGCATTCGGAAGGGAGATCCAACGAGTCGTTTGGATTTCATTTCACGAATCCTCAAATGGACATGGAAAGGGACCTGCTGAGCTGAATCCAAATTCTCACATATCGAGATTTTGAATGGGCACAACAATATTTTCTGGGCAACAGAAAATCCTGGTTGGAATATTCAAAATCGTTATCAAACAATCAATTCGACTAATACTTGGTGCGGATAGCTCGGCAACCAGCACGTTAGACCACATTTTTAGCGAACACTCAAGGGGGAACGGAATCAGTCAATCAGTTCCCTCCCTGTTCTCTTGAAGAGAATTCCGCTATCCACCAGCCACCAGGCGTATGTGGTTCCAACAAGACGGTTTTTTGTAAAAAGAGGTCTTTCTGAAAAAAGTAATATATGCTCGTTTTATATTATATATCGTATCGTAAATGCAACCCCATGATTCAATTTTGAGACGATACCTATCCTAAATTAACTAGCTAATGCTAATCGTTTTCGAAATAAACAGGGAGGTACATCTTGTTGTTGCAAAACGTATACCCCTCACTTGTCCTTGAAGTTGAACCAGGATCGTAGTTTGAACTCGGTACAAGACAAATTGAGAAACAACAATTTTTCATTTCGACTCGTTTCAGCACTGAACAGAGTTTAAACCAAGTTGGTAAACGGGCTCTAAAACTCGCCCCTCTGTAATAGCATAATTGTCATATCGAATAGCATTCCTACACGCTTTCTATATGGAGCCAAGGTTAAACGGTTTTATATTATTTACCATTTTAATGAAGACTTTATTTATCTTAATAGTGATGGGTTAAGGTTCATTGTGAATGACGAACTCTTTCCGAAATCCTACTGTGCTGTAAGTACTTTTTTGGAGAAAATAGGTTGATCATTTCATGTTATACCACTTAAAAGCCGCGTGACACTGCCATCACATTATTACAAAAATCCCACGTGTAAAACTGGTGAAGTCTTTCACCTTTCATGACAGGATAAATATTGTTTATTGTATTATTTATCATTTCAAATTATAAATGGATTGTAAATGGACGACATCTTGTGGATTAGGAAAATCTTATTATCCACATGTAATAACTTAACAAAGACTGTTTGGTGTTCCACGTTGCCAAACCTAAATAGACCCAATACACCAAAATGTTTGTATTATATTATTTAGGAATATCAGAAAATAGTATGTGGCTTCTTTGGCACAAAGATTTTTGTTTTATTGTACTGAACCAATTACTTCATGCCTACAAATGAAGGTGAACCTGTAACCCGGTGCACCGCTAGTGATTCGAAAAGTGGTGGAACAACTTACCTCGATTAACATTTATCACTTACCTTTACTGAGAAGGTCTTCGTCTTGTAGACCGAGAAATGAGCTCTGTTTTGCAAACCAACCTCCAACTGCAATGTTCTTCCATCTTTCTGTTATTCTGGAAGATGGCTCAGGCAAGGAAATTATCGAAGAACGATATTGAAGGGCCGTTGACGCGTAAACTGGAACAAATATTAAGTGATCATTAGTAACGCAAATAAAAATGAATCGTGTAAAAGAAAATAAAATGACTAAAATGATAGTATAAAAATTATTTAAGGGCAAAAAATTTGTAATCAACACTTAAACAATGTGGGATCACTGATATTGATGAAATTTGTTTGTTGATACTAATATTCTAAGTAATATGAATTTTTAATGTGGGTTTCTGATTTCTTCTGAAAAATTAGTTTATTGTAATATATTAGTCAGCTTTTTTAAATATGATAGGAAACCATATGCAGGATCGTATTAAATTAAATCAGATATACAAAATTTACAAAACCAAAAATATACTACCTGTAAAGTAAGTAAAAAATAATTTGTATTTTTTATTGTTCACTGAATATTTTTTAAATATAAGATATAGCTAAATAAAAAACCTTAATAAAACATTAAATTGAGTAAAACCTTTTTACCAAAAATGTTGTTATGGAAACGATGAAGAACATATTCGATTCATTACGGAGTATTTCCTTTTTTTGTGCCGATAACTCCTTGAATTCGGCGAGGGATCGATTTTATGATGTGAATGTTGGGCGCAACAGGTTTTTTTTTCTTTTTTTAGGAGGGTTCGCAACAGGAGAGGGCATATAAACTCTCGGGGTGCCATTTTTAAGTATATAGGGTTCGAATGCAAGGCCGCTGGATTCGAACCCGGGACCTTTACATTACAGTGATGTGCGCCGTGTCAACGCCTAAGCCGTTGCTGCTACCGACGCCCCCCAACAGCGCTATTCCTGCAAATTCTCTAGCATCACTAATCGAATTTTCACCCTCTTTGATAACTCGTTCCTAAGGTGTTTGATATGGATTAAGTTGGAACTACTTGCTGGCTACTGCAAACATTTAATTGAAGCCCAATAGCCTTACTTGTTGAAGCCGTTGCTTCATCTCAATAGCGGAAGAATGTGGGAATACATTCGAAACAATAAAACGATCATCTCTCTGTGATGTGACACGATGGCGACGATCCATGCCTTCTTGAGTAACCTTAACTATCTTGGTATGAAGACAGTTGTTCTGTAAATGTTAAGCACCCTGGCCACATACACTTGACTTCCATCTTCCAACGTTACTATGATTCTAGCCGAATCTGTATCAGTTAATTGACACTTCAAAAAATCAAACTACAGGATCGTTAGAAAGAAGCTTTACAGAATTAAGAGAAAAAATATTGACTATTCAAAGATTTATTTACAAAATCCAATTGAAAACACAAGTGGAAAATTTTATCTGATTTTATTTACAACTAATTCTTTCAAACGGACGCAATATTGTTATAAGATTATCAATGGAGGATTGTCTAAGATGTAATTAAAAACAACAAGGGTGGCCACTTTTATTGCCTCTCAGTGTATTTTCTGTACCCAAATTTAAACTATAACGTGAAGGTGAAAGTGTTCTAAGACTTTGTAAAGGTTCGTGAAGATTAATTGTGGTATTTTAAAGTTATAATATATTTTGTGCGTTGTGAAAAAATCGGAGGAATTTGGAACGGGCAAATTTTGACGAATAAAACATACATCTTGATTTTTTCCATTTTGTACCTATGTGGGTTTTAGGGTGCAACAAACAAACATCAACTTTATTTTATGCTAACAAGTTTTTTCAACTTTCAATAAGTCGTTTGGTTACTACGCCAAGACAGTAATTTGCAACTTGCATTAAGATGGAGTTAGAATCTATAACTAATTGTATCCTGTATTCTATTGTGAATAACCGAAAAATCAGCAGAAAGATTTTTTTTTCTTGACAATCCAAGATTCCAATTTAATTTGTTCTTCGTATTTACGCATAGGCTAAATTGTCAAGAGTATTTGTAAGAATTTTATGACATTTCATAGTGCACAGAATTACATTATAGCTCACTATATTTTACAATTCATGCTAAATACAATTTCAACACCGACGTACGGTATCTTCATTTAATTTTTACGTATTATTGAATTTTTCAAATTTATAACTGTTATCATTTTTCTAGTAATTTATTGTTTTCTTATTTATATGAATATTTAATCGTGTATTTTATCGATTTATGTTATACGGTATTAATTAAGTCATTATTGTTTACGTGACATACTGTTTTAAGGTTATTTGTCATTCAGAAACGTAACAAAATTTTGATGTAAACTGATAAATTTTAACTTTAAGGCGGGCGCGACTATTTTTTTGTCATTCGTGGGCAAAGTACCTCATCCCGATCCTTTGAAAAAGGTGTACTTTTGATAGAAGCTCTGATACAAATGTTTAAACATTGAAAAAATTTATTCAAAATGACAAATTGACAAAATAATGAACCATAAGCAATATGAGATCAACTGACAAATCAGTCTTTAGAAGTAAATAAAGTGCATAAAAACAAATGCATGAAAAACTGAACACTGTGAAAGACATTATTCATTACCGTCTGAATAATTTTGATTCGATGGATGTCCTCAGGGTTATAGAAACGTACCCTAAGAAAGATGAAAAACATCCAGTTCCTTATGAGGAGGAAATAAATTTTTCACACTGTAGGTAGGTATATTTTAAAGGTACCTACCTATAATAATATTATTATTTATGGTTATTACGTAATAATAATAAAAGAAAGAGAAAGATATCAAATAATAATGAAGAGTGCAAAATACAAATCTAAACTATAAGAAAAAATAGTGGATGATGGGGTTTGATCTGCGAGTTGGTAACTCATGTTGAACCGGGCATTACTGGGTCTGTCTTCATTCGCAGGTTTTTTGTTTGAGTTATTCAAACGTGTTTCGGCATTGCGCCATCTTCAGGGAAAAACGGCCTGTCATTTTGTCTGAGTAAGGTTTATATAGTATTGCGACCTTCGCTTGTCGCTGGGGGCGATGCGTTAGGGGGCGTGGTCGTCGTGCTCATTGGTCGGTCTTGGTGGCGGTTATTTCCGTGGTCAGTATTATTTGTGCTTTGTTGGTTTTGTGTTTTTTCCTGGTGTTGGTTACGAGGTTTTGTTCTTCCGAACGTTTTCGTTTTTTGTTATGAAGTGTTTTTAATTGTGTAAAGGCAGTGTGTGAATGTGAGTTTGTTGTGCGTTTATAAGTTTTCCGTCTTTAAGTGTTATTTGTTTGTATATCTTAAGGTTCTCCAGTACGTTTAGTTTTCGTCCTTTTTGTGCGCTGTGTATTAATGTCATGCTTGTTTCGATTGTCTTCGGTTCGTGGTTGTAGTGCATTACGTGTGTGGCGTAATTTGATTTCCCGCCATTGTCTCTGAATGATCTAAGATGTTCTTTGAATCGATCTGTTAGTTTCCTTCCTGTCTGCCAATGTAAGTGTATCCGCATTGACATGTGATGCTATAAACACCGTTGCTGTCTAGCGGGTTATTTGTGTCTTTGTCTCTTTTTAGTAGTTTACCTGTGTTATTGTTGGTCCTTAGTGCTGTTTTCAGTCCGAGTTTGTTGAACAGATTCGTAGTTTGTAGGTTTCTTTTCCTGTGTATGAGAATGTTGTCCATCTGTTGTTTATTTGTGTTTCGTTGTTTTTTAGAAGTTTCTGGATGTGTTTGTTTTGTATTAGTTTTTTATTGCAATGCATTGTTTGTAGTTCTTTGTTGTAGTTATCGTTGTTGAGTGGGATTGATTTTAGTCTATTTATCATGTGTCGCAGTGCTGAAAGTTTGCGTTGCTGTGGGTGGTTGGATTGTGCATTTATTATGTTGTCTGTAGCAGAGAGTTTTCTGTATATTTTGAAGTCGATAGGTTCTGGTGAGTGTCAAATCCAAGATCCTATTGATGTTTTCGGTTTCTATGGTGAACGTAATGTTTGTGTATTGTGTTAAGGTCTCTGAGTTTGTTTTCTGGGGAAGAGTTGTCTGTTAAATAGTGCATTAAGAACAAAGAGGCGTTGCGATTGTGATACACGCTGTGTGACTGTACGTGGCGTGCGCTTGACGTCGCATAGATGTGCACACCAAAACGAGAGATAATTAAATTTCAAATTTCATGTAAACTATCGACTACAAATGTTTGACGTTGAATGACAGGTGCGACTCGCCGATCCGGAAGATGATTACTTCGCAATTTAGTTTTACACATTGTAAGTGGAAACCCCACACGGCACTCTGCATACTGTAGAACAAAGTTGCTAACGTTTTTATGACGAAGGCGGTTCGCTTCCGCCTGTGGGCCCGCATGAAGGTGAAGCATAACCAGAGAAAAGCAATTGTTTAGAGTAGGTTAATAAATCACTTAACTTACAATAACTAGATTAGTTTAAAGTTCAGTAACAAAAAGACGATTCTAGTAATGTAAACAAAAAACTTGTTAAAAAGCTTCGGATTCGTTTCTAGTACACGTTAAAGCTCATAAATAGGAATTTTCATGAGAAATAAAAGTATTTTTTGGGCCGATTAGGTCAGCAACAGACTTTTTTCGGTGCCTTGCTTATCCACTTATAAATCCACAACTCTTCTGGATTGTTGGATTTTATTCAACGACCAGTGTGTTGGATAGCAACGTTTTTATGATTTCTTGAAAAAAATCAGAGGCATTTCGCAGACGATAATTTTGAGAAAAATTGAATTCGTTTTTCCTGNTATGTATATATGTGTGTGTGTGTGTGTGTCGGGGAATGATCCTCCTCGGAGAGCCCTCTTTAAAGTCGGACATAATGAACAAAACACGACTGGGTCAATTATAGTCACAATTATAATTTTATTTATTAAAAAAGATTAAAGGCACGGATACACTCCCCACTAGTGACGCTGCGGAAATGTTACTGTCAAAAACTACCCCCATACTCGAGGTTCTTATTCCTCCCGCTCCAGCAAAAATATAGTGCGCACTCAATAGTCTTTTCTAAAAACTATACCTAACTAGTGGGGAGCGTCCAAAGACTCAATGTGTTTGCCTTTCATACTTGTGGAATTAATAACTTATTTTACAACACTTATTCTCTAAAAATTAAACAATTTTACAAACAATGTGATAACTGTGACAAACAAACATTAATTATTTATCATTCATATTATATATATATTAGCCTGTTACCACGGTTTTATCTTGTTTGTTGTACCTTCTACAACATGATCCAATAAATCAATCTTTTTAAATTTTTTAAATTAGTTTAATTAATTTTTGATAGTCAGGGAATCGTTTGTGCACGTCATATCGTTGCCGTTAAGCGGGTTGAAGGGAGGTCAATGGAAAATCAGTTCCCCTTCCTTTTCTACGGCGTGAGTTTAATCAAATTTACGAATATATTGCCTCTAGAGCTTTCCACAGTATTATTTAACTTTCCCCCTGAGCATACTTGAATTAATCGTTCCGGCACGATTTCATCAGTGCCTCCCCGGCCGGTCGAGTCTTGCAGGTGGCAGAATCGACGGTTATTTCGCTAAAGGGGTTAACTAATCTTATAATATCCAGTATTCATTACATTTACCCTTTATTAGTGAAAAAGTTATTTTTATCAATTTGGTTTTAGGATTAGAGACTATGGTTTTATTTTGCAGACGGTAACTGTGACCAAAGGAATAATTCTATACGTCAAGTCCCTTCAAAAAAGTCACACCTTTATTTTATTTTATTTATTTTTTGTATGTGTGCGTGTACAAGATAGATAGATTGTGGGAGAGCGAGAGAGAGAGAGTGAGTGAGAGAGAGAGAGAGAGAGATAAAAAGGGCGAGAGAGGTTAAAAAAGAGAGAGAGAAGGAGGGGCGAAGGGGAGAGAGACAGAAAAAGAGTGGGTGAGAGAGAGAGAGAGAGAGAGAGAGAGAGAGAGAGAGAGAGAGAGAGAGAAGGAGGGGCGAATGGTTGAGGGACAGAAATAGAATGGGAGAGAGAGGGAGAGTGAGAGAGAGAGAGAGCGCGCGAGAGAGAGGGAGTGAGAAGGAGTGGGTGAGAAGGAGTGGGTGAGAAAGAGAGGGAGAGTGAGAAGGAGTGGGTGAGAAAGAGAGGGTGAGTGAGAAGGAGTGGGTGAGAAATACAGAGAGAGAGAGAGAGAAGGAGGGACGAATGGCTGAGGGACAGAAAAAGAATGGGAGAGAGAGGGAGTGAGAAGGAGTGGGTGAGAAAGAGTGGGAGAGTGAGAAGGAGTGGGTGAGAAAGACAGAGAGAAAGGGCGAGAGAGGTTAAGGAAGAGAGAGAGAAGGAGTGGCGAAGGGGTGAGGGACAGAAAAAGAAAGGGATACAGAGGACAAGGAAGAGAGAGAGAGAGTGGGTGAGTGAGAAGGAGTGGTTGAGAGAGACAGAGAGAAAGGGCGAGAGAGGTTAAGGATGAGAAAGTGAGTGAGAGTGAAGGAGTGGTGAAGGGGTGAGAGACAGAGAAAGAAAGGGAGGGTGAGAGAGAGTGAGTGGAACGAGTGGGTGAGAGAGAGAACGAGAAAGCGAGGGAGTGAGAGCGAAAGAGTGAGAGAGAAGGCGTGTGTGTGATTTTTTCTGGCAATTTCTGGCAGTTCACACATTCAGAGTAGAGTATGAGACGGAATTTCTCATCGAAACAATTATTTAAACTATCATCGTAACTTAACTATTAGTGGTTGTAATGAATTTACTTTATCTGCCCCAGTGCGCGATTAACTTGACGAATTATCACCAGAAAACCAACAAACTTGAGAAACGTATTCAGATAAAACAAGGATCGGGATACGTTCAGTGTTTTTTTCCTCGCATTTTTGAAGTTAATAGCAATCTTTTTGACAAAATAATTTACAACAATAAAGTTATATGAGTAAACTTTGTCATGATAATTAACTTTTTTATGATAATTGTTGTTTCTCTCTTATTACATAGATTGGTAATTAAAGCTTTAATTTAGTATTTAAGAAACCATTTGTTTTATAAGTTGAAGATACTTTTGGTCCTGTGAGGCGGCTCTGGGTCAAAGGGCGGATCTGAGCCTGCCATCGGATCGATTGACGAGAGTCAAGAAAATTTAAACGAGAATAAATTAAAATACACTGATGGACAATTTTAACGCACCACTCAATTTATTTAGTTTAAAATTAAATCCATTTTAATTGTACATTAATTATACGTAATTAGGAGCTATCGTAGTCAAAATAAATATTAAATAATGCTGTGTTTACTTCCTTGGTTTTCAGTGAGACCGATTAATCCCATTTGCACAAAAAGTATCATTATGCCCATCCATTCTGCTACGCCAAAAGATCGCTTTCAGTTAATCTTTTTCCTTCATTGATTTCATTTGATATTATTCTTATTCTTAAACATTTTCAACGACTCCTGTAAGGTATATGAGTGTGTAAGATAATGTCAGGGTCATAATTAGAGGAAGGATCAGCCAGCGCGAAATCTCCAAGGGACTGTTGTGAGTGTGAATCATTCTACAATAGGAAAGGTTTTTCGGCGCTTTGAGAAACAGGGCGTCACACCAAAAGGGTCGACCTAGGTCTACAGACGAGAGAGACTAGTTTCATCCGTCATCAGGCTCTACGAAGCGACAGCATTACGGGGAATGAGAGCAGAAATGATAAGACAAGTTCGAAATGTTTCGATTTCCTCCAGGGCTGTAAAAATGTTCTATGAAAATAACCTCTGGGCCCGGCACCCGGCTAGTGGATCTCTTCTTACTACAGCTCAGAAAATTCCAGGCTTCAATTCGCACGGGAAAATGTGAATTGGATTTCGAAAGAATGGGGCCGAGTTCTCTTTACAGATGCGCTGAGAGTTGGCCTCATATCTTTAGATGGGCGTATTTCATTATTTCATATGGAGACGCTCCGGAGAAAGATACGCCCGATTATGTATGGTTCCTCCTGTGGATTTCCATGGTGGGTCATTGATGTTGCAAGGTTACATTTCCGTTGACGCCAGCACCGAATTGATTGTTGTGCGAGGAAGATCTCTAACTTCGCAGAGTTACTTTCAAGACGTAATCGAAGAACATGTAATGTCATTTTCTCCCACATGGTGGGAGATTATTGCTAATGGAGGATGCCAGGCCCTATAAAGCACGTAATGTGGATGACTACCTGAACGAAGTTGGAATTGAGATCTTGGTGTGGCTAGCTCAAAGTCCAAATTTTAACCCAATTTAACATATTTGGGACCAACTTAAGCTATGTGTAGGTCGGCGAAACCCAAATTTGAGAAATCTTTTCAAAAGGATGCATAAGCGTGATGTGTGCCAGAATTGGAAATACACTGTATAAAGGGAACAACAATTTTTTTTTACAATTTCATTTGTTTTTAATTTATTTTTTGTATATCTAAATAAATATCTTATTTATACAACCAAACCTATTTTTGGAGTGCCAAATACACTGGCAGGCAAAAAATTCCATCCAATTGATTTTTTTTTCGTTTTTTCGATAAAAGAAAATTTTAATGCACTTAATTTGTTTCATTGTTTTCACAAATAAATATTTGTTTACGCTATGCTTTAAATTGGGAATATCAATTAGAGGTAAACACAATCCTTAATCCAAAACAAGAATAAATGATTTTTCAATGTTTACTTTTTACGGAATTTTTTTTGCTTTCAATTTTTAAACTTACAATTGCCACTTAGTGCTGAGGATGTTGCGAGTGGTGGGACGTTTATTGATGATGGACGTTCCATCATCAATAAGTGTCAACCCATGCGGCTATTGCAATCGGAGTTCCCTACGCCCTAAAGAAACACAACCACAGGATGAGAGTTTTTTGATTGAGAATTTTGCGAGACCAGCACCAAACTTTTGTTCAAGCGATTCATCAGGTCGCGGAAGTTAGAAGTGCCAAAGTTCAGTGTGGACTGATGGCTTTTCGCCCCGTAAGACGACCAGAATCGATCAGAACACACAGAGTTAAACGGCTCGCATTTGCTACAGAACACAGACATTGGTATTTGGGCGATTGGTCTGCTGTTTGTATAGTACTGAGTGTATATTGATGGGCGTGAAAGAGGGAGGAGAAGGCGAAATGAAAGGTTCGAAGCCTGTAATTTTTCCCAGGGTCAAACTTTTCAACGTAGCTCCGTGATGGTGTGAGCGAGAATTTCAGAGGAGAGTCGCACGGAGTTGGTTGTTCTTCGTGGAGGGTCTTTGACGGCCACTCGCTTTGTCGATGAAATTTTGGATCATCATGCATTGCCTATCCTTGATCATCAGCGAAAATCCTATTCTAATGCCCGTCCACATGTCGCTCGTAAGTACTAACGTACCTTCGACAGCATAACATCAGGGGCTTATCTTGGCTAGCCCGGTCTCCACATTTTAACCCCATCGAACTTTTATAGGATAACCTCAAAAGACGAATAAGAGCATGTCCATCACTTCTTGATAACTCCACGATCTTGAACGGTCTCTTTGATCACGATGATGTAGAATGGGCTAACCTTCAGCAAAGAGACATTTCCAGACTTGTAGAAAGCATGCCGAAACGATTCGAGATATAATTATGGCAAGAGGAGGGCGGAGATACGCGATATTGAAATGTTAATTAAAAATCCAAAACAACATTTAAACAAATTTTATCTGCCGTCTTTTTTTCAATTTTCTTAGCAATTTACATCTTTTTAACATTTTAGACAGACTCAATTATTAAACGTTAAAAAACGTGAAAGTTTGATTGATATATAAAAATATATACAAATCAAGGTATATTACAAGTGGGTGGAATATTTTGCCTGTCAGTGTATGAATAAATCTAAACTCACAAAAATTTAAGGGTGGTGCGTTAATTATGTATATGAGTGTAAATTCTAACCCCATTTACTGCAAGCTACTAAGTACAATTTTGACGCAGTGAACAAACGACGTATTAAAGGTCGAGAAAAACTAATCGTTACCAGAAAACAAAGATGTTTGTTTGTTGCACCCCAAAATGACATATATACAAAATTTAGAGAAAATCATAAAGTATGTTTCATTCGTCAAAATGTGCTCGTTCCAAATGGATCCGATTTTTTTTCAGAAATCACAAAATAAATGATAACTATTAAACCACCCAATTATTCCTCAAGAAGCTTTACTAGGGCTTAGAACAGTTTAAACTTCACATTATACTTTAAATTTACGTAAATAAAACACATTGAGAGGAAAAAAGTGGCCAACCTTAATATTTTTAATTACCTCTTAGACAATCACTCATTGATTATTTTACAACAATATTTGGTCCGTTTTCAATTATTAGAGGAAGATAAAACCCAGATCTCAGTTGAAAATACTCGTTATTAAACAGGGCAAAAAAGTTTTTCTTTCACATTGTTATTTGTTTTTGAATTTTTTCTTTGTCCTTCAATCTATAATTGTTTTTTGGAAATAAGCAATAACCATTTTATTTTAAATGTCTTACTTTTACAACCAAGCTTATTTTTGGCATGCGAAATAAATCTAAATACATTAAAATTTAAGGGTTGTGCGTTAAGTTTGTCAGTCCGTGTAATTTGCTCACTTTAATTAATGTTAAGGGCAAAAAAGTATCTTAATTTAGAACAAGTCTAAATAACTAGAATGTTTTTTCTACTTTAATTATCCGTTATATTTTAGCCAAATATAAGTTTAATCAAACATAAAATTGTGTTTGACATTGTAATCCTGAACAACTTGAAATTATGAATAGCACAATCAGGCAAATCACTAACGTTGTAGCACCTTAAGTTCCAGTCAAAAGACCACCTAGGTTTTTGATAAATTCTTAGCATTGTTATTTTTAAGGTTTAAATCAACATAGAAAACTCTCAAACTTTTCTAACATGTTAGTATAAAAAAACAAATTGGCCTGCCAAGAGATAGACGCTTTCTAAAATGGATGACTTTTCCCCCAAAGGATTCTTAGATAGAGCACGTAAAGTGAGACGTTTTAATGTTGCTTCAGTTCTTGTTCAGATAACAACAAACAGTATTTTAAGATGATTGGCAGAGAGTAAATTATGTTTTCCTCAATAAGCATTTATTTCGTCTAATATAGACCATCTTCAGACACTTTTTTTTATATAAAGTGGTTTGACGGTTTTATACATCTTATAAGTTCATCAGTGGTCGACTATGGATTTGGCGAGTAGTGCATAATCTAATTATGTAGTTCCTCAAAATCAGGATCAACACCATCAAAAAATTCAACAATGTTTTATCAATCGTCATTATCTTCAATATGTTTATTTGCAAATAATCTCCCTTATTTTCTTAAAAACGTATTGAAAAAATAAAAGCATTACATCAAAATTGTTTCAGAATATTTCAGCTTAGAATTTCTTCTTAACTATAGGCCATAAATTCAATCTAAAACTTGTTTACGTGCTTGAATAGCGGCTGTGCAAAAGCGGTAAACACTCAGTTTGCAAACTTGGTAGTGGAAGTGCTGCTTCTGTTTTACAGTGCATCAACCTGAGCACGATTCTGTTCTCATAGATATCTAGTGTCGTCCTAAAGGGAGAATAATGTAAGTACATGCTCTCAAAACCAAAGTTGGAACGTCTGATATTGAACGCAAGTTGACGCTTTGATTCAGGTTTTGTATGAGAGGAGCGTTAAGAAATAATTCCTGTCTATTAATGAGATGACAACGCATTTTATTATTTATCTGCCTATTGTAAAAAAATGGTAATTGTTTACATTTATAATTGTCTCTTTTATTTAAACTTGAAATAAACTAAATCAACAATAAATGAAATAATGTAATATATAACATAAATTAATTACTCAGAAGTTTGTTATCTTGGATAAGTTTTATTCAAATAAAATTTGTTTTAATTATTGAAAGAAAAAGCAAACTTATTGTTGGGATTATAATTCATCATTAACATCTGTCAAATTATCTCACTTGACAATACTATATACAGTAATAATACATTATTGAAAAACTGATGGGGGATAAAATTTAGGGTATTTTTCTCAAATTTTGCAATTTTTATCCAGGTTTGTATAAAACATGCCTGTTGCTACACTTTTTTTTTTTTTTTTTTTTTTTTTTTTTTTTTTTTTTTTTTTTTTTTTTTTTTTTTTTTTTTTTTTTTTTTTTTTTTTTTTTTTTTTTTTTTTTTTTTTTTTTTTTTTTTTTTTTTTTTTTTTTTTTTTTTTTTTTTTTTTTTTTTTTTTTTTTTTTTTTTTTTTTTTTTTTTTTTTTTTTTTTTTTTTTTTTTTTTTTTTTTTTTTTTTTTTTTTTTTTTTTTTTTTTTTTTTTTTTTTTTTTTTTTTTTTTTTTTTTTTTTTTTTTTTTTTTTTTTTTTTTTTTTTTTTTTTTTTTTTTTTTTTTTTTTTTTTTTTTTTTTTAATTGGCCTTATGATCTTTGCATATTAGCCATGACGAATCTCTTATATATGTTGTTCAAATTGGGGGTTATCGGGAAAAAAGGGCCAGAGGCGACGGTGGGAATCGAACCCACGATATCATGCTAACCACTCGGCTACCGCGGTCCCCCTGTTGCTAAACTTAACAAAATATTCTACAAAATATTTAAAATACCAACGTACGTATGTACAACTGCAAGATGGGTACCTGAGCCGAGTTTGTGTTGTTTGTTTATTTTGGGAGTTCTATAGCCAATAGTGTCAAGTATCATTTGACAAATTGGTCCATTGACAATTATGAAAGCTACGAAATGACTTTCTCTTTGCCCCCTGACAACAGCAGTTAATCTTTTTTCGATTCTAATATTGGAATTATGGAACGGTAAACATAATAAAATTGGATGATTAAACGTCGCAAAGACAAGATACAATAATTATTGTTACTAATACTATTATTACAGTACATATTTTAGAATTTATTTGCTTAAGTAAAAGAATGTTTGACCAATTTAAGCCAAGACGATGTGCCTACTCTTTTTTCCAGTTCATAACTCACTGTGCCACTTCCTACACCAAATTTTGAAATATAATCATTATAAACTCGGTTCACTAGTTCAGTTTTGTTTAGGTAATCGTATATTCATACAATCACATATATTTTATCAGCACTCAAGCACACAAATATAGCAAAGAAAATGTCTGTAGTTTGGTCCTATCTTTTTGGTCTGCCTCGAACTAAATAAATCACCCTTCGCAGACTCTATGAGAAGAATACTAAAGAGATATTTTCGCTCAAAAATCTATCAACGTTGGAAGGAAAACGTTGTTTAATCCGAAATAATACAGGGAAGAAGGGAATTCGTGAATGTTGCAACAGAAGATTTTTTTCACATTATGCTGACGGAAAAGGTTTTGTTTCTATTATTGGTATTAGTTTATTTAAGGAAAATTTTCCCTTACATCCACAATAAATTGCTAATAAATTCAACTGCACTATCTTTGAACCAATCAAAATCCAACGAATTGCTTTTCCATAAATACAATTATAACAATGACGGAACTGTTAAATATAATAGACTCGTCGGTGTATGAATTATAAGCAGCGAAAAACACTTCGCATAAGGTGACTTGTTTGTTTCTTCGAGAGATAGGGCACTTATGCTCCTCGTCGGTTGCCAAAGAACGACTGATGTTTAACCAATCTGATTCACTTAAAACCGTCACTCAAACAAATTTAAAACGTAAAAATGGTACAACTTAAAAAAATCCTACCACCTCAACGTTGAAAGAAGCTTTACGGAAAAAGAGATCGACTATTTAAAAATTTATTTACACAATCCAATTGTAATCACAAGTCGGACATTGTATCAGTGCTTTATTTACCTCTAATACTTCAAAGCATTGTTGTAAGATACTCAATACAAGATCTCTAAGCAATTATTAAATACATTAAGGGTAGCTACTCTTTTTGCCTCCCAGTGGGTGATTAGGTAGGAAAAGGTAAATTTAAATTTGTTTTAATATTAAATTTATTTATTATTATTTATGTTATATATGATATATTTATTAATTTATTTATTAT
>NW_019392816.1:834289-969943 GCF_000648675.2 Cimex lectularius
TTTATTAATTTATTTATTATTATTATTATTTATGTTATATATTATACATTAATAACATTAACTGTTAAGTATTTTGGCTGTCATTTGCGATATAACAACCTGATCTTTATCCAAATTCACCCTTCGCCGATTTCAAAATAATTTAACGATCGTATTGAGGCCGTGTTGTACGATTTTATTTCCCTAAGTTTTCTCTGAACGAAAATTTCCATACATTTCATCTTTAATTACAAAACCTCAATGAAAATAATCCAGTTCCCATTAGTAGTGCAATGTTCGAAAACGACATCGGAAATAAAACAGGAAGTAAAATATAGAACGTAGAATATTTTTAACTCCAAAAATAAAAATTTCCATTATGTATTGTTTGTTTTTCACTCAAGCCAGTAAATTTTAAAAGCATTCATGCATTATTCAAAATTTCCCAAATACTTTTTTATTGTATGATTTGATAATTAAGCAGTATTACCTTTTTTTCCTTCACGCCTTCCAATTATTGAACAGTCACAGAAGCTCTTTCTTACATTTTTGTAAATAAAGGGATTTCCTTTATCGGTATAACTTGGTATTACTGGTCGGCTTATTCTTGCTGTTTCTGCTGACCTATGTAGACTCGCGATTTAACTATCAGTTATGATTAAGTTAACTCTTAATTGGAAGCTAATAATAAATAAATGAATGTGATATGCTTGAATAGTTGGTACGTAAAACGAAAAAGCACGGACATTTTTTCAACGAACCTGCCAAATCCTTAAAATTAATTTATTACATTTGAAACAGAGTGAAATTACTTTCAAATATTCAACCACAGGTACTGGATTTAGTCAAAATATTTAAACATTCCTTTCACATTTTCAGGTCACTTAATTTTCAATCAAACATTGATTCGTGGACAATTAAAACTAACTAAAACAAAAAGTCTGTTCCAGTAATTACGTCAGGACAAGTAATTATGTAGTAACGAGTACAGCATCGATTGTACATTCAATTACTTTTTATAACGATTCGAATAGCGATTTTAATTTTGAAGTAAGTAAGATGAAATAAGCATGAGAACTTACTTTAAAAATGTTTAAACACGGTCTCTAGAGTTATAATATTAATAATAAAAAAAAGCCACAACGATAAATCACATTGCTAATTTAAAATGTAAATCACTGTTTTCCTCTAAGGAAAATTTTATATATTATTTTCAGTGTAGTGTATGATTGTAGCGAAATCACACATTTTATTAATCTTTTTCATATGAATCAAGCAGACGGAAACACAATTGAATTTTAAACCCTCTTTTTACAGTAAAAAAGTGTCCACGGGATGAATGAAAATACGAAATAAATCCTTTGTAAATTAAAACATTATCTCATCAATGCTGCTTTACGAATAAGTATTAAAAGAATTTTCCTGCATCATGAAATATTGCTAGCAGTATAAATTTTGTTTTTTGGGGTAAGAAAGAGTTCAACAATTCATAACTCCAATTTTTCCATAATTAAATGAAGTCAGAATAAAAATTACTTTTTAAAGAAGAATTTTATTGTTAGAGCTACAATAGTTCAGACGTGGCATACAGCAGAGCATGATTAAAATTACAATATTAAGAGCATAGCAAGGAAAGGGGGGGTTTTAGATTAGTTGTTAGAAGACATATGTCAGCAGTGTCGGATTAGTTTCCTTTCATTTAACTCCTCTCTCCTCAGGTTGAAAGCTGTCCTCAGTGTTCACACGGTGGCTTGAGGTTCAATTTTGATGTGTTGGGATATTTGCTTATATCTTCTGTTTGGTGCTTAGTCGGCTCTGATGATAACCGCCGTTTTGCTAACAATTGAAAAAATAATTTTTATTCTTAAACAATGCATAACATATTACAAACAGCGTCATTCCTAGCAATATTACATATATAATTTTATAATGGTTATTTAACCATTTCAACTAATTCTTACAACGGGTCAATATTTATATCGGATTTATGGATTGATTCAAAACATACAATTAGAAGTTTATATACAACTGGGATAGTATACTTTTTCATATATTTAATAATTGCTTCAAAATATGTATATGGTTTAACAAAGTTGTTTAGTGTTTCATTTTTGTTTAATGATATTAGTGCTGTTTCTTGTAGATGTACAATATTCTTATTATTGTTATTCTTAATTGTTAATTGTTTGTTATTATAAGATAAATATTGATTAATTGCATTAACATGCTTAATAAATGATTTGGGTTGGGGTATGATATAATATTCACAATTTTTTTGCATCATTTTCATCTAAAATTCTATTTATACGTGCATTTTATTTAATCTAGACATATTTTTGCAATAATAATTATTTTCACTAATTTCGTGGTCCGCTTGACCAATTAATTATTACAATTAATTAAGGTTTTTAGTTGAGATAAAAAAGTCAATGGCACGAGCGTTGAGATAAAGTGGAAGTTGGTCTCCGAGTGGATCGAGGTCACGATAGCTCAAGTGGTAGAGCAGCGGCGTATCAAGCCGAAGATTGTGGGTTCGAATCCCGCTCGTGCCATTGACTTTTTTATCTCAACTAAAAATTAATTGTAATAATAATTATGTTTTAGTAATGTACAGTCTCCTGCAAGTAACCCCTCGTGTTTCACAATAAGAGGTGGATGGACAATCGTGATAGTTGTTTTAACTTCATGGTCAATTGGGTACGATAGGAAAAAATAGATTTCATATGTTGTGAAATTTAAGGATAATTGGATAAAATAAGAAATGAAGGGACTATAAATGGAGCAATGCACTCTCCCTATTTGCCATAAAATCTCTGGATCCTTTGATATTAACGGTACATGAGTTATTAATATTAATTTGAACAATTCCTATCTCTTCATTGAATTCTTTAATTAAACGTTTATTTAATGGCAGTTGCATTTTTACGTTGTGTTCTAAAATATATTCATTTGTTTGAATTTTCATTAATAATCATGGTCCATATTTCCAGTTAGCCAAGAGATTGCAGTCCCTAAAACATTAATTAAGCCTCTTTTAATTCTAAAATTGTTATTTCTAGTGTTCAGGTGAATATGTCTTCTAGGTATGATTTGAGCGTGTATACTTGATGGGTTTCTATATTTTGGGGGTTTTGTTTACTAAGATGCGAATGTTGTCTAATTCGTCTTGTAATAATGATGTATTTATGTGGTGCATATAGGTGTATGATCTGTTCATTAGGTAAGAATCTTGGATTTTTGAAACTACTATGCCAGTCGTTTTGTCCAGTTTTGTCACTTTATAGCAGACCGTCACGGGAAGTAGAAGGAATATTAGGATCATCTTGACCTGAAACAGATTTAAAGCCGGTATTATTTTTTCTAGGCCTTTTTATTCTATTGGGATGTATTTTAAAAGATTGTTGTGTTTTTGTGGTTGGTGTTGGTGTGTGTGAATTTGTGGTTAGTCGCAGTCTTACTTTGCGGGTCATAGTTTAATTCCAGATATTCTGGTTTATCCTTCTTATGGTAAGTCGTCTTAGCAAATACTTTATTGAGTATTGTAATATCTTTTACACTCTGTGTGTTTAGTTTTCTGTTCTCAGTTCATTCTCTTTTTCAATTGTCTCTTTTATAATTCTATGTAGTACGTCTGTATGTAGTAAGTCTTGATTTACTATACTATACTCTACTATACTTGGTTTACTTGGTATTCGTTTACTCGTTCTTCAGTAATAAATTGTTTCACCATGTTGGATGTGTAAGAGTTATTCGTAATGCCGTATGTTATTTCCATTTTGGTCATTTTCAAAGTCGAATTTGGTGTGTTATTAAAGGCAATTGTGGAAAGTTTCATATTCTCAATTGTGTTTTGGGACTTTTCTTGTAATTATATTGTGTTCAGTAATTCGATTATGGTCGAATGCGCACGTTCTAACTTATCCAATACAATACTACAATAATTAATTAACTTACTTCTAGCTGTAGCTAAATTTTCAGGTTGTACAACTTCTAAATGAGCGTTCAAAAAGTGTAGGGTGAATTCCTTGTATTAATGTTATAAGAAATTCACTAGTTTCGTGGTCCGCTTAACCAATTAATGTCTTTCAATTAATTAAGGTTTAGTTGAGATAAAACAGTCAGTGACCGGAGAAGGATTCGAACCCACGATCTTCGGCTTGATACGCCGCTGCTCTACCACTTGAGCTATCGTGATCTCGATCCACTCGGACACTAACTTCCCATCTCAACCCTGACTTTTTTATCTCAATTAAAAACGTTAATTAATTGAAAGTTATAAGAAATATGGCATCAAGTTTAATTAACTTTCTTAAAAGAAGATCTTGCAAGGCTATACCTTGTGCTCACAGTCATACGTTTATCGTCTAGTCGATTTCGATAGGGTGTTCTCAGTTGTGTGACTTCATGTGACTTTTTTAGTGTTTTTATTCGATCTGTAATATGGTTGTTCAAGACTACTGCTTCTGCAGGGCCATCTAAATGGCAAATTATAGCTCTGAATAGAAGCCAGTGATTCGAATCTTTTTCGATAATTCCATTCGCACAGTATGCAGTATGTATTTCATGTATAGTGCCAATGAAATTGGGCAATTTGACGTCGCACCATCATAGCGTGGAATGTATTTTAGGATTTCAGTAGACAAAGGTTTTGCTATTTCATTATCAGCTGGAAGATAAAATATTTGATCACTTATTATGTGAAAAGGAGTCACTTACTGGAGGTTGATCAACTGTTTGGGATTCTTCTTCTTCTGATGATGATGATGAAGATGATGGTGATGGTGTAGATCTTCTGTAGTACGGTTTGAACCTTGTGATTTCGGCCAGCCAGTCTGTTGTTGGGGTGAAAGACCACGAGTTGCTCTGGTGTCCTCTGTTGATGAACGCGGCGAATTAAGAGTAAAAACTCAAGTTGCTTTTCCGCAGGATTAATCACGCAAATTAAAGACAATTAGTCTTGTCAAAATAACTTTTTCCGGTCCCTGTTCGGTCGCCAATAAAATGAACTCAGAATAAAAATCCCTTTTTAAGAAATAATTTTATTATTAGAGCTACAAATGTTCAGGCAAGGCTTACAGCAGAGAATGATTAAAATTACGATAATAAGCGCAGAGCAAGGGAAGGGTTTTTAAAATTAGTTATTAGATGACATTGCTGTCAGCAGTGTCGAATTACAGTTTCCTTTCCTGTAACTCATGACATATGTGTAAAATATTTATATCAATAACTTCACACCAAAAACTCTTCAGAGCATTGTATTTTGTTGCAATATGAAAATACTTAATAAATGAAAAAAAATCCATTGAGTACTAGTTATTTTATACTTGTGTGAGAAAAAAATAAAAAACTTATTTTAATTGTTAATTAAATTGCATAAAAGCTGAAATTAACACCTATTTCAACAATCCATTTTATACCTCTTTAAAATGATTTTACGACTATTTGTTTTCTTTTATTTAAGTGCTACCCTTGTAAACATTATCAGTGAATATTTTTTTAATCGGTGGAGCTTTGAAAACATACTTTTTTTCATTTTTTTTACAATTTCTCGGCACTGGTGAATGTGGAAGAATATAATTGTTGGCGTTAATTGGCAGGACGAATAAGTCATCGCATGTTGATCAGGTTTGAATATTAAAAGATGTTGGGGCAAATCGTTGCAGCCTAAATGTAATTGATTGGATTTCTTTTAAGGGGCGATTTTCTGCTACCATTGAGAATAAATTCAAACAATTTTAGGAGTAAATATTGAATGTTCTTAACTATTAAACTTTTAAAATATATTTCACATTTTCAACAAAAATATATACTCAACTGGTATATAGCAATGTGTCGTATAAACACTGGATTCGTAAATATTGTTCTATGGAAGAGAGCTATTTAGAAAAAATAATTATTTAAAAGTATTTATGTAAAGTGAGGCTGAGATGAAAAATTAGTGTAACGAGCGGGACTCGAACCCACGACCTTTGGCTCGTGGCTGCTCTAACCACTTGAGCTATCGTGCCTTCCATCTCACGGGACACCAACTCATCATCTGAACCTTTTAACTTTTAAAATTTAACTGTTTTTTACACATATTCAAATATCTTGTAATCGGATTCGATTCTCGTCGACTCATGAAGTGGCCAGATGGGGAGATGTTAGCGAAGTGCAAGTACTTCAACAATTATTATATTAATCCATATGTATTTTAGTTGGTCTTATTTAATCAAAGTAATTATTTAAATTCAGACCGTTAGTCAATGATTATTCGGGGATCGTAAGATGAGGTCTGGTTTGACATAGGTTTTAGAAAAACATTTTCTTTGTCGTACCAACGTTTCGATCTTTATTGAGATCATCTTCAGGGCCTGGGATTTATACACATTGTTTGAATTTTACAAATACATGATGTCGAAAAAATTATAAATTTGTATAATGCTAAAAAAATTTAGATTAAAAAAATAAATTTGTACAATGCTAGAACATTTTAGATTTAAAAAAGAATAAATTTATACAATGCTAGAAAGTTTTAGATCAAAAAAATGTATTTATACAATGCTAGAAAATTTTAGATTTAATTCTTCAGAATCGTGTTCAAAGTGCCAGTGAGATATTAATGTTTTATGCTTATATACGTTGGATTTTGATGGGGTGGGCAAGGAAGTCGGGATAGAAAGACATTTTTATATGAGGAGTCGGCTTCTTTAAGGCGAAAGGTGCCGACAATGGGAAAAACGTGGGTAATGGTTCGTCCTGATTATGCTTTCAGGGTTATATAGACGGGGATAATTAGGGAAAGGAAAGCCAAATTGTTGAAGAATTAGACTATGTAGAAATGTTTTATGAGGGAATGTGATGATTGTCTTATATGTTACATTTTATGTTTTGTGTGATATGATGATGATATATGTATGTTATCGATATTGAATTTGATTGATGATATTAGTGTAGTTGCGACTGAGTTTACATGTGTCTGTTCTGTATGTTTATCCCTGTTGATGTAAACAATTTCAAAAAAGTTACGTTTTTGTTTGTTTTGTTCTGTGTGTAATATTTTCGACTTAAAAACAATCATTTATTACATTACATTTATTTGAACATTAATAATTGATTTTGACGATCAAAAAATTATGGAACACAAACAATATTGTATCACGTATTTATGCAATAATGCTCGATAAACAACAAACTTTGGATTTGATACACGATCAGTGGCGAGTACCGAAAAATGTCTTTTGATCACGCGAGATGCGATAATTTGTCGAAATAGATTGAAAAAATCCCATTATCCACTGGACAGATGAATTATAGCATGCGTGAGTGAGTATTTATTGGTTCGGGAAGAGCAACAACATATTACACGGGCAAACAAATGTATTATTAGGACAATTTTTGTTTGCTCTTTAAATTTTAAGTGTCATACGTGATAAAATAAGTCAATTCAACTTTATTCTGAAATTATTGGGAAAAAGTGTAACACTAATTACGATTTTGGTTTTATGTTCAAATATAACATAAAAATATGCATCTGATGATTTTTGAATTTGGATATGTATGAGCTCAAATCTGCTCATGTTTGTAATATATAAATAATAATATTTTAAAAATTTTTACTCACTCTCGCTTAGTTAGATTCTTACTTATTTACATACCATTATTTTAATCAATGGGTGGAGTACTCGATATTCGTCCATCCCCTTCCTCACATATTATCTAACCTAATACGGTACTGGATATTACGCTACCTACCCACACCTAGATAGATATATATAACCTCAAGCTCGATTCTCATATCGGGTGGCAATCCTGCACGCTCTGTATATAGAAGCAATTCGTTTCAACCTTCAATTAGATGGACGTATCGAGCAACCTTTCTCTACATGCCGGACACATACGTGGGCTTTGACACAAAGTAAGTGTCCATGTGTCAACCTTGCATGTCCTAATGTTAATCGGGTAAAGATGACCCTTCTTTTACGATTCAGATCCTGCGAGGGCTACCTATCGACAGTGCTCTTGATCCGTTTCCTGTCCTTCTATGCCGGTCCAGATTCACTGTCACCACCTTTTAATCATGTTTTTAATTACATTTTGGGCATCAGAAGGCCTTAGACGGCTCGTCCGCCTTTTCGTTATCCTCCAAACGTAAGTGTCCGAGATCCCAGAAAACAACCTGTGCCAAGACCCTCCACTTCGTGTTATCTTTCCAACAAGAACACCACGGGATAGTAGACGGAGAACCTTTCACGGACAGCAGTTACCAGGCTAGCGGCACCCTCGAACTAAAAACCGACGTTGCATGAAATGAGTTCTTAACTGAAGAGACAAAAATATAAAGAGATAAAAATATACATTTATATGTATGTATATATATATATATATATATATATATATATATATATATGNGAATCTTTTACTTTTAAAGTTTTTAATCTCTGAATGTTTTAATACTGTGTAGATATATATTCCTTATTAGTTATTTTTTGTTATGGTTTTTCTATTAATTTTTCGTTTCTTCTTTTTTTCGCATTTTTATCTTGTTTATTTGAATTTGTCAACACCTAACCAAATGTCCTCTAATTTATTTGACCGGAGTGAGGTCGAGATATTGAAATGTTTGAATATAGAGGATAAAAAATTGCTATTCTTTCAAATAAAAAACAAGCAAATTACGCACTATTGTATAAGTTATACGATATCCGAGAATTATTGAAAAAAATCTACTTGACAAAAATAGCATATATGACATACCATGCAAATTCTCCACCCAGAAGACCACTCGGAGAAATCTTACCAAAGTTTTGAGAGTTGAGAGTTTTATTTTTCGAATGTCCAGACGTTATGAATAATTGCCAAGAAAATAGCTTAACCCCTTAAAATTGCATATTACAACATATTCACGAACAATTTTACACCTCTCACATAACAAATCACGCGTCTAAAATCCTACCTGAGTGGAAATAAACGGATACAGTAGAAAAAATGTAAACAGCTCGTAAAAAATTACTCCCTTAGCATCCAAAGCAGATTTCATTTAGTCTACGTCCAATTTCACAGCAGTGAACATTCATGGTCATTGTCAAAAGCATTTACGTTGTTGGACCAAATGAGGTGGTCGACCGCCTATCCGAATCCTCTTATATAGTATAAATTAGGATTAGGTTCCTGCCAGGTGCAACCCTGCTCGATTCATCCTGACAGCTTACACTGATATTTCCAATGCATACATAAAAAGTAATTTTGACAAGCCTAATGCTACGTAATGTTGAATAAAAGGTATGCAGTAACGATTCCCGCGAATATTATTATAAATATTTAATGCTCCTCTGTAAACATGTAATACAGGGTTCCCTCGCGTAAATAGATAATTACATAATATAAATGGCTACTTTTTGACTCAATTATCTCTTGAAAATGGGGTTTAATATTTAATAAGTTGAAACATCAAATCTAACACTGCATACAACTCGCGGTGATATATTTTATTTGTTCTTGGATGTTTTCAAAATGGATGGAAATACTAAAACGGATGATCTGCTCCAAAAATTTTGGATGTCTGTAAATTAAATGTCTCCAAAAATATCCAATCGGAACCTAACATTTATAATAAAATGTCATAGACTAGTGTCAGTGTTTTTTTTAAATTCTTATAATATAGAAATTAAACGTAAGTTTGTAAGATGACATTTAGTATCACTAAAAAATTTAGAATAAAATGAAACAAACATAAATACCAAAATGTCCTAGGGTAAAAGAGAAAACCACCTAAGATTACAAAAGTACGATCTGCTTTTTTAAAACATTTTGTTGGCAAAACTGAACAATATTTAAGTTTAAACCGACAGTAACGGGAGGAAGGGTATCGCACGAGTGAGGCAAGGATATTTGGGGATTATGGTTTTTATACTATTTTAAAGAAATGCTTATTAAGATGATTGGTGGGCATCTGGACTAGCTGGACTGCTAACGTGTTGGTCTGAAGGGCATTTAGTTTCTCCGTAACGTCCATGAACTCAGGATGCAAGAAGGTGCAGGAGCAGAAGAACCCAAAACCAATTTCTCTGGAATCCAGAGTGATTTTTGATTAAATATGATTAGAGGATATAAAAACAAAAGCATATCAGCCCGACATTAGCCGAGAATTAAACTTAACTATCAAAGTAAAATAAAATCCGTCTCTGCTGGGTTTCAGGTTAAGCATGGGCGGTGGGAAACGAAGAAGTAGATACTATTGCAAGAAAAGTGGTTGCTACCCCCTGATAGTTCCTACAGTCTTTTGTTGTAAACAGGATCCATCCTATCATTGAACATTTTAGAAAAGAAGTAGAGAGAGGAAAAGTGTTATTTTTAATGATCGGATCAAAACCGCTGACTGAGTAAAATGAATCATTTCTTTTCCGTTCGTCACTGCTCCCACTCACCAAATTTATCTTACCCATAATCCCATGACTAAAGTTTGGCTGGGCTTTCGAATTTTGGTGTGCCAGAGACAGGGCCAATTGTAAAAGCTGATTGTTTCAATTACGAGGTGGTTATATGAAAGAACTATTAAAACATTGTAGTTTTTTTATTATTACCAATAAAAAATTTGAATAAAAAAAACAACTAATAATTAAACGAAGAAGGTTGAAGAGTTCGTCATTTTGCTCTCCTAACAGTTAACAACTTGTCATTTTATGAGCTTTTATCTTGTGAACGAGTAAACAAAAAATTTAAACAATAATACAAATAAGAAGAAATAATTATTTAATAAACATAAAATATATAGACATTAACAATATATATAGGAACTTGCAGAGCTTATCTGTAAAGATTATCATTTTTTTAATAAGTGAATATAACATGTAAATAAATAAGAGCTAGAGTAATGCTTACTCCAGGAAGTGGCACCCGATGCAACGCTATGCGACTCTCGTGCACATCTGCCAGATGGCATGCAACGCTAAAGTACTGGTGGTTTGGTAGAAAATTGATCAAAACACATGGAATACCAATTTTTGATGTAATGAATTTAGTTAACAATTTATTACACGGTTTTGCTCATAAAATTTAACTAACAATTTATTTCATGGTTTTGCTCATACAATTACACCATTTTCGTCGAGTAGCGTCAGAACAGGGCACCCATATTTTTTGTAGTTTATTTCAAACTATGTATATGTAATTTTGTCGTTATATTAATTACAACATTCTTATTTTAATATAACCCAAATTAAACGAGATCAAAAATTCATGAGTTTTTATAAAAATTGTTTAATTGTGATTGTTAGGCAGACAATTTATCGAAACACCGGAATAACTTTATTCAAAACAATTAAATGTAACTAACAATTGTTTACATTGTTTTGCTCAAAAAGGTGCATTTGAGCGCTTTTGCACAAAAGAGGCGTTGCGATTGTGATATACGCTGTGGGACTTACGTGGCGTGCGCTTGACGTAGCATAGATGTGCACACCCTACCAAAACAAGACAAGGCGTCGGGTAGCATCGGATAGCGTCGCATAGTTTTGCATCGGGTAAGTGTGTTACCCGCTTTACCCGAAGCAACCTGATGCAAATACACAGTCTATTTTTCCATAAGATTGTATTCCCCCCCCGTGCACATCTGGCCAATGCCACCGCAACGCTACCCTACTCTACGCCACGCGATCCCCATTGTCTAGATTTTTGTGTGGGTAGCATCGAGTACAGTCGAAGACAAAAAACCGGACAATCATATTTTCATTTCAAACTATATGTATTACTGACGTTATATTAATTGAGACATACTTATTTTAATATAAACCAAATTAAGGGAGATCAAAAATTCATTAGTTTTTATTTTAAAGATTAATTTTAACAGTTTGGCAAAAAAATTATCAAAACACCGGAATAACTTCATTTAAAACAATTAAATTAACCTAACAATTTATTACATCGGGGTGCTCATAAAATCACACCATTTTCGTCGAATGGTGTCAGAACAGGACACTCATATTTTTTGTAGTTTATTTAATTATGTAATTTCGTTATATTAATTATAACATGCTTATTTTAATATAAACCAAATTAAACGAGATCAAAAATTCATGAGTTTTTATAAAAATTGTTTAATTGTGATTGTTAGGCAGACAGTTTATCAAAACACCGGAATCACTTTATTTACAACAATTAAATTAACCTAACAATTTATTACATCGGTGTGCTCATAAAATTTAACAAACAATTTATTACATGGTTTTGCTCAAAATGATGCATTAAGAATAAAAGAGGCATTGCGATTGTGATACACGCTGTGCATCTGTACGTGGCATGCGCTTGACGTTGCATAGATGTGCACACCCTACCATAACGAAAGAAGGAGTAGTGTCGCATAGCGTTGCATCTGGTAAGTGTGTTTCCCGCTTAAATGAATCAGGTTAGCGAACATCGGCTAAAGCGGAAAGGAGTGACAGTGCTTGTAATAAGTAATTTGTCAAGTTACTAAGTAGTGGTAAAGACAAAATTAAAATCGACCATCAATCCCTGAATTGGTGGGATCTGAGGATAGAAATATAAGAGCAACCGCTCCTTTTTTCAGAGCGGTTCTTCGCTAGCTCAGTAAAGTGAATTAATACATCTGATAATGTGTGTGTAGTGTTTAGTGATCGTTACTTAATGATTCAAAATCCAACGTATATAGACATAAAACATCAATATCTCACTGGCACTCTCAATACGACAGACACGAATGACACATCTGCACGGAAAAAAACATTTTGCGTAAGTACAAATACTATGAATGAATCTAAAATTTTCTAGCACTGTATAAATTCATTTCTTTCACATCCTAAATGTATTTGTAAAGTTTAAACAATTTTTATAAATCCCAGGCCCTGAAGATGATCTCAATAAAGATCGAAACGTTGGTACGATAAAGAAAATGTTTTTCTAAAACCTACGTCACACCAATAATCAATTTGGATAACCTTGCGAACGGTGCCTAATTTCTAGTAAGAAAACATGGTAAAAAATGAGCCAACAATGAAAATCACTCATTTGAACGCAAATAATCGAAAAACATATTCTTGTGAGATTTGGAAAAGAAACTAAGCATTTTACCATGGAAAGCAGAAAAGGACTGAGAATATCTAACAGAAATGATTATCATCACCAACTAGGTACCTGCACATTCTGCGAAGAGTAGAAAAGTTAACTTTTGTTTTCTTTCGTTTCTTAAAACCTTTCAAGAGCACTTTACATTTCTTTATTTTTCTTTTTTGGTTTATTGATAAAATGTTTTAATAAAATTCTCAAATTTTTTATTCGTTTTTATACTTCTGGACAAATATTATAATGTACAAAGAGTTATCTTTTTGATTAAATATTTTTCATTTCAGGTTAGATCATTATTCTTTATTTGTAAGTTATTTCTTGATTTGGCGACATTTTTGAATTATTATTATTAAATAAGCACTTTTCAGTCAGCTTGATTAGGCAAGGTGTCGTAATTCGTTATAGCGACGTTTTTGGGATAAAGAATAATTTAATAACGTTTCATCATTGGTCCAGGTTGATAGAACTGAACAAACATACCGAAAATACCGTCTGAAAACCAGAACATCAGCTTTCGCAATAGGGAATTAATTTTAAAGTCTGGCATTGAAGATTTATTTCTTTATCTTTCATTTAATTAGGCAAAAACATCAGCTAGATATGGCCATCTTTGTTCTTTCAGTTAAGAACAATTAGTGTAATTGTTTCATCTTTTGTGCACATAGACATCTTTGGATGTTCTGCTTTTACATTCATTATTTAACTTAAGTATTATTTAACTGGGCCCAGAAAGGAATATGGAACGAAATAATATGTAATTTGGTCAGTAAAGATAGTTTTTGAGTATTGAAGTCGCCGTTTTTAGTGTTGTTCAGTCAGACGCGTTTCAGTTTTATGTAATGCTCAGTGCTAGGACTGGGTGATTTTAGTGAAGTCAATTTTTTTTACTATGCCGTTTGAGGTAAAAGGTGTAGATAAGCGTAACGTTTGTGTGTCTTTTTTTTACATTTTTTCCTATTTGTACGTCGTCGAGCGGTTTCCTGCTTGTCTGTATTGTTTCGGGTTCGTGATGGTTTTTCATGAGCTGATTCGAGTGGTTATATTTCTCGCCGTTGTCCTAAATGATCTTTTGATGATGACGATGATGAGTATGGTTAATAAAAATTGAGGTTTTTTGTTCCTCAAGCACCGCAGCCTTCTGACTTATTATATTTTTCTGGTTCCCCAGTTCAGTGCAATGGACTCAATCCTTCACCTAAGGTGTACTACTTTTTCGTAAGACAAAAAGCACGGTTAAAATTATATATTTATGTACGCAAAACTACTAAACAATGTCTATCAAATCGATTGCAGCAAGTTTTAACTGTAACCAAACAACCATGTGCACTCTGTCAATTTTTTACAATTTCACAAATGTTTGAACCAAAGAAACATGTCCAAGTGTATGTAAGTAGAAAAATATGTTTGTCCCATCGGCTTTGTTGCTTTTATTCTACGCAATAAACCAACCTGTTCTGATTCCAACAAGAAAAGGAAATATAAAATGATTGAATATTCCATGAAAATTCAAATATCCAATACTGAACTAAATTAATGGGAATTTAATTATTAAAGCGTAAATAAGCAAGGCTATAAACCACAGTAAGCTCTAATTGCGTAATATCCGATCATTACATAAAAACGTAAATAACGTAAATTATCTGTTGCAATTATCTAACTTAGTTTTACAATGCATAAAACCATCAAAAACATATCCTAACCTAGAGTGTAGCATTCACGCCTGTTTTATTGTTTCATCAGCACTTTCGTTATGATTACAGATCAGACTGTCAGCATGTCGGCACGTAATCACAGTAGGGCAAATTACAATTACCGACTTGCATTCTAATCAATTATTACTCATTGACCGAGGTAATGAATTCCATCTAACATTCAACTAAATTACGACAGCTGATTTTACAATTGATACAACCGAAACTGTAATTTGGTTGAATTTCAATTTTGATGGTCCTAGTTTGTTATTTACTATATTATGGCCTTGTTTTAGTTAACTATAAGATAATTTTATTTTATAACCACCCTTTATTTATATAGACAATTTATTGTTTTTCTTAAATATAAAGCTGTGGCAGCACTGTCCCGTGGCTTACATCGATATAAGCCATACTTTTTCGAGTTTGATCTAGTTTGACCTCACGCTCATATTTAATAATCGCACATCGGTTATTCCGAATTATCGGTGTATTATCACCGGCATACATTCTGGTGTTTTTCAGGGCATCTCACTGAACCCCATACCGTATCAGGTATACACAGTTCAAATACCAAGCAACCAGTAAAGTTCGTGCGGGTTTGAAATGCTTAATAATTGATGTTTGTAGATCGACCTGCAGATAATCAATGTAGAGTTCAAATCTTCTTTAAGGTCTTTACTCGGTGAAAGAAAGACAAAAGTGTTGGGATCACCAAGCGTTCGGCAACATTATGTTGTCATCATCAGGGCCTATTTATTTGGATTGTATTCATAAAAAGCTGACCACAGGGTTGTCCTCTCATGCTACAAAGAATGGTCATTTTTTCACCCGGAGATCTTGGGTGGAGAGGTCGGCTTTGAAAGAAGACTCGTGTTGGAAAAGGTATATATCCATTTAACGAGGAGTGTCTGCAATTTAAATGGTGACGAACTAGGTTCCATCTCAACATTTGCGGGGTTATTGGAAATTTATAAAAAACGGAAAAAAGGTGGCGACCGTTAGAGGGCGCATAATGGGGTGTGCACAGAGCCTGGTAGCCTTCTATACCTGTAACAGTCCAACCTTAGGTTAGGCGACGTTGTGTCGTGTTCTGATCGTAATTTGTAATCCTTTGTACATATAATTTTAACAAGCTATAATTCTAGTCATTAATGTAATACTCTGTGATAACATATGCTTTTAATGTCAAAAATAGCTAGTAAGAACAAAAAAAAAAAGTTGGACTTGTATTCATATAATTATATGAATTATTAGTGAGGTAATTTTAAAAAAAATGTTATTATATATAAATTATTATTTTTGTCAATTGTTAATGTTATATGCGAATAATTATTCACTACTTTACATAGATGTGTTGTTCACCATGTATAACTGAATGCTGGCCATGTGCTTCATAACCTTAACCAAAGCACTTTTACATTAATTTTTTTCCGATGAGAATGTTTTGCTCTTCTCTCTTGAGAAAGTATGCATTATTGTTTTAATTGTTGATTGTTGAAGTTATATTAATTATGTATATTTTTTCTTAATAAATAGGCCCTGATGATGGCAATATAATGTTGCCGAAAGCTTGGTGATCCCAACACTTTTGTCTTTTTTTCACCTAGTAAGATTTGAACTCTACATTGCTTAATAACTGTCACAATTAAAATTAGTTTATAGGCATTTTAATCGGGAAAGATTCTCCAGCAACATGTAATACATTCCTCCTACCATAACTAGCCTAGTTATATTCGAGCGGTTGGCGATTATCGAACGCAAGATAGCGCATATAATAGTCCATTGTTAAAAAAAAAGGTTTTAATTAGATGTGGCCAGGTTTGCAAATTGCAAAGGAATTCCCATCCAAGTTTCATTATCACCTCCATAGTCGTTCTGGCTGTATGGTTGCCTCTGTATTTCGCCAATCAAACAATTCATAAAGACACAAAATTTCCATCCATTAGGGCTCTTTCCTCAACGGCCCACCTGTTTAATTCCGACGCCAACTAGAACTATGCTCCGTGACCCTATTTTTTCCCAACTAAATACAATCTGTGTCATAATATTTTCTACTCCGTGATATTACTGGGTATGTGGTCCTTCAATTATTCATTCGCCAAGCTTTTGGCATTATATTTGGCCTTCCTCAGGGCAATTTAACACCATGATAAAAGTCTAACAATTTTTTACAAAAATTCAGGTAATTTCTAGAGATAACAATTACATTCAACTTACATGTACGAAGTTATCAATAAAAATAAGAATATCTGTCTTTAAATTGCCGGAAATACATTTCTTTTGGGAAAACATGTACTCTTTTAAGAACCTACTTCCAAGTACACTTTCAATGATCATGATTTTATTTGTTCCATATTAAAATTAAGGATTATTAGGAGATTGTGAGATGCAGTCTGGTGTGACGTAGGTTTAGAAAAACATTTTCCTTATCGTGCCAACGTTTCGATCTTTATTGAGATCATCTTCAGGGCCTTGTAATGCCTGCATTTCAACATAAAGCAATCACTAGCAATGAGAAGAAACATGCATCGGCTATCAATCAGAGAACCTTTTATGTCAATTAATGTAGTTCAATGTTAATTAAGTTGAATGTAATTATTATTTCTATAAAAAAATCATCGGAATTTTTGTAAAAAATTGTTAGATTTTTATTTTGTTGTTTTAGTGTCCTGAAAAAGGCCAAATATAGAGCCGAAAGCTTGGCTAATGTATAATACTACAGTGCATTAATTGAAGAACCACATACATAATAATATCCAATACCAGAATATAGCCAAAGTTGGCCGATAATGCAATAACCACTTAATATGTTCTACTTTCAGGATGGTACTTTGATAATGGGAATGTGCTTTTTATAGAAAATAATAAATAATTAATAAATAATTAGTGAGATAAACTTCCAGGAAGCAAGTAGCACTAGTCATCGATTTTTTTGGATTACCTTTTAATATGAGAATAAAATACTTATAGACTTACAGACAAGCTGAAGTAGACAATAACCACACCATTATTAGCTATGACGAACGTATCCTACACATATCGCCCACCAAAATTTATTTAAAATTTTATTAATAACGGGGATCATTGTTGGGTGATTTGAGCAGGCAGAATACTACAAGCATCTCCTTATACCAAATAAAAACACGCAAAGAAGTAAATATTCCTTTTGTTCATGCAGCAACTTAATCCTTTTATCGTAAATTTATAAAAATCTTGTTGTAAAACGCCTTTATTAACAAAAATAATAACATAAAATTACAACTAAATGGTGAACTCCATAATAAATATTATAGTGTAATAAATTTTCTTCCTCGCTATCGCTATTCATCTTCTAGACATCGGCAAATATACTAAAGGCAATGTTCCCAACGTTTGTTCTAACGGATGTGTGTTCAGAACAGTTTTTCACCGGAAAAAAGTGATTGATGATTGTCAGACTATTGAGCCTGCTCATTATTCCAAGAAGACCACATTGCAAAACCGATTGCATTTAAAAATCAGGAAGAAAACTAACTTCATAAGTAGGCTCTAGTGATCGTTTAGGGATAAATATCGGGGATATTAAAGGTGTGGAAATCCAAATATGCGAAATCGAATTAATTTCAAATCTTATTGGTTTAGAGATTTTATTTGAAATACAGTTTTGTCTTTTAATATACGGTTATTAGGGCAAAGAAAGAGGACAATTTTAATTGCCCGTTAATTCCTTAACCAGCGCAATGTAAGTAGTAAAAACTTAATCAACTAACATATCTTACGGGTAATTGCCTCGTAAGGGAATTCACCTAATCCGAAAATCACTTCTACCTTTTCGGTATGATATGTTTTTTCTTCATTTTAACAGAAATCTTATAACATTTCCTATTACAGATTATTTACTTAACCAGGGTGGTCTTTTGCTTTACGTAAATGTCATTCAAATATTATTTTCAAAATCATTTAACACTTGACGGATTAAGATATGCAATTATGTTTACGTTTCACAATGAGTCAAAAAGATGTACATTTGTTGTATCTGAAAATAACTATATTTTCTACAGTGTAATAATTGTAATAAATAAAAATGTTATTTGCATTGAATATCAATATTTCCTATTGTAATATAAATAATAAATAATTGTAATTTATAATTCTATCAACAAATTAAGATCACAACAAGAGATTTTAACAAAACAGTATAAAAAGTTATTCAGATATCGTGAGATGCGGTCGGATGTGATGTAGGTTTCAGAAAAACATTTTCTTTATCGTGCCAACGTTTCGATCTTTTATTGAGATCATCTTCAGGGCTCAAAGTGTTTGTCTTCTGTATAATTGNCTCAATAAAAGATCGAAACGTTGGCACGATAAAGAAAATGTTTTTCTGAAACCTACATCACACCCGACCGCATCTCACGATATCTGAATAACTATCGATTAACGGTCACTAATCTCTACACACAGTATAAAAATTAAGTGTCAGTGAGGAAGATGAGGGAAAAAATAGAATTTTCCGTTTATACACAGAGGCGATGACCATTCAATGTTTGTCCAGTAAACTTAATTGAAATTGAATATTAATAGAAAATGTTTTACAGGGTGGTTCGCTATGAGATGAAAGAATTATGTTATAGTGTACTGTAAGTTTAGGAGAATGCCGCATAACCCCATTTCCTTAAGAAGAAACAATTTTTTAATACTTAAAAAAATTCAAACACAATGTCACCTATGTATTTTTCATAGAAATTGAGTCTATTTTCAAAACATACGTTAAATTATCTAAATAATGAGCCATCTACTGAACCTTTTGGTCAGACTGCCAGCCGTTTTAAACTTATCATTCAAGAATTTCAAAAATGCGAAACTCTGTGATAAAATGGAATAACTGGTAGGGTAGATACAGTGTTTTTACAATGAGCATGACAGATCAAACATAACAAATAATCTTGGGAAAATCAAATTTGAATGCCTTTTTTTCCCTCGCATAACGAACACTATATTTGTGGTTAACTTTGTCGTTAATCGGAATACTGTCACATAGCTGGTTTGAGTTTTTATTGATTTATGAATTTATAACTTAGTGTATAGTAAAATGAAAGGATAGTATAAAAAACGTTAGGGTCAAAACAAACCGATAATGAACACTTACAAGGACGTGAGATAACCGATTTTAATTAATCTTTTTTGGCGATATTCTTCGAAAACTATTAGACACGTTTTCGAGCATTCTTGCCAATGGGTTAACTAATTGATTTACACTTCAAATTTGGGTTTTTTGCCTTTGTTGGCCATGTTTTTCAAAGGTATTATAATGCGTCGCTCAGAGGCAGAAGTCTTGTCGTACAAGGCCCGGGGCAGCGCCCTTTGAGGCCTTGTCATCGAAGGCTCACAAACTACGGACTCGTAATTGGAGGGTCCGTGCACAATCTCTTCGGTAACGATCAGGGGTTCGCGCCATCCCGGTCGTAAACACTGCCGCATCAGCGGACCTGGGGTGCAACTCCGCCATCCTAGGTTCTCAATCCGAGTCGGTACTGGCTGATCCAAGTCACACACACACACACACACACACACATATATATATATGGCTGGCCTGTACCGAGGACAAAGTACAGTAGAGCTGAAAAGAATTGACAGTTGACAGATGACAGTTAAGAGTTAGTACAGAAGCTGGAAAGCATACGAGATACCTGACAGAAACGAGAGCGCAAGAGTAATAAAGCTTCTGTACACCAAGCGACACCCCATAAGC
This sequence comes from Cimex lectularius, assembly GCF_000648675.2. NCBI lineage: Eukaryota > Metazoa > Arthropoda > Insecta > Hemiptera > Cimicidae > Cimex > Cimex lectularius. The sequence goes on from NW_019392816.1 coordinate 854,753, forward strand.
TGGAGCAATTTTTAAATTAATCCCTTTTTCCCTAATAAGACCGCTCTACCTCCTCGAAGGAGATAACCCGGTACACAAAGGAAAAAGAAAGAGAGAAATACAACATAGATAAATGAAACTAGCATACATCTACAAGAAGAGCATCAATAAGAAACACAACATATTGTGACACTTATCAACATGAAAACAACCGTTTCTCTCGATTGGGAGAGAAATGGACTAAAAGTAAAATATTGTTTTGCTTTGATGATGATCTTAAAATAGGTTGATAACTTGGCTGTAATAATTGAATTTGTTCCTTCTTCCAGGCCAAACTAAGATCAAGAACATTTGTGAGTACAAAAGTAGTCAAAATATAAAACGTTAAAGATAAAAGACCAGTCTGAGCCATGTAGTGTGACACAGGATATGGAAGTGTAATCTAACCGAGAGTACTGATCAGGAATAAAAGGTGAGTTCCTTATTTTCTTTTTGTTTTTTTTCTGTGTTCAAAATATTTTTTTTTTCAATCTGGTTGAGTTCAAAATACTACATTCGAGAAGTTTTTTAATTATTATATTCCATTTTTATTTGTATATCGCAGAGCTTTTTCCTCTGATAACAAATTAATTAAAACACATTTGAGATTTGCGATTTGTTCCGCGCGGAAACATCCAATTTTCTGTGGCCTTAAAAATTGGCAATTAAAAAAAGAGTACCTTTCACTATATAAAACCTTATCCACCTATTAAAACCCTTAAATTAGAATTTTCGAAGCAAACAAAAAATATAATTTTTTGTCCTGGATCCCCAATCAGCGCAAATTTTTTTCGTTTTTCGATGTCCTGTTTTCTACCTGCAAATTCAGAACACCTCTACATTTTATTTCAATCTATTAAGTCAGTTGAATTTTTCTTGCTTCCGCCTACATGAATGGTGTGTATAGTTGATTTCACTGTTAGAAAAAGCAATTAACAAAACCTCCTCATACCTTTTAATTTTTATCCGTGTTTCAAATTTTTTTATGGAGACCATATTTGTGCCAATACGTTTACTTCATAAGGTTCTACAATAATACAAAGTTTAATGTAGGTAAGTGCAGTTGTTTCAAAATTATCACCATTTTGGTGATGTTTGAAAAGGAAAAAAATTTGTGAATGTTTTTATATCTTCAAAAATTTCCACTCGACAGTTTTTCTGGCTGAAAATTTCTTCGCTCTTGCTACAAAATTATCTCAACGTTTTCTACGTCGTATGGTCATCACTTTAAATATGAAAATTACAGCTTGTCAGACTATGGGTATGAAAGATATTGAGATATATAATTTATGCCCAATTGACATGATGATCATCAAATAAAATATTCTTTTTGCCGAAAACATTGTCGAGTAGTTGTACATTGCTTACTGGTATCTTCCATTATTTTTTTTTTCGAAATGTACTACATAATAATATATTGTCAACAGTGTTTGCAAGAATTTTATTAGACATCTCATGGTACAGAGAGGTACTGATAAAACAAGCTACAACAGCGTTGCGCATATTTCATACAGTTAATATATGTTTCTACGGTCAAAACCGACGTACCTGAATACCTTAATTTAAATCTTCGTGAAATTCAATTTTTATGATTTTTTCTCATAATTTCTTACTATTTTACTCAGATGAATATGTAATTGCATTCTTTGTTGATTTACTTTACTACGGTATTAATTAAATCTTCATTGCCTACGTGGTGTACTGTTGCAAGCTGTTGGTCGTTTAGACACTTTACAACATTTTGATGTTAAATAATTATTTACAATATTATTTAGTTTTTTATATATTTGCAGTGGGATGCTGCATCAGTGAAAAAAATTATACTCATGCTAGGCAAATTCTAATAAATTGAAATATTTTTGCAGCGTGACGGGAGGGTAGTGACTGGTGTAATATCAAAAACACTGGTGACTTCCTAAGCAAGTAAATATATTCATTTGAATGAAAGGTAAAGTGTATATTGGCACGGTCTGTGTGGAATATCGAGTACCCCCAAACCTGTCGAACCAAGTAGATTAATTTAGGATAGCAATGAATACACGAATTTTACTGTTTGTGAATATATTTATTGGTGTGAATGAAGGAGGGTGTTTAGCTGAAGCGACTTGCCGAGCCTTAAACGGTTGGTACAGCTTGAACATAAATTTTGCGGAGTGTATGGAGCACACTCATAGCTGAATATCGAGGACACAATTTAGGTTAGATAATCTTTTCAATTAGTACGAATGTGTTTTAACTACATGTGCGGAAGGGTAAATCATCAAAGATATGGGTGATAAAAATAAATAAATCCGACATAGATAAAACGAGAGTAGACGGATATAGCCCTAGCTACTACCCGACAAAAAAAAATATGGTACTTGGCCTATTATTTATGCAAATATACCTGAAACCTCTGACTGCATTCTGAAAACAGCACCAATAACTCAAAACTTTGTCAGACCATAAGAAATAAATCTGATAGTTTATGCCATTTTAACAATACCGTCTCTGCTCACGTCAAATATGCTTTGCTATTTAAAATTAGGTTTTGGGGCGTCAGTTTTGGGTCAGCAGCAACTGGTACATCAGCAGGATTCGGCGTTGACACACCGCTCATCACTGTACGGTTAAGGTCCCGGGTTCGAATCTAGCTGCCCGGCATTCGCAACCGATATACTTACAACCATTTTTTTAACAAAACAAATTTTTATATTCTCACGCCGCGGTCGTGGGTTCGATTCCCACCGTTGCCCCTGGCCCTTTTTTCCCAATAACCCCCCAAATTTGAACACACATATACGAATTTGTCACATGGCTAATATGCATAGTTCATAACGCAAAAAAAAAAAAAAAAAAAAAAAAATTTATATTTTATTAAAATCATTTTCAATTTTCTCTCTTTGTTAACCAGTTACACTATAAAGTTTCCAATAAAATCCATAAATGTTTGAGTTTCTGGCATCGGTTTTTTAGAAGAGAAATGACTTTTAATTTGTGTGAAAAAATAGGGAATTACATTTTTTACAAAAAAAATGTTGATCCCCGGTGGTTTAACTCGGAAACTTTTTAAACTTTTAATAGCACCAACAGGTTCTACATGAAAAATTACCTTTGGAACCATACTTAGTTTTACAATAAAACATGCAGCGTAAAAAGAAACGACTGTTTTTTTTTCTTTAAGAAGGGAAAGAAAAATCATGCCTTCTTCCATCCATTATTGTTTTTCGGAACAGATTACATTTATTTATATCTCAAAATTTGTAAAATTAGTACAGTTGTTATATATGAAGTACCGATGTTACATTGGTTCAGATTGTTATATTAGTTCAGAAATAATTGTTCTCGTCAGTTCTAGTCAATTACTGGTTCGTGGTTTTTGGTTTTGTATTACAGTGTGGTCTGTGACACGGACGGTCACCAAATTAGGCTGAAATTATTTGGAAACTAATCAGTTTCCTGCCGTTGAGTGCACTTGTATTTTGAAATACTTTTTGCTCATTTATACATCCAGACCGTCATTTTATATACTTGGGTACCATCTTGAGGGGTTTATGGTTGATACCGATGCTACTTGTAATGCGTAAATTGATTAGTATTGATTTCAGCCCTCGCATCTCTCTATAATGAAATATGACTGGTTTATTTTGTTTTCTGATCAGACAGTCACCCCAGACCTGCTCGCCTTCGCATTAACAAATGAATTCATGAGCTGGGTTTATTTTTCCTCATTTTCAGTATTCTATTAATTACCCCTTTACATTTCCATACATTTCATTAATTGACTTTTGAAAACAAATTAATAAAACAAAACATATTTTGTCGTTTCACAAAATGATTTTCGATTTTATCCCCACAGCGTTATTTTCCTTCGTCGTGAACAGTTTGTGAATAAAATCTGTAATTCGTTTTTTTATTTAAATTTCTTGAAGAATATTTTGTGATTAAAGTGTTCTTTACTCTTGTGTTTAACGCTGTTATCTAAAAGTTTCTCTTTTATGAAACAAAGACTGTGGACAGTAATAGATATTAAATTATGGAACTTTTGCGTTTCTAAGGTTAAAAATGACATTTATTTGAAAGATTGTTGTGTTTGTTTGCGGATTTGGTGACTGCTTTTAACTTATTCTACTGCTAATACAAAACAGCATAACATCACTTCAGTCTTTACCTATTTCCTTTTTTGGAGTTATTGCAATTTAATGGTTATTTATAAAGTACAATAAAGTAAAGAAAATTGGAAAAAAACTCAAACTACCTTAGAATTTTTTTCACGTTGTTCAGTTCAAAAGCGTGGGCTGTGACGGGAATCGAACGTTGGACCAATAAGCTTAACAAATGAGACTCAGACACACTAATCATTCTGCACCAAACGCATAAAAAATTATAATCAAGGTTTTAAAAAATCTCCATTAAAACATATCAACTTAATCCACTGCATAACACAACAAGGGAGTCAATTAAGGTCATTGTATATCGCGTTAATGTTGATGAGAATGTAGATAACAAGAGTGCTACAGCAATTTATTAAAATTTAACTGGCATGTAGAAAAAAAAGAATAATTAGTAAACCCAGAACTCATAAAGAAGGAGCATAATAAAAGTACTACTGCCTACAGTGTGAATGAGTAGTTTTACATTTTACATTTTTATTATTTTGTGTTAAATAAAATCATTCCATAGGAAATAACCATATTTATTACAACTACCTGATTAATTTTCCAACAACAATTTCTATATTAAGCCTACAAGAGTAGCACGTAAATAACAAATAAAAAAGATGTTATGACACCTTGGCTGGATAGGTACTTTACTTCAAGCAATTGTTTTAAAAAATGAGATAAGTATCTCACATATAATATAGTCCCGTAAAGAACAAATTGACGGACTAACTTCTGAAACAATCTGCAAAATCGTGGCAATTAAATAAAAACTAATATATTTCGAATTTTATTATGGTTTGGTCTTTTTATACAAAGGAAAGAGATAGTCAAGACTTCCAATCGGAATGAATACAAAATTAGGAAATTAGTTTAAAATAGAGAGTTAGGCCAAACTCACGTTGGACATCATAATAACCGTAAAATCATAAACCTGGTCTGCATATTAAAGAGTGTTAAACCTAACTATAAACTGATTTTTATGTTTGCAAATGTTCGTATATGTTGCATTTTGTGAGTTTTTTATAAATATTACGATGAAAACGTTTTTCTCTTTTCTTTTTTTGCGTTCACTTATCGCCTTTGGTTGGAAGCTACTCCTTCCTGAGCTACTCATAGCTTTCTGCTTCTGAGATTTTTATCTTCCATTTACTTTCATTTAGCAATCCTCTCACTGTAGTTACAGAAAGTCCTACTATAGACTATTCTTCCCTTGACCCTTCCATGAAAGTGTGAGTTTTCCGCCCTTCTTTGGTCGTTTATTATTTTACCTAAACAAAAAGAAATATAGGGTGTTTTTATTTTCCAACAATTGAAGAAAAATATATATAACTACATATAATAACAACAAATTAAACTAAACAATGTTGTATAATATTTTTATTAGCCTTTATTAGCGATTGTTAATCTAAATTTCACTTTGAATACAAAATTATGTTCAAAGGTGAATTGTTGGGTCCAATATACCCTTTATCACCATTAAGTTGATACATCAAGTCCCTCTAATTTAATTACTGGGAAATGTGCGGCTAAATCCACTTGACCAAACTGTTAATAATAAATTTATATTGTCTGTAACATAAATCAGTTGTATCAAATGTTTAATGTCTACAACATACAATGTTTTACGTAAGTTTGTTGGTATTATTTGGTAGGATTAAAAAAAATGTAAACTTATACGGGTTAAATCCATTCTATTTAGTGGTCTATTGACCAAATTACTTCTTACAATTAATTAATCTTTTTATGTAAGGTTTTGGTTGAAATGAAAAAGCTAGTGTCTAGCTAGTATATTGAACTGCTTGTAACAGGAAGAACTAGAAAAATGGTGTTTATTGTCAATGGTTCAACTTATAACTATTTATCGATTAGAAAATAAATTATAATAAAAAATATAAAAGCGTAGTTTTTAGTTGATTATTGAGTTTTCGGAAATCCTAGTGGATTATAAATATTGCAGCCTAAAGTGTAGAGTGAAGTTTAGATTAAAAAAGTAGTTTTAACTCTTAACAAACAACAACGATTAAAACTTTTTAGTATTAGCGCCGACTTTTTTTCCCCAAGTAAAACCACTAGAAAATTGAAGCTGGGATCATAGAAATTTCAGTTTTAGGGCGAACATTGTTCAAAAATTTCTCAAATGCACACCCTAGCATGCCAAATTCTGACGGAAGCTGCACAATATTATCTATCATGAAAAGTGAGTGTTTTTACAAGCTATCTGTATTCAGACATTTTGGGGTAATTACTGGTCAGTATATGAATCCGAGCGTGAAAGTATATTACAACTGACTTTATTTTTGATATTCAACGAAAAATTCATTTATAAAACATTCCCAACGTTCGGAATTTTTTTTTCGGAATCTTTTTCAGTTCACCGAACAATTCGAGGTTTAATGTTCAAGATCGAGATACCGCGCTTGCCAACCGTGGTAATTCTTTCACTCTTGCTTGCATAATATATCTAACCTGTTCGATTTTGCCCACCAATTCCTACTTCTGGGAATCCTCTGCAGTATATACCAAAAGATAAATATTTATAGAAATTAAAGGATTTAAGAAACAATATTAATCACAACGGTTTGATTGTTTGTTTGTTTCTGTAGAAAACAGTGAAACCATTAAATTTCTAATTTATCAGTTAATGAACTATACAGTAAATAAGACCTAATAAATTATATTATATATATAAAACCTTTGATATTGCAGTTTAGTTTTGTTAGTTTTGCTATATATTCTTTAAAAAATGTGTAAACTTGATCTGTACATGAATTATTTAAAAATTAAAAATTTTATTTTAAAAGTTTTTAACAAATTATAAAAAAAAGATTGAATTATTTTGAGCAAACTAGAATTTATTAAGTTAACACCCTGTATATTATACTCAGTATTACACGATTTGAAAAAAAAAAAGGGGGTGAGAGATAATTACACATCGCCATTTCCATCATTATTTGTTCTTTGTGCTATTGTTGTGTAACCCCAGGTCACGCCAATTCTTATAAATAGTATATACTATTTGAAAGATTATGTTTTGTATGATTGAATTATTAGTGCAAATTAGGGTGATTCGGCAGTGAAATATTGAGTTGAACTTAGTTATATAGTAGTATAAACTTGTATGTGTTGTGTATGACGACCAAAGACAGCAGTTTCTCAAAATTATATACCAAAAAAACATAATGAGGCCATTTAACTTAAGCTCGCCGCTGCTTGAAAATGAATATATAAGCCTACATTTACGACTTCTTCAGAAGATGCCATCTGGATGTATAAAGTGGTGCAAAAGCTAGAGGTGCTCCGATATCTTTGTGTTCTGTTACATTTACATAAGTGTATTTAAAGATATTTATTTATGTATTTATCTATTTATTTATATTTCCCAAATTGCATTATTGATCTGTACAATATTTAATTTAAGGAATCCTGATTGTTGTTTACATTAATATTTATATGTAGGTGTTATGTATATACATATCTACTTTAGCCCTCTACTAGTACATGTTATTCAGTAAGTGATAAATTCTCGTGCCCTAGCAATTTGCCGAATATCTCGATAAGGCTAAAAAAAGTTGTGTGTTTACATTGTGTTGTAGTGAAGAAGGGCTAATTATATAATGAGAGCCGACAATACGATGTCCATGGGAAATTGACACCACCTACCACCAAAACATCAACGTGAAAAAGTGTCATCCTAACTGCTCGCTCTCAACTAAATCATCAAAAAATATGCAGAATTAATGCATAAACAATATATACTATTGCATCACAAAAAATAAATTAAATTAAATAAAACAAAAACATTAACCTTTGTTTTCATTATATAAAGTATTTTCTGATAAAAAAAAAGCTTCTGTAAAAATACATTTTAGCAAAGAAATAATTTTTTCTGTAAAAGGTTTATTAAAGTTGAGTTAAATATCATAACTTAATCGGCAACATGGAAAAATTCGATGGAAAATCCTTGCTAATTTTCTCCAGGAGTGCTTTTATTAATTAAAGGAAAAAATCGGCCATGTCGACGCATTCTCATCTGAAGATGTAATATGGGGTAATTTTATGTCGGAATTTTAATAACCGCCTACTCAATTCAGACGGTAGAAACGGCGAAACGGCAAAAGGTATTAAGAAAATCAATATCGATTCACATAACTTTTCTCGCAATGTTTCCTTAATGTTTTCTCATAATTGATGACATTATTTTAGTACTTCAATTTTAGCAACACATACATTCACTATATAACGCGGATGACGTTCATTTCATGGGATGATGATGGTACAAGAAAGCGGATTTTTTGTTCCCTAGCACTCCAACCGTCTGGCTTATGCTACTTTCCTAGTTTCTTCCAAAAAATTACTAAGTCCTACGTTATATCTTCATAGAGCTGTTGCTTCGCATTCGATGGTAATATGATCATCATCGATGGCTGTTTCTTTCTTCTCATGGCATAACCTACAAATTATGATCATCATTGAATATACACTCGTATTGCGTAGGTGTTTTATCCCATGCCCCTGATTGGTTCAGTTTAACATTCTTTAATTAAATATGCCAGTCTTGGTAAGGGTTGTTTTAGCATAAGCTTACTCTGATTAACACCTCTTTATACTGCATATATTCTCACTAAACCTACCACCCTACTTGCATCCTTCGCCGATGATACAGCTGTACTATCCTACAATTCCGATCCTGCGGTTGCTTCGGAAGATCTGCAGGAACATATCTCATGTATAGCAGATTGGTGTAGACAATGGAAAATGAAGATAAACGAAAGCAAGAGCGTCCATGTCACATTTACACTCCGAAGCAAACCTCCTCTCACGATATACTACAACAACGTTCCTATCCCCAAATCCGACTGCGCTCGCTACCTTGGGTTCCACCTAGACTCACGACTAACGTGGAATCAACATACACGACAAAACCTAAACAGACGGTATGGTCTACTGCACAGATTTATAGGACGACAGTCTAAACTATCGACAAAAAACAAACTTACAATTTACAAAACACTACTACAATCGATTCGGACGTACGGAATAGAAATGTGTGGAACCGCTAAACCTTCCAATATCCAACGTCTCCAATCCTTTCAATCTAAAGTCCTCAGAGCCATTGTAAATGCTCCTTATTATGTCTCAAATGCTACCCTCCACAACGACCTTCAAATTCCTTATATCCAAAAATTTATTCCCAAAAAATATACCAAGTTTCACAAAAAACTCTCCCACCATCCAAATAGTCTTGCCCGATAGAACCCATCCCTACAACCCCATAAGACGTCTTAAGAGGAAATGGCCCCGTGTCCTCCTTTCCGAGTAAACTGTAAAAAAACATAAACAAAGTGAAGAGGGAGGATAACATTGATTATTTTCTCCCCTCAATGTAAATAGTTGTACATAAGTTCATGTATCCGCAAATTACATATTGTAAATAGTAATTACAGATTGTAATAAAAATAAATAATAATAATAAAAAAATTAACAAACAATAAAAAAATAAGAGTTTATCCATTTCTCCTTTTGCCTTATTTGGATCCATTCTGTGATGTTTTTGTTACCGCAAAAATAGGTTCGGAGCCAATATATGGTCTTGCAGATCCTCCTCTGGCCAATGTGTCCTGCCTTTTTGTGATCCAATATATCCTCGTGACCTGGTACCAAAGAAATCATCAGGTTGTTGTGTTTCCCCACTCCAATTGGTGTTGGAAATTTTAGTCCATGTCACCTCTTTTAAGGTTTTCTAATGCAAAACGTTAATGGAAGTATTTCCGCTTGAATGACCGGAGTATACTTCTCTGATGATTTTGATTGCTCATATTTTGGGCTTGTACAGAAAACGCCTAATCTGGTTCATTCACTTGTTTTGCAGCCATCCATACCATACCATTGTACCACATTTCATCCTGAATTCGTTTTTTCCTTTGTACCCTGTAGACTTTATAGAATGTTGTAAGGGTTTCCGGGATCTTATAGTCAGTCCCGCTTTCTAAGAAGGGGTGTCTTCTTTTTGTAAATAATTGTTGGGTAACCGAAGTGTTTAGTTCCCATCCAGTTTGATTGTTTCTGAAACCAAAATTTTTTTTCAGCCTTTTCTTCGCTTCTACTTGTATGTATTCAATGTAGGTAGGTTTGGTTATTTTCTTGTTTATTTCATAGTAAGTCTAATTGCAAAATTTACAGGGAAAACTTTCCTTTGTGTCAAACAGATATAGTAATTTGACAATTATAATGATATAATCAACTTCGCACTTTATAATGACATAATCAACTTCGTAATACTTTATTACGGATAATGTTTAAACAGACACCCATCAATCGATTTTCTGTCCGTTCTGAATGATTTTTGCGTGAATATTATATGAGGGAAAATTATTTGTTCTCAACAATGAAATTAACGATTTGAAAAAAAAAGTACAATGACGATCAAGCGTTTCCCGACGCGTTCTAGCAACGATAGCGGTCCTTGGTTCAAATTCCGGGGTAGCACCTGGTTTTTAATTAATACAGTATGAAAAATGTATTGCCAAATGGTTAGACCCTTCGTCAGCAACACCCGACGGGTAGTTGGACGTTAAGCCTTTCTCTAATATCGTACTTACTTTCGATTGATGATTAGTGATTTGTTTGTCGGCCCATAAACCTCCCGCTTTATTGAATTAAAATATAAAAATCCGGGCTTTTGATATGGTCTGGAACCCTTCTTCAAACATTATTATTTGCTACCCTCTATTTTACACCTCCTGGAATCATGCTCCCCTGCTTGTAACCTTGGGACTGAGGTGCAACCTTTATGAGTTATAGCATAAGCGTTCCACAAGGGAGCATTCGAGGTTCCATACTATTTGTATTGCTGACTTTCCTATATATCTGACTATCAATAATACCACTTAACCGAATGATACTGCATCTAATGTCTTGTGAAACTTATCCAAGCAGCCTCTAATATGCAAGAACGTCTTGGAACCTTGAAAAAAAAGTGTACATGTCTTAACGAGGAAAGATCTAAACAGTGTAAATTTTTATTGAAAATTTTGTTTTTCAGTGTCCGTCGCCTACCTGAAACCACCGACTCTTCTTATGTCAGATAGTCAGATAGTCCTCATTCCACAACAAGTTTCTTGAAAATTTTACACCTCTGTTCAGAATTAATAAACGTACATTTATATTACATAATTAACATGATTTAAAGTGCATAAAAATTAATCCTGGGTTAATTAATATTTTATTGATTATGAATTTTATTTTACAAAAATTGTTATTGATTATGTAGAGAAGACGGAATAAATCCTCTTTAAACTCTATGGCTTCCAGGAAAACTTCGTTAAAAATCTAATATAATTTTAAAATAAAATCTATATAACTATAGCGTCTTGAAAATAAAATGACAAATGATCTATGTATTGATAACAACTACAACAACGAACTACAACTATATAACGTCATTATTAGATCGAAGATTTATTTATTTTGTGGGGGAGGCGGAAAAAAGTATATATTCGGAGTTTTGTCATGTCCTGCTTAACGATCATATTTGTTGAACAAATTGCGCTTAGATTATCACCTAATCATGAGGCTTAAACGCTTGGCAGGGGTTCAAATTAGCAGTGCAACTTCCTGCGATCATATTGCACAACGCAACCCTACCAATGAGTGCGTCAATCTCGACCAAAAAAATGATATACGAATTTTTAAAAAATATATTTACAAAACTTGTCCCAATAGAAAATATATGCACCAGCAACTGTTGAATAACAATTAGAATAGCTTCCTGAATGATGGAGTGATAAATATTGACTAGAAAAAAGCATACAATTTTAATAAATGTAATGACCGTTTTACTTAAAAGCCTTATACCAATAAATACAATTTGCCAGAAAATAAAATCTAAACTTTTGTCAGATAGACCTATTTTGTCCGGAGATATATCGCCAAAATTGCTTGCTGACGGAAAAGCCATACAGCGATAGAGAAGATGCTTTCTGGACCCGTTGAAATGACTCTACTTTGGATTATTTTCAACAAAGAAAAGTAAATAAAAGTTTACGGTCTCGTAAGAAAAGAAGCACTTTTCTAACTAGTAGTTTAGCATAATTTAGTAAGAAACTGAAAACTTTCGCGACCCCAGACCTTTCCGGATTAAGAGTTTTTACAACTTAAAACAAACGTTGTTTTACACGCGTGTTTTGTTAAGACTTAAAACAAATTAGCATGAAAACAATAAGGATTTTTTGAGGAGTTAGGATAACGGATAAGTTTGGATGGAAAACACGCCCGACCTTTCGATCTATTCACCAGATTAAAGAGACAACGTATTTAACGAAAATAATATTTCAAATGTGAAAGAGACATAAATAGGGAAAAAACCAGAAGTTTCGTCGAAAAAATAAAATCCTACTCCATCAACTGAAATTAATTCAAATTAAATAATGTCTGTCATATAGAAGGGCTTACCGTCCAATTACCCAATCGTTGTCACAGAAGAAAGAACAAACAACTTTACTTATTTAAATATTTTCAATTAAAATGCCAAGGGCTATTTCAGGATTTAAACCCAGAACGATTAACCTGAAAAATTGGACCCCTCACCCCCACCCTTATCACTTGAGAGACCTATGTAACGTTTAAAATTTAAATTTTAGCGCGAATGGGCGCTGGTTAAGGAAGGGATCGTCAGGATACGCCAGCGAGGTTTTTAAGTTGTTTCTTCTCGCTCTGCATTCCGTCTGGGACAATCATCGCATTTTTCTGCGTTTATTTTCCGCTCTGCACTTCTCATTTTTTCTATTTTGTGACCAGTAGGACAATTTCTTTTTTTTTATTGTATGATTGTAAATTTTTATAACTTTCATATGCATGCGCATGCAAGTAGCACATAGTTTTCAGGAAAACTATTAATGTTTTTGTTTAAGCCACCCTTGAAGATTTCAGAAAGGCCCATTTTCCCTATTTCTTTAAATTACACATTTTTAACTGTTTTATACTAACCATTATAAGTGGCCTTTATTATTACACCGTTGTAAGAAGTTTCTTTTAATCATTATACCGTTTAATGCTTAAATCGAAAGTAAAGACTTTCCTGAAAAAAATGAGTTTCAAAATATAATTAGTTAAAATGGACATCAGCCATATAATGGGGTAAAAAAATCCGTTCGTCGAAAAACTGCCTTTACAATGGCAAACTGACATGCTGGGTGTCGAGGATGAGGTTTAGAAAAACTTTACAATTTCTTTACTTCATTATTCTCAATGAAAAAGTAATGGGGTATGCCATGATTCGAACCCAGAATAGCTAGCGTGGAAAACACCTGTCGGATGCATCAAGTCAAAGTAGATTTAAATAGTAAGATAAAGGACAATCACAGCTGCTAGTCTTAAAACCGGTCGCTACCCCTTTTACTAATCCCGGTCTAAGGGTTGATTATTGACGTAAATAAACTCAGCTACGCATACGTATATGCATGTACATACAAACACATGTATGTGGAGCTGAACCAATCATTTCCCGCACCCTACCGGAAATTCCAGCTTTGTGTCATTTGCAATAAATTACCGAGAGTGCTCGGGAATCATCCACCCGGCGTTGTCAGTCTGAGGTTAGAGCTCGGTCTTATCCGTCCAGCTATCAAGGTTTACTAGAGGGGTTCTTTCCTATTTGCAACCCTTTCACTATTATAAATAATTGAGATAGGGTACTACTACTCAAAAACTGCTAAAAACAGTTTATGAGGAGAACCATCTTTCCCATTAAGTGCCATCCACTAAGTTAGGGTGATGATATTTCATATTCCTCCATCACCGTTTATACCTACTATATAACTATCCTAATTGTGAGTCGATATGGTACTAAATATTCCGCTATTGGCCTTCACTAAACATTCACGCAAATAATTACATTCATTCTCCACATACGCCATAGATGCAAATCATCGGTACTATATAAAATAAAACGTGGGCTTCGTCCCAAAAGAAAGTGTTTGTGTGTCAACCTCGCATGGCCTATTCTTGGTCTGTGATTAATCATATTCTTTCATTTGTAGCATCAGAAGGCCGGATGGTTATATTTGGAAGTTGGAATCCCGACCTTAACCATCTCGTACGATAGTTAATTTTAATCTGAAAAGTTACTTTAATTTGTATCAAGTAAACTACACATAATTTAATTGTGTTATTAAAAATTATAGGAGAAAAGAGAAAAAAGTGTAATATTGTCTAGATACAACAAAATTCTACTGACTTATAAAGTGCCCTCGGTCACGATTGATGGCTACAAGAAAATACTACTGACTTAGAAAATAAAGTTCCTTCGGTAACGATTGATGGTCCATTTCAGAAAACTTTTGTCTTGTTAATTAAGTTCATTAATAATTTTCTTTCAAAACAGTTTTCAATTAGGAGGATTGTTAAGTACAATTTTCAGATCCTTCTTGTGTGGACAAAATAATGAAAACGCTAATTTCTCATAGTTTCGTTTCTTAATACCTCTCACAGCTGGAGAGATTCTGTTTAAAAAAAAACTAATTTTATCCGAAGAACGTTTAGCAAATTGAAATGTCTGTTTATTAATAACTGACTACATTGGTAATTACTGTCTTTTACTTTTGTACTCACTGACTTTTTCGGCTTTCGGCTTCACGCTGTCTTCAAACCCCTCACAGGGCTTTAATAGACGCAATAATAAAAAATCAACGGACCCGTATTCGTCTTGATTCGTGATTTTTTTTCGTCCTTAGGTTTTTCATATTAGCCAAAGCAGGTACGATGTATGAACAATTAATATTAGGGGGATAAGTCAGAAATTACCGAGGAGACGTTGGGAAACGGATCCACATTTGTGTGGTAACAATCCTCCTACCACCGTTTTTTCGGAACAAATCGAGTTACACTAAATAATAAAATTTGGGTAGCCATTTGAAAATAAAGATTTGGGTAAAATTTTGATAATACATCGTATTAATTACAATTCCTTTTTTTTAAATTTATATATCAGAGATTGATGGCCAAGTATTCATTTCATTAAAAAACATACGGACGCCTAGATCAGCCTTGAAATTTATTTGTAGCGTTTTGCGTTCCATTTTGATTTTTGACCTGTTTCACAACAAGGCTTCCAAAAACACAATGATTTTAAATTTTATTTTTAATTACAACTACCTGCAAATAGATGACATGTAACAATTAAACAAATTAAAAATTGTATAAATAATTACTGTAATTTCTCAATCCTTTGATCATTTATTTTATTAGGCTTGAGACCTTATTAGAAAAAAAATTGATCTAATTTTCAGTGTTACAATCCTTTGCGATGTTGGGGCATGTGATTTTGTCGAATGTTAATTATATCTATTTGTAGAATCTTTAAAATTGGTTTGCTCTGATGATAACTTTAAAGTTGGTCGAAAGCTTCGTACCGAGGTCGAGATAACTCGTGGTTAACTATTGCTAGAAGTTGGTCATTAGTTATTAAATATTCTCACTTGTCAACATATTATATTAAACACCAAAAATCATGAAGACAGCAATCAAACTGTAAAGTTATTGTAAAAAGGTGGCTTTGTGGGTTTCCCGGTTTGATGTGCGATGAGCGAATGTGTGTTTAGAAGAGGCAAAGGTCTTCATGAAATCAACATAGGCCGTGCAAGGGGTTATCTTTTCTTACGCTTCACTTGTTGAATGATGAGATTATCCAGCCAGAGGAAAACAGTTTTGAAAATGTTTGGAATATTTGTCAACGTTCACAGGTGAGCGGTGTATGTATTGTAAAATCTATGTAAACCATCCATCGCTCCTGGAGCCCTTTCCAGTGAGATAATTTTCTGCGATTGTATCGACATCACACGTCTACGCTTTGATAAATTTCGTCTAATTCAATTTTGATATCCGGGAGTTTGAGCGAGAGGCGTTGCTAACATTTTCCATATTTATGGATTTTTGTAGCCAAGCTTAAATTGGGAAACCCTTCATTCTTTTTATGCATCCTTAACCTCATCATGATTAATGATTTTGTCGAATTTGTTCACTTTTCTGATAGCACGTCAATAAACTCGCCTAGATACTTCTTTAAAGTGTAGAATCATGTCTCCCACTTCTAAAAAATACTAATTTCTCGATGCATACATATTTAAAATTTTACATATATCAAAAGTTTTGTAAGGTAAAAATTACCCAAAGGGTCAATTTTACAAAGAGAAATAGTTTAAAATTAAAATATTGCCATTCAGTAATTAAGGTTTAAAATACAATATATCCACCATTATTAGTAATAAAACGTTTACATCTGCCACTCGTTGTCAATAAATTACGGGCAATCCAAAAAAATTACTATTCCTTCGCATGTAATTTAGTAATGAAGCAAAACAAAAACATTTTCAAGTTAAAACATAAATTAAAACGACGATCACAGGGACTGATTGGGACAATATAAAAAAATACATAATTCCTCAAACAAACCGACATGAATTATGTCAAAACAGTCCTTCCACGTTTCGCCAACTTATTGAAAGTACTTGTCTAAAGATAACCGATACCGACCCACTACTGGATATGGCGAGAAGCCAATTATTAACTGACCAAACGTCAAGATTAACCTTGCCGCAATAAAAAAACAAACAAAAATGAATTACACTAACAATTATAGATACATGTACATTTTATTTTATGATGATGACTGAATTTTATGAATAATAACGGAAGTCATTTACAAATTTATTTTAAAAAAAGTTGATATTTGGTGGGCATTTTATATATGTAAACTGCTCAAAAATGAATAAGGATATAAAGTATTTTTGAAAGTTCTAAAATGACTTGTGCTTCAAATATGCCCACAAATTAAAATTTGATGAGGAAAAGAAATAAATAAAAAATTTGGAACATAAAAAACATTACTTTTATTATGAAAAATAAAAAAAATTACTTTTATTATGATAAATAAAATAAAATAAAATAAGAAACTGCTCTGAACTAAAATGAAAAGAATGAACATAATTGCTTCTCTTAGCGTAAATAAAATATATAAAGCTTTTTTAAACCTATTTTAATAATTTTATCAAACAAAAATTAATCTATTTTTTATGAAAGGAGCGGGCGCACTCCCGGAAGACGGACAAGGAAATGATTTCTTTTCACAGAAAAAAAGGGAATTGACTCACCGGATGGTACCATGTACTTTCATGGAGCTCCAAACTCGGAATCCCTTTTTGTTTTTGTTTTCTTGCAACACCCTATCGATAGGGAACCCGTTGGATCATGGAAGCGATTGGAATGCGCCTCTGACAATTTTTTTTTTAAATTGGTGAAATGGGATTTTTTTTAAGAATGTTTGGTCTTTACAATACTCCACCACCTCGGTAAAAAAACACTCACAGCTCTGAGAGCTGAGTGTTTTTGGATGAGTTTTCCTGAAGGAGACGCCGCCGGTTTCATTTGATGAAGCTGCTAAGCTGGATAACGGTGGCTGATGTGGTTCTGAAGGAGACTCTGCCGTTTTCAAAAATTGAAACTGCTACGCTGGACAATGGTGGCTGAAATGATGATGATGATGTTCTGAATGAGTCTCTGCCCTTTTCAAAAATTGAAGCTGCTACGCTGCACAACGGTGGCTAAAATGATGGATGATGTTCTCCTCTTTAAGGCCTATCCTTCAGGTTCAGTTCGTGATGCTTATGATGATGTGGTAGTAGTCTTCCCGTTCGTTTACTGTACTGCTTTCGTTTTGTTGAGTCTAAGGTTAAAGGCGCCTGGAAAGAAGGATAAATAAAAGTTTAGGAAGTTAGATTTTGGAAGCGAGAGGAATGCCCTTACAATAATTTCTTAAAAGGTTTTAATTGTGAAACATGAGCTATAATTACCTTATCTGGGTCATGTTTAGATTTTAGGATATAACTAACCTTAGAGCGTATTGCATCAATATAAAACGGACCTTTGTATTTTGCCGAGAGCATTTTTGTTTTGCAATTTATTAGAAAGTTCATAATTTGTATACATTACTGTGTCACCTACTGCATATGAAGGATTGCATTTGTTTTTATTGTACTGTTTAGCCATTTGAATGTGTGCAGTTTTTAAATTCTGAAATGCATTCAACCATAGTTCCTTTAGCTTGTCAGGTTGTACAATTTGTATAATTTATTTGTATAATTCAGAATCAAATTCAATTTTTACGCTCAGTGGGTGAATTAAATTTCTGCGTAAAAAAAGTTTATCTGGTGAACACCCAGTGCTAGAATTGACATCATTATTGATGGCAATTAAATTTAAATATAAATCTCTATCCAAGTTTTTTTGGTCATTAGCATAAAACGATGAAATGACATATTTAATTGTTTGAATCATTCTTTCTGCATTATTGGCCATCGGAGGATAAGGAATATTTAAGAAGTAAGTGATGCCTAAGGAAAAGCAAAAGTTTTTGTATGCTTGGGATCTAAAAATTGTGGCTCTTTCACTGACTATAATCTTAGGGATACCAAAGCATGGGAAAATGTGCCTTTTCAAAGCTTGAATGACATGAGATGCCGTAGCGCTATATAATGGCTTAGCCATCACAAATTTGGAGAATGCATCAATGCAAACCAATAAATGTTGTGCATGACTCTCTTTACTGCGCGGAAATGGGCCAGCTAGGTCAATATACAATTTATGCATGGGAAAGTTGGCTTCAATCTGAGATTCTAGAACATGTTTATTGTTCCCTGTGTGTGCTTTTGTTTGGGCATAAATTACATAATTTATGTATTGCATTTTTATGTCCGAAGCCATTTAAGTGTACGTAAAATGTTCTTTTATCTTGCCTAATGTTTTTTATAGCCTAGATGACCACCGATTTCCGAAGAATGAAAGTATTCAAATATAATGGGATAAAGAACTTTAGGTAATACCATATTTGCAGTAGACATTTTGTAATTTTTGAAATGTAAAATTTTATTTTTTATAAAGTAACACGGGACTTCTATTTTATTAATAAGTTTCTTATATATCTATATATCTTATCTTATATATCTTATCTTAGATTCAGGTCTTTATCTTGCTTTTGATATTTCTCAATAGACAAAAATAATTCCTGGAATTTAAGCATTATCAAACCTGGCCAATTGCTTGTATGTCTTTGTTCGAACTGTTCTTTTGAAAATGCTTCTATTGCAGGATCGTTTACAGAAACCAGTCTAGACAATAAATCGGCTGTTTTGTTGTTTTTTCCCGCTACATGTTCTACTGAAAATTCATATTCTGTAGAAGAGATAACCATCGAGCTAGTTTACCCGTTAAAACTTTAGGATTGTTTATAAGCCACGTAAGAGCTGAGCAACCTGTGCGTAGAAAAAATTTTGCATGTTTTAAGTAGGGAGAAAAATGATTAATTGAAGCAAAATGGCGAATCACTCCTTTTCACATGTTTTATAATTTAACTGGGCATTACGTAATTTAGGAGAAAAGTATGCGACTGGTAATAAAATGTTACGATAATTTTGAGCTAATACCGAGCCTATTGCCGAATGACTAGCGTCGGTTGTCAGATAGAACGGTTTGTCAAAGTCCGGGAATTGTAATATTGGTGCTGATGATAATAAAGTTTTTGCCTTCTGGAAAGCCTTGTCATGCGTAGGTGTCCACTCTAATTTAGACGTCTTCTTTTTTAAGTCAGTTAATGGAGCTAGGACTTGAGATAAAATGGGTAAGAATTTGGCATAGTAGTTAATAAGTCCCACAAAACTTGAAATTTCTTTTAGATTTTTTGGAACCGGGATATTTAAAATCTCTTTCTCTCTATCTGGGTCTATTGCTACAGCATTGTGTGAGATGGTATGTCCTAAAAATTTAATTGAGGTTTTTGCTAGTTGTAGTTTGACCGGATTTACGGTAATGTTAGCTTGTTTTAAACGACTAAAAAGTGTATGCAAGTGTTGCATGTGATCTTTTAATGTTCCTTTTGTATAAACGAGAATATCATCCATAAAATTCCAAATAAAACTAAACTTTTCTTTTTCAAATAATTTATCTATTAACATAGACAGATATCCTGATCCTGCTCGGATGCCGAAAGGGACTCATTTGTATTTATATTTCCCGAACGATACAAAGAAAGAAGTTCACTCTGAGCTTTCTTCACTTAACTCCATTTGGTAAAAAGATTGATTTAAATCTATTACAGCGAAATATTTTGCACCCTTTAAATGATCAACAACAGAGTAGTCGGGGATATTCGACGAATTTTATGATTTTATTGATTTTCCTATTGTCACATACCAAACGAAATTCTTTTTTTCCAGGTTTAGGTTCTAAAAAGGCAGGACTAGAATAAGCTGAATACGATGGAACTATAGTGCCTTCGTTTAGCAATTGATCAATAATTTTTTTCATTTCCCTACTCCGTGGAGGGTTTAAAGGATAAGGTCGGGAACGTACAATTTCTTCTGAATTTTTTTCAAGATAAACTTTCATTATATTTGTTTTTCCTAATTTTGTTGTAAGGGTTTCAGGATACTTTTTACCGAAATAATTTAAAAGATTTTCATTTTTTTCTTCCACGTGTATTGAATTTATCATTTGAAATAAGGGCCTTTTCGGTGTTATAAAACTAATAAAATTATATGGATCAAATGAAAAAAGGCAACCATTATTACCATTATATTAAGACAAGGCCGATTTTTTTACAAAAAGGATATGATAGGATGCAATCTTAAGGTAAGTTCTCTCATACAAAAAAAATCTCACGCCATTTATATTTATCAATTCTTAGATTAATTCTTACTTTTGAAACAGGCTTAAAGGTAAGTTCTCTCATACAAAAAAAATCTCACGCCATTTATATTTATCAATTCTTAGATTAATTCTTACTTTTGAAACAGGCTTAATCCGTTTTGAATCTACTGTCAAAATTGTATCTCTCATGTCCGTTTGGATTTTGTTCAGATTAAAATCTGGTGATATTTGTTTACAGAGGTCTAAAGAAATAGAGTTAACCGAAGCGCCCGTATCTATCAGAGCTGATGTTTCGATGTTATTTAAAAACAACTTTATCACTCCCATCTGAACCTCATCATTTTGGGCTTCAACGGACATTGCTATTAGTTTTTTATTTTTGGAAGCATTTTTGATAAAATTACATGTTGTTTGTAGTAGAGTTGACATTTTTTTGATATTTTTTTACTGTTGGGATTTTTAGAATTTCATTTGAATTTTGTTTCACGATAGCTAGTCGGGAGTTATATGATTCTGTATCAAAATTTCCCGACTGCAACTTCAGTTTTTTGAAATTGGAGAAGAATCAGAGTTTCGAGGTCTCGTAGTTAAATCGTAATTATGGAAATATTCGTAAGGGTAATAAAAAGGATTAAATCCCAGCAAACCATATTCATTGTTATTAGATTTTCGAGTGAATTTCTTATTTTTATTTTTATTATAATGATCCTGTGATTTTTTTCTCCCACCCCCATTTGTATTATCTTCAGTTATTTTTTGATATATATTCCGGCAAGTGTTTGATTTTGGAAAGAAAACACGCGAGTCTTGATATTGCGCAGGCCGAAAAAATTGTACTGGTGGTGGTGGTACCCTATGAAAAGTCGCAGGGATGAATGGATTCCCTTGTGTAAAAAAATTTGAAAAATAAGCTGGTCGCGTTTAATAGTTACCGTTAGGATGTCCATCAAAATTTCTACGTGTTTGATTATA
The DNA here is from genome assembly GCF_000648675.2 of Cimex lectularius. NCBI lineage: Eukaryota > Metazoa > Arthropoda > Insecta > Hemiptera > Cimicidae > Cimex > Cimex lectularius. Next base: position 876,580 of record NW_019392816.1, read on the forward strand.
GTATCTGCCAGACTGCATTGGGCGAAATTGTGTTTTATAGTTATTATGATTCTTTGGGACAGTTTGAAAATGAGGAGACCTATAACTCTTATTTTTCACCTCTTTAGGAATAGAACGGTTGGATTTACAACCACATTGATTTAGGAGGTTCATCGACTGTTCTAACTTCTGGCTGAATAAGGACTCCTCCTTTTTCCTTTTTGAAAAGTCAGGGACCACCTCAGGACTTGCCCGATCATCATTAGAAATATTTATGCTACGGTTCGCCAACATCATTTCAAAGTTCCGATAATGTCGAGAAATTTGGTTTTGATCCCATTAACGCTATGTATTGGGGATGTAAACTCTCTATGATATGTTGTATCAACTCTTTTTCAGAAATATCTTCTAGAATATTGGCACAGGTAATTTTCTTATTCACAAAGCGTCTTAAAGATTCCTTTTTCAATTGGTGCCTCATGAAATGCTTAGCTCTTAAAGCATGTTTTTGATTTTCTGTAGTTTGGTTTTTCAGAATACTTTTTTAAATAAATCAAATGAAATATTAGGGTAGTTGGCTGCATTTTCCAAAATACTTTCTGTCATTCCCTCGTGCATGTCCATGCATCATACGGTTTGAATACATGAACATTTTGAAGTCTACTCATAAGTGACTGTGGAAGCACATTGTTTTTAAATTCGGATTTTCCGTTAGACCCTATCATTGGTTTAAGAAATTGATTACTCGCAAAATTTACACTGAATGATGAAGAAAGAGAATCAGAATCATCTTGATTGCCGCCATTATAGTTCTCAACGCCAAAATTTCGATCCCAAGTTAGTCCTACAGCTCCCTCTGGGTTGGTGTGCAAATTCGGAGTCTGCGAAGCAACCGGTGTATCAACCTTATATTTTTTTGCATTTTCTTTGATTCTCTTTATAGACGATTTGGTTTTTGTAGAGTTCTTCTACCTTAATTTTTGTATGAAGGAGATTGCTCAATGTAAAGATTTCTTCATTTATGGGGTTCGGTTCCAGGTCAATAAAGAACAGGGAAAGACTAGTTTTTGTAGTTGGTTTTTTTTACATTGGTCCCACTCCTAACATTGTAGCCAATGTTCTCTAGTTCTTCCTTAATTAATTCTGGGGGCGTAGAATAATGAAGGTGACGCATAACGACCCTTAAAAAATCTTCTTGAAGCTGATAGGTATGATATTAAGCTTTTTGAGTTTTTAAATATCGAATAATTGTTCGATACGCATCGACTGAGTGGGCGTAAACTATTGTATCCTGAACTCTGGCTTTACACGTAAAACCATTTTTACCAACAAGGTTGTTCACTGCCTTGCAAAAGTCAAAGTAGTTCACAATGTTTTTAAGAAATATAGGTGGTGGTTTAACGGGTTTGGGAGGTTGCTTAAACTCAGCTGTTTTATTTTCTTCGTTCAACTCCGCTAATGGAGCAAATGGGTTTGCTGTAATAAAACATGATGGCATATCGCTACGCTTTGACGGCTGCCTAATTGTGAGGATCTCATTTGGTATAGAATTTTCTTCTATTTGGTCTCTATTTTCATCTATCAAATTATTTTTAGTCGGTCTGCCTTTCTTCTTCTTTTTATTTTTGAGAGAATTGCCAGATGGTGGAGGTCTTCTATTTTTTAAAGAATAAAACTGAGAAGTTGTATTAGAACGTACCTCTTCACTAGAGGATAGTTCTGGTTCACTTAGGTCCATATTGAGGGTATACGGGTTGCCAGATTAACGAATTGAGCCTTACCTGATTGCGAACTCTAACCTTGTTGAGTAGCGGTAGGCGCAAGCTCCGCTGCAATGCTTCGCCCTCCAGATTCCGCAAAAAAATAATAACGCGCATACACTCACTGACTCAGAAGGAAATTCAAAAACAAACAAAATCGACTAGCCCCCAATATAGGTCGAGTCATAAGTCAATGAAAGTAGAGCACAAAAAACGCGTCTATACTAGATAACGGATCAGCTGATTCAAAAAAGGAAGAGAAATAACTGGATAAAACTGAGAAAAGACAAGAAAAGGTCGAATGTCTATGGCAATTGAAATATCGACATTAGATAGCTTTTATTTTAGATAGCTTAATAAAATTCTTAAATTCTTACACAGCCACAGCCACACAAAACAAGAGGTAAAGAATTTAGTGGTTTAGTTGTTTAAAACTTTGTTTTAATCCACCTCGATAGCCATGCGTGTAGAAGAAGAAAATATAAACCAACCAATGAAAGCAGTGAAAAGTAAGGAACCCCACAAAGAAAAATCGCATTAACTCCAGATGCAGTCAGGTGAATACAACCTAATCTAAAAATGTCTCGAATTTCTTTTCCGTAGACAAGCACATCAAATAAACTCATCTAAAAATAAATACGCCCAACTTCACGAATTACAGATCAAAGAGTCTTCATTTTCGCACAATTTCCATACTAAAAAATATATGTATGTGTATGAGACGGCGCTTATCTCAATTGTACATACAAAATTTTGGACATATTTGGTTAAAGGTTTCGTAAAACATGCGGAAAAATTCGTTAAAATATAGAAAATATTGTGATTAAAACTTAGAAAAAACAAATTGATAAATAAATGATCTGATTAATAAATGGTTGAAGTAGCGAAAAGCGGGCTGGCATTTGATGTATTTGAGAAAAACACCTATTTCATTTTATTGCTGGCGTTTCAAGTTTTTTTCTGAAATTCATCTTTATCCACCAGTCGCTAAACATCATAAAGTTCTGATCAATTAATTAATTGTACGTTTTATCTAAGCTCTGGTTGGAATAAAAAAGAAAGTGTCTTCAGTCAATTATTTCGATCCATTCGGACACAAACTCATCAGCTCATTCTTTCGATGTTACGATAGCTCAAATGGAGAGAGCAGCTGCGTTTTGAGCCGAAGGTCGTGGCTTCGAATCCCGCTCGTGACACCGGCTTTTTTATTTCAACGAAGACCTTAAATAAAAAGTACAATTAACTAAATTAATTCATACGGACAATTATGACTACTCAATGCTTGCTCACTTGCTATTAGTTTTAAAAGTTTGCTTTTACGTTTTTCAGTATAATTGTAACGATCTGCCCAAAAATATAAGATATAGAAACGTAAATATTAACAGTAGAGACAGTTATAAACAGTACTACATCTGCACAAAACTATTTTATTCACTATAGTAAAGGTTTGCGATATTTAGACACATATAATCCATACCTTATTTAGTTTCGATGCTGAAAACTACCACGTAATAATAAAAATGTGTGTTTAAAGGATTTAATATGTGTCACAATTAAAATTAGTTAAGAAATATTTTATTCGGGGAAATATTATACATTGGATTCTGTAACATTCTCCCAACCAGTTACTAGCCCCCTAGATGCCCTTTCATAAACGTTTGGGTCCAGGGACATAAAAATACCTTTACCTCATTTTCCAGTTAGGTAGGACGTGCCAACCGAGCTTCGTTATCACTTCCTTTGTCGTTCTGGCTATGAGTTCTCCCGCTATCTTGATTAAAAAATTTCCCCTTTTCTGTTCACGAGAACAAGTTGTTTCTGAGCAATGAGAGAGATACTTGTTGCCGTAGCTTGAGAAGAGTTTCTGCGGTGATGTTCTGGCCAACTGGCAAGAGTTTCTAGTTCACAATGCCGTACTTGACCAAACACAAAGGTGTTGTGAATATTTGACTGTGACAGCCACCTGGGACGACCTCCTGGTATTACCCAGAACAGGATCCATTTTTCTTCGCACATGACAATCTAGTCAAAAAACGTCTTTATTTTGTGTTGTGAAAGGAATGAAATGCATACAATGTCCTCGAGACATCTAAGACTGGTAATACCTCTCAGTGAGTGGCCCAGAAGAATTTTCTAAACTCCTTATTATGTCGGTAACCTCAACATCCACAACGAACTCCACATTGCTTTTGTGTGAGGTGATCCGATCCCTCTCCCAAATGCTAATAACAGATTTGAGCTGAGCTTAGATTAAGCGGTAAACAGTAAATAAAAAAATCCTACTGATCAGAACTACATATTCGCACCATAAGACGGTTTAGCGATGGGTAACCGAATTTCGACCAATCTTGCAGTCTTTCTACAAAACCTCCGGCAGAACCACTTCCTTAACTGAGCTGAGAATAGGATGCACCATCTACGCCATATCGACGGCATATTTGCCATACCTGACAATATCTCCACAGCAAAATTACGACGTCGATAACCTCAACATCCACAACGAATTCCAGATTGCTTTATTCTGAGGTGATCAGATTCCAAATGATACAGACCAAATTTTCGACTCCTTCTAACCCTACTGTCCAAGTGTTATCTACACTTTCCTATTCTATGAACCCACTATATCGCCATAAAGGACGATAGCTTGGAAACCTTCTCACCTTTAATCACTCATGTTGAGTTGCCGCGTTGATCTATTTCTCTTAACTGTGTCATCCTAGTGAAGTACTGTCGGGTGTCAAATGATTATAATATCTATTTTCGTACATATACACAGGGTACAATTAATTTTTTTCAATAAAAAATATAAAGAAAATAAAATCTGTTAATAGTACTGTCATAAACAGCTAAAAATGAAAAAACAATTACCTATTTCCATCAACCGACTGTAATTAATAAATAGTTAATAGTATTTTCTTTTTGAAAAAAAAAACTTCAAGATTACGGTTTTTCATTTAGCATAACGTCCCATGGAATAAGTTGCCTAAAGTAAGATTTATTTTTTCCCTAAGCAAATATTCGTCATCGACACGCTTCTTAGCTGGGTTCTTTTAATAAACAGTGATAATCACCACTATATAATAATAAACACACTTTTAGGACGTGACGTATTTTCGAATTTATTAATGAGAACACAGCTAAACCATTAACTCATACTGAAAATTATCCATTTTGGTCACCGTATTGGTCACGAAACATTGTTAGTTAGATGCTCTTTGTAATTAATTAAAGCATCTGTCTTCATAAGTGTGATGCATGGCAGAGTCGACGATCATACGATCAGTCCGTTTTAATTAAGTTGATAGCACCTAAGGGAAAATAAATTACCACAGTTCCATATTCGTTTAAGGAAGTGGTTCTTCTGGAGGTTTTGTAGAGACTGTAAGAATAGCCAAAATTCAGTGGCCCATCGATAAACTATCTTTTGGTGTGAATATGTAACTGATGAATTTTAAGTAGTTTTGATTAGTAGGATTTTTGAATTTACTGATTATTGTCTCTTTGCTGTAAACACTTAGTAGAGGGATCTGATCACATGACAGTAAGTTGTTTTGCAATGATCCAGATTTTGAGCCCTTAGCTCATCATCAGGTTGAAAGAGTTCTATCGTATAACCAAGTCTCTCGACATGAATTGCAAAAGTCAACTCGCCGATACCCCCGCCAACGCTACGTTCCAATATGAGGATTGTGTTTTAATGGCGCTTAATTCGAACATGCAAAAAGCGGGAATTATAATGCAAGTAAATATTATAACAGTAAATACTGTAATAAATTAATTATAAATTAGTGATTAAAGATAAAAAATTAGAATTATAGGTTAATATTATTAAATAATCAAAGAAATTATTAATTACAGAAATACAAAAAGATCCCACCTTAGAATTAAAAGCTAGAGTTCAAATATTTCAGTTTTATTCTCAGATGACCAATATGCTGTTAAAAAACTAATACCAATGAACCCGAAACCCCCAATGTTATACGGTACAGTCAAAATTCACAGGGAAAACAAGTCTATAAGACCAGTAGTGTCCTTTTATAATTCCCCATGCCATAAACTTGCATGTACAATTGACAAAATAATTAAAACTCACACCAATTTCAAACCTACATTCGATATTAACAATTCTTTAGAATTAATGAAAGAATTAAATAATATCTATATACCCAACAACAGTGTTTCAGTGTCATTTGACGTTACTAATTTATTCAAAAATTTCAACAATAAATTTTACGAAATGAAAGGGTTACCAATGGGGTCTCCATTATGCCCACTTGGTGCCAAAATATTCATGGATAATTTCGAAAAAAATCTTTTCAAATCAAAAAACAAATTAATTAAATCTGTTCATTTTTAGAAACACTATGCAGACGATATTTTATGCATATGGTCGGGAACATTAGAGGATCTCAAAGGATTCCTCCAAATATTTAATTCTCTACACCGTAATATAAATTTTACATTGGAAATTAACAAGATGGTTGTTTGAACTTTTTAGACCTAAAATTGTCCATAATAAACAACCTAATAGAAATTGACGTATATAGAAAACCCACAACTACAGACACTATGATAGCAGCGGACTCTTCCCACCCATGGTCCCAAAAGGCTGCTGGTTTCATTTGGCTCATAGACCGTATGCTAAAACTTCCATTGATACCTGCTAACTATAAGAAAGAATTAGAAACTATTAAAACCTTAGCAAAACAACAACAAGCAAAAGTTATCTAGAAATATTTATTGATAAGTTGCTGCTAGTTAAAAGAATAAAAAATTAACTTTAAAAGAACCAACAATAGGACTCAGCCACCCCACCATAAATGAATCATTAGATTTCCGTTGTTTGCAATACATTGGTGAAATATCGGAAAAGTTAGTAACATTTTTAAACGAGAAGGTTTTCGAATAGCTTTTAGAAGTACGGGTTCACTTAAAAACATCCTCTCAAAACCTAAAGACAAGGTAGACAAGTTGGTAAAAAGCGGGGTTTACCATCTTAATTGTAATGATTGTGTTATTAAATATATAAGACAAAGAGGTAGAGAATAAAACCGAGAGTAAAAGAACACTTGCCTAAATCGAACAAATTTTCGGAATTTAAGGACCATCTAAAAGAAACAAAACAAAATTTCAATTCAAATTTAAATACAACAGTGTTACATAGATTCAACAAAGGGAGAGAACTAGATTGGTTTGAGAAAGTTGAAATTAAAAAATGTAAAATTGAACGTGGAGATAAATGCATTAATAATATAATAGATTTTGATCTACCTCCCATTTTAAATATGTACATAAATAATATTAAACCTCCAAATAATTTAATCAATTATTTTAATTGTTATGTTTATAATAATTTAATAATATTAAGGTATTATTCTAAGTGTTTATCTTTTATCTTAAATCACTAATTTATAATTAATTTCTTACCATATTTACTATTATAATATTTACTTGTGTTATAATTCCCACTTTTTGCACGTTCGAATTGAGCGCCATTAAAAAACCAACTTCTTATTGGAACGTCGCGTTGGCGGGGGTATCAGCGGGTCCACTTTTGCAATTCATGTCGAGAGACGTGGTTGTAGAACTCCTTCAACCTGATGATGAGCTAAGGGCTCGAAATCCGGGTCATTGCAAAACAACTTACTGTGAGTAGGAACTATCTTTTAAAAAGGACTCATATTTTTATTCAAACTACATGTATTATTGCCGTTATATTAATTACAACATACTTATTTTAATATAAACCAAATTATATTAGTAAGGGTATTAATTTTGAGGTTAAAACGTTATAATTGTTAGTTTAGATCAAAATTAGATCAATTAGATCAAATATTCGTTAGTTTTTATTAAAAAAATTAATTTTAATGGTTTGGTAGAAAATTGAACAAACCACCGGAATATCATTTTTGATATAATGAATTTAACTTACAATTTATTATACGGTATTGCTCATAAAATTTAACTAACAATTTATTTCATGATTTTGCTCAGAAAATTACACCATTTTCGTTGAGTTGCGTCAGAACCGGACACTCATATTTTTTATAGTTTATTTGAAATTTTGTATATGTAATTTTGTCGTTATATTAATTACAACATGCTTATTTTAATGTCAACCAAATTAAACGAGATCAAATATTCATGAGTTGTTATAAAAATTGTTTAATTGTGATTGTTAGGCAGACAATTTATCGAAACACCGGAATAACTTTATTTAAAACAATTAAATCTAACTAACAATTTGTTACATGGTTGTGTTCATAAAATTTAGCTAACAGTTTATTACATGGTTTTGCTCAAAATAATGCATTAAGAACAAAAGAGGCGTTGCGATTGTGAGACACGCTGTGCGTCTGTACGTGGCGTGCGCTTGTCGTCGGATAGATGTGCACAGCCAACCAAAAAGTTCCAAGGCGTCGCGTAGCGTTCCATCGGTTAAGTGTGTTCCCCGCTTTAGATATCTTGAGGAAATCGTTGTTTAAAGCACAGGGGAGGTTCTCAGAATAGCCAAATTAAGAGAGGTATGGAGCAGCTGGATTAGGATGGATCGAGAAATTGGTGTGGAACCTTTGTAAGCGAACTCGGTTCGTTGAGGAAATTCTGGTTAATGACGTAGTAGGAGGTTGAGAATCGAATGGCTCAACGAAACTCGTCAGACCTTATTCTTTGCCCGCAGTGGTCGAAATAATTTTTTATATTTTGTTAGTTCAGTATTGACGGTAAAACAAAATCGATCCAAAGAATTAGTAGTTATCCAAGTTTTAGGTATTGTAGTATCTGAGTTAGTTGCTCCTTCTTGTTGACCTAAAGTGCATGGAAAAACAAATTTTCAATGAAATTGTACACTGTGTACATTTTTCTTCATTTGTACTCGTTTTTCAATTTTGCATAAGTCTTTGATAAGCGCAACGCCTTCTTGAATATTAAAAGTGGCGTGGATAGCTAGTTTTTAGACGGCAATTAAGACAGACCCTCAATTACGTTAGTTATATAGTAGATGTAAAGAAAGAATACCAAGTACTCTACCATCTGACAATTATTCACTCTTAAGTAAATTCTTTCTTATTTACATGCCATTTACGCAGTTGGTGGAAAACTCGTTATTCCTCCGCATATGATTTTTTTAAGTTGAACTATCTTTTTGTGAAGCATGTAGATGGATGGACCTAGTGCGGATTTAACATGTCTTTATCGACATGTAGACCACAATCCAGTCTACATATTGAGTCAGGGTATTAATTTCGAAGTTGAAACGTGATAATTCTTAGAATACGAAAACGTTTTCTATTTCTAAACTTGTGAGTTGGTATTTGTTGTTTTGAACAGTTTGTTAGTAATGTTTTCTTTACTGAATCAATTTTTATGGTTTTACAGATTATTTGCGCATCTTGACTTAAAATACAACTTATAATTAATAACTTTATGAAATAGTGTGTAAGATTTTAATAACATAAATTAACGCTTATTTAAAAATCGACAAGTCAATACATTGAACAAACATTCGGAAGATCATTCTTTATAAATCTGTTGTTTCTTCTTTCTTAAGACTGAAAATAGTACCTGTAAGTCGGATACGTGTTTTAATACTTCCTGTTGATGATAGATTATCAAAGATTGTACGACAACTTAAGAAAAAATATCTAAACGATGATAAAAAAATAAATTAAACTAAAGCTGTGCGTAATTCCTTACAAACTGACTGTGCAGTCAGAATTTTATGGAATAGTTTGTATTATTTAGGTTGTTATTTTTTCTCTCTTTTAAACTTTAACCGCAAAAATGAATTTAAACAAGGTAAAATATAGGCGTACCTTCCTTTTTATAATTGCTATTATAATCACTTGAATTTTGGCTAATCTCTAAATACGTTCATGAATATTCTTTTTCGAAGTTGGTAAAGTAAACAATTAATTGATGTCGCCCTACGCTTTCAGCACTTGAAATAACTTTGTTATAATGCAGAAATGGAGACGGGTAGTTTTTTTTCGGTTTGAATAACAAATCCCTGGCTCAAACGGAACGGATAAAATCCATCACCTACCATTATAAGGTAGATCTTCCATTTTTATTTCCTTACTAGGAATTGCTTCCGTGTTGGAACATATTTTTTTAGTATATTATGAAAAAGTCAGATTTACCTAAATCATTCTTCACATTCCAATAAATTAAAAAAAAATCCTAAAATCTAATATGGAACATTTAGCAATGCAAACTATCACATACATTTTTTTCAGTTACTCTTTATTAATAGAAAAATCTTTTCAAAAAAAAGTTTTGCAGATTGTTGTATAATGCATGGCTTCAATTTAAAAGCCATGGCATATTAATAAAAAGAATAGAGATAAACTACGGTGTAAAAAAACGAGCCAGATAAATCAAGACATTCGTGTTCGTTGCGGTTATTTGGTTGGAGATAAAACAAGCAGCAATTGTGCCCCACAGTCGTTATTCAATTTTGATTGCAATTGTGCAGGCTGGAAACTAAATCTGTCTAGTTTTACCGTATGAAATAAATAAAAAATCATGTAAAAGTAATGACAATTTTGTTGTTATATAACGATCGTTTTGGTGTTTAGATTATAACTACAAATGATTATTAAATTAATAGTTTAAATAGTTTAAAGATATCTTTTGAATAACCTTAAGCTACAATCTCCATCAATTTGTGAAAATTTTGTCTAACCAAATCTCAATGCTTATTGCACAAAATCTAGTTTTATAAGATGAAATCAATAGGCATTGGGAAAAAAAACGTTGTCATCGTGTAAAATAAAATTAAGATATCAACATATAAAAAATATCATTGGGTGCGTTTTTTATACTCATACTCAGCAAGTAGGTTATAGACATAATTTTAATAGAAATTTGTTTGGTGGTAGTAGACCTACAAATATAAGAGACTAAGAGAGAAAAATATTTTAAGTAATTTTTTTTAATCATATTTTCTATATCGCTATATCATTGTTATTATGTATATCAAATTTTTTTAATGACCTTATGTACTTTACATATTAGCCATGAGTGTTATTAGTCATATGTGATGTCTATTCTTGGGTGGGAATCAAATCCATCACCTCGGGATTTACAATCCGAGAGTCTATATACTCTCACCAGTCGGCTCCCGCGGTCCTCTATATATCAGTTATTTGCACAGAATAAGAAACAAATTAATAAAAACAAATTCAACAAGGGTTCTTGTATACAAAATGTTGCAAACAGCAAAAGAAGTAAAGTAAGTAAAAAACTTAGTTTTGAAACAAAAATCAACTCGGATTCGTTTTAAGTTCACTGCAAAACTATTCAATAGATACAGTCCTGGAAATAAAATAAATAAATATATTTTTTTTTAATTTGTTACGGCCATTTTTTTGTGATATCCGGTGTTTCACGTAAAATGTATAATTCTGAATTTTATCCAAGACCAACGTTATTACCACCATTGGAAAGGACAATAACCTTTGTTGAAGGTTCGTGAACAATTTTTAGGTTTGATGCCATGATGAATGAGAAAAATAAGGCTGAATTGAACCAAATCTCTTCAGTCGTTTTATTTTAGATTTTTCTTTTTATCCTATTCTAATGTATTTGCAGAGGATACTTTGAGGCAATTATGTGTAGTTTATAAAATTCTAAATTCACCTAAAGGTTCTTATGGATCGTTTGGGTCCTTTCAATGTTATTCAATGTTTTTATGATTCTCGTAAAGGTATTTGGATGACGAACAATTTCAGACGGATATTTAAGAGTGCATAAAAAGAATATCCACTGTTTCCTTCTTTCAGAAAATTTAACTACTTTGCTAAGACGCTATGTTACCCCCCCCCAAAAAAAATCTGTCAGTGGTTTTTGAGGATGCAAAAAAAGAATATCCACTTGGTTCCTTGCTAAAAAAATTAAAAAATATCTAACCTACTTTGCTTTGGAGCTAAATATAATTGTTTATTTATGACCTAGCGACGTTGCAAAGTTGATATGTTATATTTTTTAAAGCTAGATACCAAGTGTCATTATCTGTAGTTTATTAGGTCCTATACCCTTGGACTTGGGGAACAGTTGAAATCTTTAAAAGATATGTACATTTTTATGATGTTCGGAAAGGGATCGGCGGCGGATGACGAAAATTTTGATAGAAAATTTTTAGATCTACTAAGTCGCTATCTATCATTTTGAATTTTTGACCGACCGTATTAGGAGAGTAGGTTAAAAAAAATTTACAAGACACAATATTCATATTCGTTTACTGCACTCCCAAAAACCACTGAATACAATTTTTTTGGAAAACTCAAAAAATATTTTTCTTTCATCAAATGTTCATGTTCAATTTTTTTTTTTTTTTGAAAATAACAAAACAAATCGATAAATTTGATACGAAGGCACTATTCTACTCGAATAGTGGATTCAGGGGTTTAGAACAAAAATCTAGAAAAAATAAAGATGCTCATTTATGCCGACTTACAATAGATTAAAACCTCACAACATTTAAGTCCTGCCAAACTGTAGGTCTATATCGCCGTTTATTCGCGTAATGGGAGTCACCGACATTCACCAAAGTTATACAGTGTGTTCGAATGAATATGTCTTTTATATGTCGCCCAATATTGATCGATGATGTTGAATTACCCCAAATGATCACATGCCAATGCATAAATACGATTTAAAAACCCTCTGATCCCTATTTTTTTACCAATCTTTCCCAAGACAAACACCATATAAAAAGGTCATCATTACTGAGTTTTATAAAATTAACTGTGTAAGCAGCTAAAAGCCAAGTGTCTCAACCGGATGTTTGTTAAGGAGTGTTATTTATGCCTGTTCTAGACAAGCGGAATTCGGCTGAATAGACGAAGCGCGCAAATATTCTCTTACTTCAGCGTGGCACAAAGGGACGGGAAAGACGAACTATGAGACGGTATACCTCATCGGGATTTAGGCTCATCACGGGGTAAATTCCATTTTACGAAAAAGATTTCGAATCTTTTTTCTCGAATCTTATTGCTTTAATTGATTGCAATGAAATTTAAATAATAAATTCCCAGTTTTGATTCATCGGACAGTTTGTGTTTGACACAGAAATAGCCGGTAAAGAAGAAATTAGCGTATTTCCGTATTTTCCCAGCATATACCCCTGATGTGACGACATCTGGACAATTTTCCATTCCTCTCAATGAAGGAAACAATGAGAAAAATATAATTACGACATTTACGATGGTATTGATTTATTCCGGTTATACACAAACATCCAAATTAAAATATTTAAGAAGAAATTAGTGCCATTTAATTAATTTTCGTAATTCGTATGCTTCATTTTTAGTTTGATCAATGAGCATAGAAACACAGCATTGCTCAATTCCAACTTAACAAAAGCAAAGCTCAAATGCAGAAAAGAGCCAAATTTAAAAAAAATTGCTGGAACCAAATATGATTATGATAAATACCATTTCCCTATAAACCCTCTTTAATATTTTTAGTTATCTATCTAAAACTCTATCAAATGGAAGCAAAAAAAAGCACTTGCTGGTCATAAATGGGCATGGTAACAGGAGAGATTTGGCGGCTCAATCACGATGAAAACTAAACAACAGCTAAACTCTACGACAGTCAGCCCGTTTATGGTGCACTATTTCTAACCAACATAGCTAAATTTTAAATTGAATTTGAAAGACACAAAGAACGGGGAATTTATGTTCCCTGAGCTGACTATAACTCAAAACCCGTGAAAAAAGCTCAAAAGCATTTAAAAGAAATGTTTAATCGCCATAAATGGTATAGGCATTTTTAACATTAGCCAATAAAACTATAATAATTTTGAGGCCTAAAATTTCAGTGGGGCCGGTAGGAATCAAACCCATGAACGTGGTTCTAGTAGCCAAGAGTCTCCCTCACCACTGATCTACTATGCATACAGCTTCATGTATGTTATTTTGTAAAAATTAGTAATAAAAATAATGTAAACAATACTTGTGGGAACGTATTTATATTTCCCGTAGGATTTTTTCATTAATTTTGAAGGAAATTCATCGCCACATAATGAACATTGTTTCCCGGCATGGAATTGCATCGTAAAACGTTATTTTTCTTACATTAATAATACTTTTTATAGCGAGTATTTATTTCCAGTTGAGAAGACTGAGAAATGTTCATAGATTTCTACAGGCGTCACGTTATATTTTTGAGCCATTCATCTCACGCTTAGGAATTATTGGTCTCCAGTTGGGTGAATGGCTCTGACAGACATGTCACTGCTCATATCCTCCGAGATTTACACTAGAAATAAAATTTTACGCCGTGCCATTAAAAAAAAACACGAGGCATTGCGTTGTCAAGATAGAAAACGAGAATTATTTATACAGGGTGTTCTTTTTAGATGGTGTGGCTGAATTTCTTGCGAACCAAGGACGCTATAAAATAAATAAATATTACGATTACGAATAGGTACTTTTATAAAATTTATTTACTTCCAGGAATTAAGATTTCCTCTCATAATGTGCGTGTGACAAACATTGCCAGAATGTAAAAAATTAAGGCAATTAACGTTTACTTTAGTGAAAAAGCAAATTATTGGAATTAACAACAAAACAAGCGAAATGAGTTTTTTCAAACTGGCGAAAGCATTGCTGCAATTAGAGAGGGCCAAACTCAACGAAGTGGTAGGACTACTATCCGGTCACTGGCATCTGAGAAAACATCTATACAACGATGATCCCATTTGCAGATTATGTAATGAGGAGCCGCCCATATTATCTTCGAATGTGAAGCTCAATGGAGATTTAACCTAACATATGGAAAAAATTTAGGGAGTCAAATTGCAGCAGCGACAGTCAATGTCCTGTTACTTCTAAGAAGAAGGATTGAGTCTATTGTACTGAACTAAGGAACTAGGAAGGTACAATAAGACAAAAGGCTGCAATGTCTGGGGAACGCAAACCTCGCTTCCTAATATCCTTTTTACCATACCATACCTGTACAAGCAAGACGAATTTACCTAGGGAAGAAAGAAGAAAAACTAGTGTATTTGAACAAATATTTACATATGTACAGATTGCAACCTGACTCTCCTACATTTGCGTTAGAAGTGCGAAAGACACTGGGCTTTATAACCTTCTACAACCTTAATATTGTAATCATTTTCTATTGTTTAGCCTGTTACTGCGTTTAGCGGGGAAAACTGATTATAAAAAAAAACCCACTGTAAAAAAAACCCGCTGTAATTTACCTAGGGTATTATCATCGCTTTATCGTGGTTTAAATTGAACATTTATGTGTGTAATTTCAATGAACGGTTATCAGAAAATCTGACCAACATTTCAGAGATGAATAAAATTACTACATTGTTTTTTTTTGCGGAGAAAAAAGGTATTAATTGCATATGGATTTGTGAACAGTAAGTGAAAAGACATGTTTTATTGTGACCGAACGATGTAAGTTTCCTATCTACCAAACAGTAGTGTTTAAAACGTTCTTTATTTATGTACTAATCAGACAAATCCTTTTATAAAAAATAATGATTAAAAATGCAATTTTATTTATTGTAATATTAATTAGAGGAATTAATATTTAAGGAAAATACTCTGACGGACATAAAAATATACAAAAATGAAACTTATTTTTGTCCCTAGGAAGTTAGCAATAAAAGTAATAAAAATAACAATTCCTCAGAAAGTAGCCATGCAATGCAAAGGCAAACGCTTATTAAGTACTTAAAAAGAGTTAGCATGACGGAGATGGATATTCTTATCATTAAATATGACCAATTAATGGAAAAAAACTGAAAAATGCAGTCAGTATGCTTCTGACTAAACATAATTTCAACGATCTTAGTTTAAAAAATTGACGGAACGATAAAAGGAAATAAATTATTTTAAAAAAATGTTCTTCACTCTGAAAGAAAAAATAGTCAGATCATTAAAACATTAGTTGGTATGATTGTGAAATTAAAGGCAAGAAACATCCTAATTTGGTGGATCGATTAAAAGGAAGAGGAGGGGCCGGAAAAAACAAACAGTAGATGAAATGTGCCAAACAATTGTTAAAGTTCAGGTCGGCGTAGAGAGAGCATACAGAATCGGTCCTAAAAGTCGAGGGCGGTGGCCTATTATTGTATCGTTTATGCTGATCTCGCATATCTACGTAGTTCAATCCAAAACGTTTTTTACGAAAGTAAGAAACAGTATGTGAGCTGATTTTTTCACAAAATTCTCTCCTCTTCGTGATAAAATTATTAAACGTGGACAAGTGAAAAAAAAAAACGATTTCCTAAGCCTATAACTGATTTTGAAAATTTTTCGAAACCAAAGATTTTAGTTGATAACTAAGCACCTAACTAGCATGTGAAATCTGTCATGATGAGGTTAATTGGCTAAAAGCTCATGATTTTAATTTTGAAATCGGGCATTATTGCAAGCTTTTGGAAAACATATTCTTGATAATTCAACCATCAATATGTAAATGAGTTATGACAAATGCAATGTTTTGTATTCATTAATCTTTCTACTTAAATATGTAAATTATTGTCATTGGAGCGATTCAATAATAAACGCATCTATGACCGTGGACCTGAAAACACAATAAAATAATTTGAAATGTAAATATCTAGATAGAGTTTATAACAAAGGAATGAATCATAATTTAGGAAAAACGGTGAATCTGTATTTGAATTTAAATTGTATATTCAGTCAGTGAATTTAATAACTTAATAATAATCTCTTATGGATTTATAATAAAAATGAATATATGAAAAAAGGTTCGGAGTTTAATGCACGTACAGACAAACACGATCACCTTCTTTGTTTCTCTCTCTCTCTCTCTCTCTCTCTCTCTCTCTCTCTCTCTCTCTCTCTCTCTCTCTCTCTCTCTCTCTCTCCCCTACTCTTTCTTTTTTCACTAACCCTCCTACTCTATTTTTTTATTCTCCTTCTCAAACACTCTTTCTTGATGCCTCGCTCATCCCTTCTTTCTTTCACTCCATCTCTCGATCTCTTTCCCCCAATTCTTTCTCATTCTCTCTCCCCTTCTTTCTTACTCTTTATATTTCTCTCTCAAATTCTTAGTCTTGATTTTTTTAACATTCACTTCCCTCTTACCATCTCACTATATCCCTCCTTTTTCTATCCTACTTTATGTCTCATACTCACTCTTTTCTTTCGCTCTCTCTCACTCAGTCTCTCATTCTCTCTCCCTTTCCATTCTCCTTTCTCACTTAACCATTCCCTCTTTGGTCGACGCTGTTTCTCATATTCTGATTCTCATCCCCTATCTTGTATCTTTCGTCGCATGAATATTTCAAAATTGAAAAAACTATAATTTTTTTCACGCAGTCCACCAAAAAAATTATTATTGATGTAAATCCCAAACTTCCTCATTTACTCCGCGGATCTAGACATGTCCCCAATATTCACTTGGATACATCTAATTCTCTCAAAATGAGCGCCTTTGGGGGAAAAATATTTTCGTAAACCTTTTACCCTTTTTTTAAATAAAAAAGGGTGGTATGGTACGATATAAATATTACGTCAAAATATCAAGCTGTGTTCTAATCTTAATTTTTGCACATTTGGTAGAAAGAAAAACAAGACTTCAAATTATTGCTTTCGCTTTCATGTTAATGGATGATTGAGGCGATAAATATAAAACAAATTTTCAAGAAAATAGGAGTTTAGCATTTAAAAATTGTAATTTTATTAAATAAATTTATTACTACTTATGCAATTTCCACAGCAGAATTTCACATTTAGGCAAATTATTTTTTTATATATACATAATTTGCAAAACTCATAAAGTTTTAAAAACCGCAGCTCCGCATTCATTTGGAAATGTTGAAAAGTTTGCTCGTAAATTTAACACCGGCGTTGGGAAGAAGTTTACTTCGAACTTTCACGCGTCATCCGAGCTTAGCTTTTGCGTTGGTGATGAGACCCGGCCTGCAAAACGTGCTTCCTTGTATGCAGTGTAAACAACAAAATTCATTCCAGCGTCATAGGATTGCTCGAGCGTAAGACCGGGGCCTGAGGATGAGTTGGTTGTTGTCAACCCTTGAGATAAAACGTATTTAAATTTGTAGATATTGATCATGTAACGTACATGTGCTATAAACTGGATAAAAATTCAAAACAGGAAATTTATTGCGTACTGATTTGTGAATAACCGACTAGCCAAGCGATTGAGTTATTATTTTATATATTATGAGACTCTAGATCACGTTTCATTTACACTCATTCACACAATCAGAAACGGAATAGATGTTGTGTGTAATTAACGTTTTAACCAACCAACACCTACAGCCAGTGTGGACGATCTTTTCAAAAGATTTCCTGAATTTCTGTTTGTTTATCTTTAAAGTGAATTGATTATTTACAAAATATGGTCACACCTTTGGTGTTTGTAAGGAACGGCAATCGCTATTTGGCATTTATTGGGTTGTCCGGAAAATAATGCAGGATTTTAAGTTTTCATTAAAAAAAATCTATATAAAATATTCTGTTTACGTTTACAGGATTACTCATTTGTATGAATGTCAACACTTATTAATCCTCTTCCAAATGATATTGTTTGTTTACCTCTGTAGCATTCCGCTACTTGGAAATAATTCAGTCATCCTTATAATGTCAAAGCGAGAATTTCGTACGATTTTCTTTTACGAGTTTAAACTCGGCCGAAGCGGAGCCCAAACGGCTAGAAACATTAACCAAGTCTGGGGCGAGGGTTGTGTTAATGAGTGCACTGTGCAAAGGTGGTTTAAAAAATTTCGGGAGGGAGATTTCAGCCTTGAAGATGAAGAAGGTCGTGGAAGGCCTTCCTCTCTTAATGATGATGTTCTGCGATCAGTGGTGGGTGCAGAGCAACTCAAAGTCAGTAAAACGACCGTCGCTGACCACCTCAAGGCGATTGGAAAAGTGAAAAAACTCGAAAATTGGGTTCCATACTCATTAAACGATCGCCAAAAAAATCAGCGCTTTGATGTTTGTGCATCACTTCTTTGTCGAAACAAAAATGACCCATTTCTGGCCAGAATTGTTACATGTGACGAAAAGTGGATTCTCTACGATAACACTAGACGTTCTGGACAGTGGCTCGACAAAGGAGAAGCTCCAATACATTTTCCAAAGCCCCCAACTCATCAAAAAAAGGTAATGGTTACGGTATGGTGGGCTTCATTTGGTTTAATACACTACAGCTTCTTAAATCCTGGCGAAACCATCAATGCTGAATCATACTGTAACCAAATTAATACCATGCATCAGAAATTGGCAGTAATGAAGCCCTCTTTGGTCAATCGGAAAGGGCCCATTTTGTTGCATGACAACGCTCGACCATATGTGTCACGTGTAACGTCACAAAAATTATTGGAGCTTGGCTATGAAACTTTGCCTCACCCACCCTACTCTCCGGACCTCTCGCCTACTGACTACCATTTTTTTAGACACCTGGACCACTACTTACAACACATAATATTCAAAAATCAAACGGAACTGGAAAATGCATTTATTGACTTTATCAATTCTAAAAATTCTGAATTCTACTCAGACGGAATTAATAAGTTACCAACACGTTGGGAGAAATGTATTGAGAGTATGGGAAATTATTTTGATTAAAGAACATTGCTTTAAAGTAACTAGTTTCTTTTTTTTTGTTTAATACCAAAATCCTGCATTATTTTCCGGACAACCCAATAAAAACATGAAATTCATAAAACAAATATCGAACTAGATACGTGTAGATTAAATTATTTTTGACATTCATGACCAACCGAGATAAAGTAAAATATTAGTAAAATCCAATTTTTTTTTTTTAATAAACGTGGCAGATAGTGATATTTCATCCTAAATTAGAAACGAACAAGAAATAATTTCTTTCTTTGCAAATTACACTCACACGAACTATGACTGGTTTAGTTTCCCCCCGTTTTGAACATGTGTCAAGAATAAACGGTTGCATATAATTAAACTCTGTTGTTTAACTTCAGAGCACGTCGCGTGGAATGTGGGTTTCAGGTTATTTTTACGAATTTAAGGGGACAGTTTTTTTTGGGGGGGTGCTCAAATTTAGACTTTCGTCATAATTTTCATGAATAAATGATGAACAAAAAAAAGGAGTACAATAATTATAAATTACAATTGTTTTACTTTTTATTACTACAATAAATTTCTTATTTAGACGCTTTCCTTTGTATTGTATAAAATTGTAAGTAGATATGATTATTTGTTGTTTCTATAAGATATAGAAATATTGTTGCATACGATAAAAATAAGGTATCAGCAATGATAAATTTTCAGTATATTTCAATTAATTAATCTGTATTTAAGGTATTGGTTGAGATAAAAAAGGAGGGAAAATTGAGAGAGAGAGAGAGAGAGAGAGAGAGAGAGAGAGAGTGAGGGTTTGAAAGAGTTTGTGTAAGTACTTATTCATTGGTAACTTCATATTATTTCACTTGTTCTTAAACAAACATTTTGCTTCCTCAACGTTATAGAACAATTGTTGTTATACTCGCAAAGGAGGCAGCGCTATCGGAAAGACCCAAAAAACATATTTAAGCCTCTCACATTATATCGCATAATAGGAAGAAACGATGATGGTAATTATTATGTTATTATGTACATAATATATATGTAGATTAACTTTTTGTAAATAATGGTTCTACTCACAGATTTGTTGTTTATCATGAACCAGATTTCAATGTTTAAACGTTCTTTATTAGTTCAAGGAGTAGCAAACACATCTCTCAACAAGAATAAGAGTGAACCCGCCGATCCACCGACAACGCGAAGTTTCAATGAGGAGCTGGTTTTTGTTGCCGCTTAATTTTTAAACTAAATATTAATCTAATACATTTTGTAAGAAAATTATTTACATTAGTTTTAAATTTGTATGTCAAACATTATTTAGGTACGTGTTTGAAATAGGAGGTAAATCAAAATCCATTATACTATTTATGCATTTATCTATATGTTCAATTGTATATTTTTTATTGCAAATTTCTCAAACCATCATGTTCCCTCGATTCCTTGAAAGTTCATTGTTGTATTTAAATTTAAATTATGTTTTGTTTCATTAGATGGTTCTTAAATTCAGAAAATATGTTCGATTTAGGGAAGTTTTCTTTAATGCTCGTTTTAATTTCTCTGCCCCTTTCGCCTATATATTTAAAATCGCAATCATTACAATTAAATTGGTAAACCCCGCTTTTTGTCTCTCGGTTTTGACAAGGGAAGCTATAAAGTACAGAATACATTTAATATCAACCAACCAGGTAAGTTTATTGGATAGCTGTACTGTCCTGACCTTCTTAAAAAACGAAAGTTTCCGAGGATTTCATAATTCAAGAGATCAAAACCATTATGCTATCTTCTAGGAGTCATATTGTTATTCCTCATCCCTGGGTTAAAGTTCACATCAGCACCATTTGCCACAGTCGGGTTGTTAAACTCGCAAAGGAGGCAGCGCTATCGGAAAGACCCAAAAAACATATTTAAGCCTCTCACATTATATCGCATAATAGGAATTATTATAATTTCATTATTGCGCAAGAAATGGAAAAACGAATACGAGATATAAACCAAAAGCAAAGGCCACTGGTTTTCTATCTCTCAACCAACCATACAGTCTAAACCGTGGTTTTGAAATTTTAAACGAAACAAAATATTCTTTACCTCTACATGTAAATTGAGATTCAACCACGATAGACTCACATCTCCTCTACATAAGATAAGGGGTTCTACCATCCAGAAAATGTCAGTTCGACGATGACTCACGGCGGATGCAAACCACATCATGGCCGTTGATGTCTTCCGGAACGGAACATTTTCAAAGCTCTCAAGAAATACTAAATCCCTTTCCCTAGCTCTAAAAATAATCTATCAACTATTAGCCAATTCGAAATACTTCGAAGTTCTCGACTACAACACAAAATAGACTGCATTGCAAGCCGTGTTGCCTTATTACGCACAGTTACATTTTGCTTTGCTTTCATTGCTAACTTATTTATTTCGTTATAATTTATTTTGTTTCTCCACGTTAAAGGTAATACAATACTTTGGAAGACAGTTAAGAGTGCTTCTAGCATGGAAAGAGGCACGAAGAGAAAGAAGCTAAATGTCGAAGAAAAACAAAACAGTGAGTACACTGTCAAAATTGAAAACCAGTAAGTCGGAAATAGAATCGAACATAAATCAAAATCATGATAAAAATTCCACCGCAGTTCCACCAATTTAGACTATGTAGAATCATAAAACAAATAAACTATCTATAACATACATAAAACGCACAAAACATATAATACAACGTACAAAACACTCCACATATCCAACAATTCTACATACGCTAAATCTTCAATAATTTATCTCTCCATTCCCTAATATCACGTCTATAATAATCCTGAAAGGCTAACCAGGCCCGAACGACAAACCCTTTTTTCCATTGTCGGTCCGTTTCACCTGAAAGAAGCCGACTCATAGAAAAATGAATTTGTATTCCTACTATCGATCAAAATCAAACGTATATAAACAAAAACAGTAAAATCTCACTGAAACTCTCAACGCGACTCCCAACAGTGACACATCTGTACAGAAAACACATACTTTGAGGGAGTAAAAATGCTTTGATTAAACCTAAGATGTATATTGTGTACATCATTGTATAAATTCATAGTCATATCTTATAAGTATTTGTATAATTTCAACAATGATTATAAATCCCAGGACCTGAAGATGATCTCAATAAAGATCGAAACGTTGGCACGATAAAGAAATGTTTTTCTTAACCTACATTCCACTAGGCTGTGTCTCACGATCTCTAAATAATCATTAATTACTGGTCACTAAATACTACAAAAAAGATTTAACGTTGGTCAATTCTTGGCAGAAAATAAATTAAAAAATAAATATTTAAAAGTAAATAATAATAATAATGGCCACTAGACTGTCTTATGTTGGTTTTTTAATGTATTACTTTCTGCAGGTTCTGAAAAGAGAAACGGACTAGCCCCAGCCCTTCTGGGCGCAGCGATAACAGAAAAGAAAATGTCGTTTCTACTGCCCCTTCACAACTGGCCCAAACACAAGAACACAAAAGATATGGACTACTCAGACACCTACTTGGACCAAAATCAAAACTAAGCATACATAACAACCTAACCGCTTGCAAAACACTCATCAGACCTTTTTCGACCTACGGCGTCAGCTGTGGGGCTCAGCCAAATCATCCAATATCCAACGAATTCAATCTTTTCAATCAAAAGTTCTCCGCTGTATCATCAATGCTCCCTTCTATGTCACCAATCAAACGATCCATAAAGATCTTATCCGAACACGCTTCTTCACATTCCACTCTAAACTGTCCCTCCACCCTAAACCACTAGCCTTAACTCTTTCCTCAACCTCTCACCATTACAATCCTCCGCACCGTTTAAAATGACGATGGCCTCGTTAATGGTCGTGACCTTCTATCTAACCCACCGAATTAACTTTAACCCCCCGCAAATGTTGTCACAAATCTCAAAAGGAAATTTGTGCACAGCTGGTTTAAAAGATATACCCCTGGCTGTTATATTCAGGGCATTTGAAGGGAGCACTACGTCTGCATTGCGTTTTATTTCCTGTCATTCAGGGAGTTCAGGGCTCCTTTGCGGTAAGGCCTTTCACTAAATTCAAGAATATTCATGAATATTGCAAGAGTCATGGGCAAAGCAAGTGGCGCCTGGAAGCTGTCCAAGAAGAAAATTGTTCTTGGAATATGTACCAGTGAACGTTAACTGCACATCAAGCCCTATTGGCAGAAAACAAAAAGTTAATTAATCTGTAATAAAACAATCCTCTTTTGAGGGGTGCATGATTTACCACTACTAGGTGGAGAACTGCAAGAAGGGATTTTTGAAGACTTAATTCGTTTGCAAATAGATTCTGGATACACTGAGTTGAAGCGCCTCACACTTGATGCCAAAAATGCAACTTATAAATCTCCAAGAATTCAAAATGAACTAATTGATCTGTGTGAAAGTGTGGTGACAAAGAACACGAAAAATATCGCTCTAATCCTCCTGCTGCCACCAATGAAGATTATTGGATGACCGTTATTGTTATCCCTTATCTCGACTAATTCTTATTTTCCTTGGAGAACAGATTCTCTGAGGTTAACACTCCAGCCTTCTCTCTTTCATTATCTTAAGTTTTCATTTAAAGAATTAGAAGAAAAAATCTCTAAGTTCGATGATTTTTATGAGTTGAGGGATCTTCAATCTTAGGCTGCACTTTGGAACAACAATTAGAAGGAGAAAAGAATTGATGATGAAGTGCTAGAAAAGTTGGAAATGTGAGAAGTAATTCAAGAGACATCCTCATTATTTCTATCGATACAAAAAGTTTTTCTCATATCAGTAGCTTGGCCTTGTTCTACGAGGACGATTGAGCGATCCTTCAGCACCTTGAGACGAATAAAAACATGGACAACACTTACGATGACTAAACGGTTGAACGGACTTTGCCTTTTCAGTATTCATAGAAAATTGGTTTCAGACAAGAAAGGAGAAATTGAGTCAGCAGTGTAGACCAAATTTTCAGAAAATTCACATCGAATCTCCCTTAGTATGTTACGACCTCAACTCGGAAATAAGTGGTAAAACTAATGTTTTTTAATGTTACTAATCTCCATGTATGTTACTAATGTTAGTAAAACTAATGTTTACTATAAAAATTTTTTTATATTTTTATAGTAGGTATTGTAAGACATTAGGAGTTATTCCAAATAATATGAATCTGATTATGATTGTATTTTAGTTTGTTATATATTTACGGTTTTGTAAATATCGTAACCGTTTATTTAAAAATATATGAAAGCTCCTTTTCGCCAGAAACCAGCAAAATGGCGCCAGCGGCCACCTCCGGAGATAGCAAGTTGAAATTATAAACAAAGGGAATTGCGTGTTTCAGCGCCAACGGGAAGGATGATTCCTGATTGATTTAGAGATGAATGAATGTAGAAATAATTAAATTTAAGGTATAAAGAATTGAAGACTCCCTGTTTGAGAAGATCTCTGAAGTTTCACGATGAATGATGCTGATCAGGAAGATCTGAAGGGGATATGAGATTTAGCTTGTTGATGAATAGGCCAGTGCACCGGCCTTACTTCAGTAGATGCGATGACGATGGATGCAATCCGAGTGGCGATGCCAGTGGGAGGTGATGAAGGAGACTTTCCGGGGATTATGCTGGTTGTAGGATGATAGATGTAGGCAATAGAAAGGCAGAAGGCTGGAGCAAGATCGGAATAAAATGGAGATATTGAAGAAAGAGGGCGATAAAAGCTTTGTGACTGCGCGGTCCGGAGGTAGGATCCGACGCGGCGTTGCAAGAGTTAGGCGATGCGAAAGTCAAGCGGGATGATATTCGTATGGCGATAAATGAATGATTTAAAGGCGATATCAAAGACAATCTTACACGGCAATGAATTACAAACTGTTGTGCAACACTTTGGCAGAGACAAGTCACAGGGAGTTGTGTAAGAATAAAAAAGACCGAGAAAGAGGGTTTCTGATGAAAGTGGAGGGAAGAGGGCTGGTAATGGCGCACTTTGAAGGAAAGGAGTTGGACATAGGGGGTAGGTACAGTCACGATGCGGCGTTTTGCTAATGGCGACACGCCCGAACATCCCGCTGCCCATGACCGAATGGTCATTATTGAGTTGGAAGAGGACCAAGTTTGACAAGTGGTCTGGAGATGATGCCTTTGTTGGTGGCAATTTAGGCGACTCTAGCGATGCCGTCGCGTCCGGCGAAGGTGCGAGTGATGAGACCTAAAGCCCAAGATAGGAGAAGGGTAGCCATTTTGACCTCTGCTGAAGAGGGTGAAGATATTCTACCTTCCACCTTTTCCAAAAATCATCGTGTATGCGTTGAACGAGTTGCAAACGGGCGAATGCCGGCAGTATTAGGGGTAGGTGATGAATTGAATTGGCGTTGAATTAAGATGTGTCCAGGAGTTAAGGCGTTCAAATCAGTTGGGTCGGAGGATGTTAGGCACAACGGGCGAGAGTTGAGGACATCTCCGATCTGGGTAATCATCGTGATGAATTCTTCACAAGTGAGGAGTTGAGTTCTGACAACTCGACTTGGTGGATTTGACGGACGCTTCCCAAAGTCCACCAAAATGAGGACCTGCTGGAGGTATGAAACAGTTCCCAAAAACTACCATTTTTTTTATATTCATTAAAACTTGTTTATTGTGATATTTCAAGAAAAACCTTTGTTTGGTCTATTATAGAATTATATTTTGAGGCTAGTACTATATATTTATTACATTTTATTTTGAATAATCTCTATTAAAAAGTTTATTAAAAAGTCTATTAAAAGTTCAAAATGGTTAGGAAGTTCGCTAACAAGCCTAAACAATGGTGACTTCTAATTCTAATTACATACATACCTATCTGCCCTCCCCCCCTAACGAGGATCCAGCGTACGCCCTTGGGAACAGTTGAAACATCTTGTGACGGAAAAATGATCTTTAACTTGACAAATGTTCCATTTAAGTTTAATGGCTTTCGTGATCATCGTTATACGTGAGATACGATCAACTTTAATTACCATATGTCTTGTCCCGAACTTGTTATTAAATTTAGGCTTTATGACAGTTTTGAGATCAACCAGGCTCTCTCGACCGATTATCACAGGATTTTGTTTTTTAATTATCTCCAAGAAATTTTCCTTGTTCATTTCAATGAGAAAGTCCAAAACAATTAAACGCGGATTGTGTTTTTTCTGAATTTCAGTTGAAAGCTCTTCCTTGCAAAGTTTATTAATTTCTGAGCAAATTTTATTTACATCTCCTTCTGAATCAGCTTATATTAACACGCCGCCGTTTGAAATCTAAACCATTTTTCTGATTCGGACAATCAGATGACTTGGGTAATTTTACTTTTAATTAAATCGCAAGTTGTGTCTGAGTTTTTACTTCCTTATTTTTAGGTTCGACGACAGCGTTGTAGATATGATGACATTTATGATCTTGTTCACATAGATTGGTTGTGAACTTGTTTCAGAAAGTTTCCGCTGAATGCTTTTATTTTTCATCTCGTTGAACAATTTCATTAAGTCGCTAATAACCGATCTCAACTTATCTTTCGTTTCATATTTAAATAACGGCATGTGTCGGTCACTGATTTTAAAAATTCGAGAGACCGACCGAAACTACCATACGCACACGTCACTATCTTACAAAAAATCATTAATGCAGTTGTTAACAAATGTAAATGTCCAACAGTACAATTATTTCCCTTGCAGAGTAGTAACTCAGCACTCAGTGTTGAAAATAAAATATTACTACATAAAGTACCACCACTGCTATACGCAGCCGCCACGTGAAGTTTCACCTCTTATACAAACTTTTAAAACTAGCAAAAAGAAAAATAAATGTCTAAGATTTGTTATTGATGCACCAAGATATACTCCGATATTCAAACTGCTTAAGGTTACAACTATGCCCTACATTAAGGATTATATAATATATTCCGTTGACTTTGTGAAGATGCGCACAGCAAAAATATTGAAGTAAGAGCAATAGGGCAGTATAATGTACACATGTATCATAAACATAAAACAATTAAAAATAATGAACGCAAGCTACGACAATAAGTGTTTGTTAGTGTTGAGTTTTTGTCCATTTTTCCTAACAAAACTGAAATTCTTCTAGTTTATGTGTAGTAAGTATTTGTAAGTGAGAGTGAATTTTAAACTGGTACTCTAATCAAATATGTTAACTATACATATGTAAAAATTGTATATGGGCTTAAAATAAATAAATAATTTAAAAAATGAACCTAGGATAATGAAGTACATCTTTAGTAGGATAAATTGATTGCACTTGAAGTTTGGTGTCGCCCGGGGTGGAGGTAGTTGCGCGGAAGGTTTGGTTGGTGGAGATCTGCGCTCTCTTTGGACGAAATCGGGATAGTGGTGGATTTTACCAAGGTTACACATTACCATGTAAGGTTTTTATCTGGGAGAAGCCCTTTCTAAGGAAATAAGGTCAGTACGACCCCGTTATAAGTGGGGAGCCCTGATGTCCTACCTGGCTGATCCACCAGGGGCAGTGAGTACCAATTAATGCAGATGGCTAGATATATGTACACTTGTACAAGGACACAAGGAAAAAGAAAGAAGATTTGGCTGTATATGTTGTCAACGGTTTTAATTTTCAGAGTAGCCCCAGAGGATACAGTAACACAATTCTGTCTGGATGATTAAAAAGGAGAATTTTACTCTTCTATATTCGGCATAATTCTTTTTACGAAAATACTCTTATGCCTAATCATAACATTAAACTAGTTGAAAAACAGCCTAATGGGGTCCATATAAATTTGGGCCGTAAAGCTATTTTAACTTGTAACGTTCGAAACAAATCAAATGGATAGGTTTTAGAGCATTCTGCAATGACGTGAAATCCGTAAGCAATTTAAATTAAAAAAATGTTCCCAAAGCTCCGTCAAATGTAAATAAACACGAATCATGAAAGATCGGATAACCATCACCCGTAACTGACAAACAAACGGAACATGGGTGGCCTACCGGGTCACCTTTGCGCTTTTTTACCTCAATGGTCCTCAAAATGGAATGTTTGTTTAGGCGTTCAATTCAATAATACATATTTTCTCGTTTTAAATGTGATGTCGTAATTGCATAATTCTGCGATCTTTATTTAAAGAGAAAAAATAATACATAGTCAATATATAATGTTGTTACGTATTTCTCACGCGGACATTTTCTTTTCGATTTGCGTTTATAACAATTAGGAAGTGTTTGTTTCCAAATGACTATATAAATTATATATATTAGTATTTATTCACTATATCTATAAGATTATTCGGAGATCGTGAGATGCGGTCTGGTTTGACGTGTGTTTTAGAAAAACATTTTCCTTATCGTGCCAACGTTTCGATCTTTATTGCCCCGGGCACTTTCAACACGACACACAAGAATGACACAATTACGCAGAAAACAAACACATTGAGCCCTGAAGATGATCTCAATAAACATCGAAACGCTGGAACGATAAAGAAAATGTTTTTCTAAAACCTACGTCATACCAGACCGCATCTCACGATCTCCGAATAATCATTAACTAACGGTCACTAAACACCACACGCATATATGTAAGTATAAACTCGACTCATCACTTAAGCTAACTAATGTTCATTAAAGAATGAATACTTAGTTACTTTTATGTTTTGTGATTTATTTAAAAAAGGAAAGAGTCTATTTCATTGAATAAAGCAAACTTGATTTTTTCATATTATTTAAAATAAGAGAAATCTTATGGTTATCCTCCGTTGTGCATATGTAGGTTACTACAATTTTAGGCGTGTAGTAAGTATGCTAATGATGTCAGGATAGAGTGACACTTATTGGGTTGTCCGGAAAATAATGCAGGATTTTGGTATTAAACAAAAAAAAAGAAACTAGTTACTTTAAAGCAATGTTCTTTAATCAAAATAATTTCCCATACTCTCAATACATTTCTCCCAACGTGTTGGTAACTTATTAATTCCGTCTGAGTAGAATTCAGAATTTTTAGAATTGATAAAGTCAATAAATGCATTTTCCAGTTCCGTTTGATTTTTGAATATTATGTGTTGTAAGTAGTGGTCCAGGTGTCTAAAAAAATGGTAGTCAGTAGGCGAGAGGTCCGGAGAGTAGGGTGGGTGAGGCAAAGTTTCATAGCCAAGCTCCAATAATTTTTGTGACGTTACACGTGACACATGTGGTCGAGCGTTGTCATGCAACAAAATGGGCCCTTTCCGATTGACCAAAGAGGGCTTCATTACTGCCAATTTCTGATGCATGGTATTAATTTGGTTACAGTATGATTCAGCATTGATGGTTTCGCCAGGATTTAAGAAGCTGTAGTGTATTAAACCAAATGAAGCCCACCATACCGTAACCATTACCTTTTTTTGATGAGTTGGGGGCTTTGGAGCTTCTCCTTTGTCGAGCCACTGTCCAGAACGTCTAGTGTTATCGTAGAGAATCCACTTTTCGTCACATGTAACAATTCTGGCCAGAAATGGGTCATTTTTGTTTCGACAAAGAAGTGATGCACAAACATCAAAGCGCTGATTTTTTGGCGATCGTTTAATGAGTGTGGAACCCAATTTTCGAGTTTTTTCACTTTTCCAATCGCCTTGAGGTGGTCAGCGACGGTCGTTTTACTGACTTTGAGTTGCTCTGCAAGTTCTCGAACAGTTGTTTTGGGGTTTTCTTCCACCACTGATCGCAGAACATCATCATTAAGAGAGGAAGGCCTTCCACGACCTTCTTCATCTTCAAGGC
The DNA here is from genome assembly GCF_000648675.2 of Cimex lectularius. Taxonomy (NCBI): domain Eukaryota; kingdom Metazoa; phylum Arthropoda; class Insecta; order Hemiptera; family Cimicidae; genus Cimex; species Cimex lectularius. The sequence goes on from NW_019392816.1 coordinate 906,632, forward strand.
TGAAATCTCCCTCCCGAAATTTTTTAAACCACCTTTGCACAGTGCACTCATTAACACAACCCTCGCCCCAGACTTGGTTAATGTTTCTAGCCGTTTGGGCTCCGCTTCGGCCGAGTTTAAACTCGTAAAAGAAAATCGTACGAAATTCTCGCTTTGACATTATAAGGATGACTGAATTATTTCCAAGTAGCGGAATGCTACAGAGGTAAACAAACAATATCATTTGGAAGAGGATTAATAAGTGTTGACATTCATACAAATGAGTAATCCTGTAAACGTAAACAGAATATTTTATATAGATTTTTTTTAATGAAAACTTAAAATCCTGCATTATTTTCCGGACAACCCAATAGATAGGTATAGGGTAATTCAGTTATATTCCCACACAATTCACATACTGAGAGAAGTGTCACGCTTCGAAATTTACATATATAGGTTCAATATCTTATATTACGGATTCACGCGAAAAAATTTTTTAGACTAGTTTTTTATTATATTTCAAAGAATGATTACAATGCTGTTTCAAATTGTTTAACAAGCTTAAGGGTTTAAATTTACAAAAATCGTTCTAATCTTTTAATAATGTACCATTGATCAAATATCAAATGTAAAAATATTAACTATTTTTATATACCGTTTAAAAAAAGGTATGGTCGGGGCGTCGGTGTCCGCAACGATTAAGCGTTGACTCGGCGCTCATCACTTTAAGGTACAGGTCCCGGGTTCGAATCCACCGGCCCTGCATACGAACGCGACATACTTACAAATTGGCTTTTTTTTTTCAAAAACTCCGGCACCCTGAGGGTTGATATAACCTATTGCGAACCCCCGTAAAAAAAATAGTAATAATAAAAATGTATGATGGGAGGCTCACAAAAATCAACTTAATTCGAGCCTTTCAAATTATATTCAAATTTCAACAATAGACGTTTATTCCAGGTTTATTATTCTGCTTTAGATGAAACCAGCAAGAGGTTACCTTTTACTGGTCCAAATTATACGTTTCAATTTAAGCCGATTTTCATCGATGAGAATATAGCCAATAATCTCAACGGTCTTGGATTAGTGAAATACTAATGTATAATTTAACAATTTCTCATTTTAATTATCCATGGTGTTAAACTGATTGCCCACCCCCCACAGGTCATTTTCTCGGAAACTACGTGGAATTTGGAATGTGTTTACTAATGTCCAAATACAAAATTTTTTAACGTCTAACAAAACAAACAAATCAACGTTGCTTGTAGCATACCAATAAAAAAAATGTACTAACAATTACACTCATATTACAACACTATACGCCGAGAAATATCGGGTACTCAGTAGTGAGTTTGTGACATCTGGAAAAGTATATTAAAAACGAGAATGGAGTCGGTTGACCACGCCATGTGGAATACGAGATTAATGGGGAGTTAATGTGACTAGACACCTATGATTGTATAGGGTGGTCATGGATATATATAATATTGTATGTATTGGGTCTATCCTGAGGTACAACTGAGAGGCTAGCATTTTGGGATATCGACTGAGTATAAATACAAAAGCAGAGAGAGTTATTAATCAAATTGAGAAGCTCAATGCCTGCAGTTTAAAACAAAATTCGCATAAAAGACAAGAAAAATAAGGAAAACATGCAGAAGGCTGGCGATGATCCCAGCTGTTTGTCGGCTCATAAACTGAACAATAACGTATCTCAATTTTTGTCAAGCTAGTGGAAAACAGTGTATTTTGACCTTTTTATATATTATTGTATATTATTTGTATTAATTTTTGGATGTAATGTATTTATTAGCGAGAAGAGAGAGCTTCTCTCGAAATTCTCGAGAATATCGCCTTCTCACAACACCTCGAATACATATGAATAATATATGTTTTGAACGATTGTATTTATTGGCTTGCGTGAATGTAAAACAATTCTTATAAAATGTCAAATGTTAGTGTGAATGAACAAATATAATGTGAATATATTTTATTGGGCAGACTAAAGAGGCTTAATCCCCAAATACGCCAAAGAATATCCATTGAAATTAAAATATTCGTATAACAAGTAAATATAATGCATAGTCGATAGATAATAAGTTAGGTGTTTCTCACACGTAAATTTTCTTTATTATTTATTTAGACATCGTGAGATGCGGTCTCGTGTGATGTAGGTTTCAGAAAAACATTTTCTTTATCCTGCCAACGTTTCGATCTTTATTGAGATCATTTTCAGGGCCTGGGTTTTACAAACATTGTTTACATATTAAAATTACATTTTGGATGTGGCAAAGTGAATTTATACAACGCAAAATATATTTTATATATTCAATCAAAGTATTTCTACTCAAAATCCTACAGCACTCGCTACCCAACATTTTGAACAGCAACACAATTTCGACTTCAAAAATCCAAAAATATTACATACAGAACAAAACAAATATAAACGTAATTTCTTAGAATCATTCAGAGATCATCTTCAAAATAAGTAATAACTTCAAAATAGCTTTCAAAAATTATAAAACAATTCAAACACTTTTTTCCAAAATTAAAGATCCCACACCAATAACAAATAAATCTGACGTAATCTACAAGATCAACTGTTTAAACTGTCCGGCAACTTACAACGGTCTCACATCCCAATATTTGGACAAGAGAGTAAAGCAACATATCTATGATTGCAAAAAACCTAAGCAAAATTCTACAGCACTCGCTACCCACTATCTTGAACACCAACACAATTTCGACTTCAAAAATCCAAAAGTATTACACACAGAACAAAACAAACATAAACGTAATTTCTTAGAAATGGTTTATATCAACAGAGATAATCACAGCATCAATTACAGAACAGATACATGTAAACTCAGTCGCAGCTACACCAATATCATTAATCAATTTCAATACAGGTAACATACCTATATCATCACATTACATTCCACACATCAAATATTTTTCACATAGTTTAATTTCCCAACAATTTAGCTTTCTTTTTCCTATTTTATCCCTTTCTATATAATCCTGAAAGGATAATCTGACTGAACCATTACCAACAAATTTTTTCCCTTCGTCGGCTCTTTTCACCTCAAAGAAGCCGACGCCTTATAAAAAAATGTCTTTTCTATACCGACATCCTTCCCCACCCCTTCAAAATCCAACGTATATAAACACAAAATAGCAAAATCTCACTGGCACTCTCGACACGACACGCAAGAATGACTCAATTACACAGAAGACAAACACTTTGAGTGAGTAGAAATACTTTGATTGAATATATAAAATATATTTTGCATTGTATAAATGCACTTTTCCACATCCAAGATGTAATTGTAGTATGTAAACAATGTTTGTAAATCCCAGGCCCTGAAGATGATCTCAATAAAGATCGAAACGTTGGCACGATAAAGAAAATATCTTTCTGAAACCTACATCACACCAGACCGCATCTCACGATTTCTAAATAAATATCGATTAACGGTCACTAATCACCACACATTTCTTTATTATTGTAAATTCATTTTAATGAATAGACATTTACGAGTAAAGATATATTTGGATCTTTAACTTAATCGTAAGAATGCTTTTTATTAAATTTCATTTGAGTTCGAATCAAATCGATTAAAAGATAATTATTTGCGTTTATATCAATTAGGATGTGATTTTTTTTTAGTTTTTAAAGAATCTATTACTGTTTCATACATATGTTGTTGTGTTCAACTTATTTCGTATTTTAGTAAATAAACTGTTTACAAATCAATCGGAGCAATGGCAATTGTATGTTACTCCCTAGTAGTTTTATTTTATTTTTACTATAAATTTCATTAAAATTTATTAGAAATTATTATGTTTTCTACTGAAGGGAAATTTAATCATGGGATTATGAAAAATAACAAAATAAAAGGTTTTAATTCCATAATTTTGTTTATAGGACAAAATAACTTTTTAACTAATTAATACCATGTATAATGTCCGCTATCAGCTCAAACATTTGTGCACCTGTTAGGCATCCTGTTAATAAGGTTGTCACTAATTTCATAAGGAATTTCACCTCACAGATGTTGCAACGCTGCACTCAGTCGTTGCAGGTCGAATGGTTACGGCTGGTGATCAAAAAGCCTTCTCTGCAATGCATCCCATTTACGCTCAATGGGATTGAGGTCTGGAGACAATGGGGGAAGAGGCGGATGGGAAATTCCCAAGTTTTCTAAACATTGATGAACAACTCTGCCGCAATGAATCGGAATCAAAAACCCCAGGCAATGAGATACATGGTTTGAGGGATGTATTCCTGGATAAATTCTTGGACATAACTGACTTCCGTGAGGTTGCCTTCAACAATATCCAGTCCATTCACCGTCTCCTCCTGAAGGGAGCATGATCTGCTATCACTGGATATATAGAAACGCGACTCATCGGTAAACATAATAGCATTCCAATTGGTGCTCTTTTATACGCGCTCGCTGCGCCATATTCTCTTAAATTGCTTGTGGCGCGCTGTTGCTGCAGATCGACTCAAAGGAGCATACAATGTGAGGTCAACTCCCCACAAACGAATCCGAATCCTTGCCAAAACATCTTGTACTTCATTTAGGATCTGGCAGGCACTATGGAAGTGGTTCCGTCTAGCAATGACATTTCCGTCCTCCTTTAGCGTCGTAATCCGTTGGGATCCACAACCAGGCCTCCTGTTGGCACTTCCAGTCTCTCGGAATCGGGGTAAAACCCGGGAGACCACGCTCTGAGAAACGCCAACTCCTCTGCGATATCCACTTGCCGGTGACCTCGATGACTCATTCTCACACTAATATTGCGAACATTTGGTTTTAAGGTGCTATCATTCCATGCTTAACGAAAATACAACTGAATTAAAATGGAGAAAAGTCGAGAAAACCTGTTTGTTTACAAAATGAGTAGTCTGCATGTTTACTATTCGTAAGTAAATTGTTAAAATGGGGATTTACATTGGTTTGTTTTTGGTTTGTATTTTCTATTTTGTTTTATCCACCTAACAAAATATATCAATCAATTTAATTAAAATTAATAGAATAAGAGTAAATTACAAATATCCCTATTCATATTTGTGCAGTTTATTTAATAAATAGATAATTCGGTTGCGGACTGTATAATTTTAAACATTGTTGATTGATAAAATGGTCATTTTTTGTAATTTATCGTATCTTAACTTAATAATTCTTTTAAATTATCATATATAGTACTATTATAATTTAGTGTATGTATCTAACACATGCATTTTGTGCAGTTTGTATATCATTTTTGTCTGTATCAAATAAGACCTTATAGATGCATTTTATCGCAAATGAGGAGTTATGAGTGAATTAACTATTTTATTTCTAACAAATACATTACTAGTTGATTTTATTAAAGCAGAACAAAAGTGAATAGATTTTACAACAAGTCAAATTAGTTTTATCCAACTGAGTTTTTGGTTGATTGAAACACCTTGTAACTTTAATGCATTTTCATTTTAAAGAGAGATAGAGAGAGAGGGTGAGAGAAAGGGAGAGGGGGACAGAGAGAGTGAGTGAGACAGACAGAGGGAGGGTCCGAGAGTGAGAGGGGGTGAGAGGTGGTGAGAGAGTATGAATACAGAACGAAGAAACAGATAGATGATACAGGTCGAGAGTGAGAAAGTGAAAGGGGAGAGAGAGGGTGTGGAAGGAGTATGCGAGGGACGGATAAAGAAAAAGAAAAAACATCCCAAATACAACGATAGGTGAAGAATTAAGAGAAAAAGGGTAGGAAAGGGTCGTGATTGAAATTATGTGTAAGTGAGAAAATAACAAAGAAATGATAGAGCTGAAGAGAGAGAGAGAGAGAGAGAGAAAGTGAGGGAGAGAGAGTGAATGATTAAGTGATGATAGTAATTAGAAAAAGAGATTTGTAAAGAAAAAGTAACAAAATTAGGTAAAAAGTGAATAAAAGAGATTTAAGTAGGGAATGAGAGAATGATAAAAGTGAGTGAGAGAGATAATGTAACACTAAAACATATTCTACAGCTCAACGTTCATTAGTTTTGCACACATGACAGGTTGGTTTCGCACGATAGCCTCACCATAAAGGAAATCTTCGTGCCAAAGATGGTGCACACAAAAAACAATGTTACATAGATCCAGGGAGAAAAATCTAAAGGATGTAGAAAATCTCAGAGAACTAACCAATTAAAAGCTTATAAGTCACATACTATTGAAAAATGTCTCGTCATAGAAGGTTGGAAATTCTTTTATAATTTACAAAAACCTTCTTTGGTTAAACTTTTTTAAAAGAGATTTCAATCCATAATTTTTGAAAAGTTTCCCGGTTTAGAACAAGATCGCAAAGCATTTACGACACGCATCCAGAATCATTCATATAGTGTCTAGCATACATGCCAATTCTTTGAGATTCACGAAATAGCTCTCCAACACCATTTACCAGGTTTGCACACTTTAATAAACTCTTTTCACAAACGGTTGGAAATTTAGTAAATCCAATCTCTGAGGAATTGGGTTTTACTCGAGCCTTCAATTATTTTTTGGCAAAGCTCAAAGAACGAGGCTTTAGAGGCTAATAAAAGGCTGAAAGGCTTAGAAATCCCTCCCTTTTTTAGCAAGGTCAACATTACCCCCCCTCTCGCTCTCTTTCTCATTCTCTCTCTCTTTCTCTCTCTCTCACTCTCTCTCTCTCTCTCTCTCACACACACACTCACACTCTCTATCTCTCTCCCTCTCTCTTTCCTTTCAAATATGTCCCTTACCACTTATCCTTAGCACTCAAGTTTTATACATTTTATTGTAAAGGTTCCAATAACGATCAAGGAGTATTAGCTTCTTTTCTGGCAAGCTTACTAATTGGCATATATTTTCATGTTCAATATCATCAAGTTCTGAACGGTTACTAATAGTGACACGTTTTTAATGGAAACTAGCTGATATGTCAAAAGTAAAAGAAAAAAAACGATGAAAATGACTCGAAAATGTCTAATAAAAATAGTTATTTATTGTTGTTTACAATTAACATCTTTGAAAATTACGGTTTTAAATATAACCAACTTGAAAATACCAATATCCTAAAGAGCTAAATAAAACAGGACTATATATCTTGGAACAGGTAGTTCCCATTGGCCTCATTCTCGATCGTTTAAAATCATATAATTGAACTTGACTTTTCAATATTTATTAAAATGTCTTGTCGCAGCATTGCTTTATTCCCGTTGATCAAAGCGGGACGTTTTATTCTTAAAACTTCACATGCACTGTCGAGCTATTGAGTCGAAAGCTTAGTGTCATTAGCCCTGCCAATACAAACAAGCTCAAATTTCAAACACCTTTATAGCTTTACCGAACGCAAAATGCTTTTTACCCGACGACCGTTCTATCTTGGAGTACTAGATGTTAAGAATTGAAAAGATTTTTTCCTAAAAACATCCAATTTTCAAAATTGTTATGATTCATTTCTAAAATCCCTATAACTTTTGGATTCGGAGAGTGTTTGCGAAGACATCAGCAAGCTTTTTAGGATAGCGCGAAAGGACGGGCTAATCTTTATAAGATGGCTGCTAACTGTGGGATTTGAAGACCCAATTGTGGTCGATAATACAGAGAGTGGTAGCAGCGACCTGAACGAAGCTCATCTTGAATGCTGAGTTCTAGCATTGAAATGTCAGAGCCAAAACCTCCCATCGTTTCTGACTCCTACGTTTCTCTTATTCACACTTTTATTTTTCAGCTTTCCCTGTCGTACTGCTAATATTTACAACAATCGGGCCACACCCTTCAATTATTTTTTGATTTTTATTACGTAAAAACATTTTTGTAAATACAGTATTGATTCGTCAATGTAAACAAAGATGAAAATAAAGTAATTATTATGAGTAGGGTGTTTCTTACCGCTTCGTTACATACGCTACCTTAATTATACTATTTTCAAACAATATCCCAAGGGTTGAGCTGGAATTAAACCCAGAACCGCTAGCGTGGCAGTTATTGCAAATGAAAGAAACCAGTTTTTCGTGTGTTTTTTTTCTTATCAGTTTTGTAAATTTACCTAAATTACCAAAAAATTTATGTACATGTATGATGTCAGTGGTTTTAGGGCGGTCATTTCATTGATCATCGCCAAGTCTCTCAATCTTCTTGCCTTTTCTTTCTCTTCTCGCATTTCTTCTCACTACTTCATTTTTCTGACGGTGCAGCGAATATGCATGCCATTTATATGCATGTCAAAACAGATAAGAAAACCGAGTTTTTCGTTTACCAGTCCTATTGCCATCCTCTATCGACGTCTATCCCACGTCAATCAATAATAAAATACATGAATAATACACACAACATTTATATATATAATATATATAATAATAGTAGTAAGTGTTGTTCACTTGCAAAGTCTTATCAAAGACTGATTGATGAATTCAACGACTGGCAGGAATATGGGTTCAGGTAATTAAAAAACCATTCCACTATATGTGAATGAGAATGGTAGGCTATTTAAAAAAAGGTAAAAAATCAATAAAAATGCTCGGAATTATGTTACACCACAGTAATTAACTCAATTAGTTATACTTTTTATCTAAGGTCTTGGTTGAGTTGAAAAAGTAAGTGTACGAGCATGTGTCGAACTCACGACATTCAGCTCAATACGCCGCTGCTCGAAACACTTGTCACGATAGCTCAAGTCGCGGCGAATTGAGCTGAAAGTCGTGAGTTCAAATATTACTCCAGTCACTAACTTTTTCATCTCAAACAAGACCTTAGATAAAAAGTATAAATAATTGAAATAATTATTACGCTTATTTATTCAGATATCGTGAGATGCGGTCGGTGTGATGTAGGTTTCAGAAAAACATTTTCTTTATCGTGCCAACGTTTCAATCTTTTATTGAGATCATCTTCAGGGCTCAAAGTGTTTGTCTTCTGTGTAATTGTGCCATCCTTGCGTGTCGTGTTGAGAGTGCCCAACGATACGCAAGGATGGCACAATTACACAGAAGACAAACACTTTGATCCCTGAAGATGATCTCAATAAAAGATCGAAACGTTGGCACGATAAAGAAAATGTTTTTCTGAAACCTACATCACACCCGACCGCATCTCACGATATCTGAATAACTATCGATTAACGGTCACTAATCTCTACTCATTACGCTTATTTATGACTGCTTAACATATATGGATATAATAAGTTAATCTAAAATTTGATATATATTTTTTTAGTTTTTTCTTTTTTTCTCTAAACAAAAAAGTATTTTTCAAAATATAAAGTTGTATTAACGTTATATTTCTCAAATATATATAGTTATATGATATTTATATGCAAGTTGAAAGTTACGGAACAAATAGAAACAAGAAAAGCCTCTTTACATAGTAAACATTTTTGTAGTTATAAGTCATAATTAAACCGTTTTTGACTAATTTTATAACCCAAACCTTCAACGTTGCTCGAAACTATTGGTTGTGTCAATTTCAGACGGTGGTGTTGGTATTGTTTTCACCTTTGGTTCTAATTTTAAACGGGCGGAAGGTGGAAAAAATATTTGACAAATACTACCTTGACCCGATTTTTTGACGTATTTCACAGTTATCAAGTTTCCGAATAAAATGGATTTAGAAAAAAACATTTGGAAATATTTAATTTAAATAAAACTACGCTAAAATTACATTCTGCAATTTAAAAAATCTACTTGATTTGTTAACGATTTTCATTCACCGCATTAATACTACCATATTACTGTACTCAAACTAAATACCATTTTACAGTAGCTTTTTGGAGTTTCGTTGGACCAATTAAGGTCCTATTGTTTTAGGTCGGTTGAGATAATATTTGTACGCACACTGCTGATATTTTAACTACATTCCCATTTCTGTACAAATCGAAATATATGAAGGCACATTATTGTGCATTTTGAGAAATGTTCTTTTTGTCATTGTCCTCCGAACACCCGTCATTCACGACCAAGACTTCATGGATTATATGATTATGAAATATTCATAGATATATATTAGTATTTTTATTGCATTTATGTTTAGTATAGTTATCATTTAGCAGTCCAAGTCATCTTGAATCACCTTCAGAGTAATTTTATCAAATCTATATGTGAAGTGGACAAAATCACTAATTGGAATTCTAATTGTAGAAAATTTTGTCAAAGTGAACGCATGACTAATAATCAATGGCAACATAATTGAAGGGAGAAAGTCTAATATAGGTTATGTGATGAACAACTTCGCATCGGTTTCTACTTTGACAAATCGTGTTCGTTATTTGTTGTTCTCTGACCCCATTTCCAGACAAAATCACAGTAATTATGTGCAAATAACATAATTTGTTTGTATACTTGAATAGGTTTCAACCAACAAAAGCTTTGAATAGAGTGTAGGTTTACTGAACATGGTTGAATAAAAAGAACTAAATAGAGTAAAGAATCGTTATTTCATCATAAAGCAGTATCAAATGTTATGTCGATAGTGTTATGAACAAGATTTCACTATACTTTAAAAATTCATATTTTTATTAATCTAAAGAATCATTTAGGAGGTGAAGAAAATCACACTAAATATACGGCAGATATGAATAATTTTATATTTAGCTGACAATACGTTCGATCGTAAATGTAACGCATACGAAAAATATATTTTTTTAAACTGTTTTGTTTGTACCCTATGCATTTAAGTAGATCAGATATGTGATTACAAAACGTTTTTTCACACGGTCCCAGCACCAGCACTAATGCCAGCGCTAAACATGGAGAACACATACCATGAGAAACTAGACAATAGTACTCAGTGTGAAGAATTAAGGAGGTCTCGAGGCCATCGATTAAGGCGAGATGAGAGTGAGTAGAGAGGGCTTGCGAGTAGGTTTAGGATAGATTGAGAGGTTTGTGTGAAACTTTAGGAATCATGAATGTATCCGTTCGTCGACAAAAGGAACGTTGAAATCATTGTGAGGTTAGTGACGTAGTAAGGAGCTTTGACGAATTCTCTGAGAACTTTTGATTGGAAGGAACAGATGCGGGGGGTTGGCTGTCTTGGCAAAACCCCACAGTTCGAAATTGATCGCAATTAAGACTTGTATAATGTTAGTTTGGTTTTGACGATCAAGACGGATTTCGGTCATAAAAGTCTGGAAAGTATTCTGCTAAGTTGTTGTCTTGTAAGTATGGTGTGGGAATTCCACGTCAGCCTGCTGTCTAGCTATCTAGGTATTTGGCTTGAGTAAAAGTTGGTATGTTTTTGTTGTTGACGTACAGTGGAGGGCTAAATTGTTTTTTCAATGTGAACGAACACTGAATACATTTTCCATCATTCTGCCACTTTTTATACCAATCATCGATAAGCTCAGTGTGTTCTTGTTTGTTGGAGGTAGCTTGTATAGAATTCGAGTGGGAGGACAAAATTGCCGTACCGTCCGCAATGGTGGTGATGATGGTATTAGTGTGTGTAGGTAGGTCAGCAATATAAATGATATAAAGGATAGGACCAATAAGGCTTCCTTGTGGGACGCCGGCTTGTCTGATTTCTGAGAACTCTTTGCCCCACCTCACTCGGAAGCACTGGTCGGTTGGAAAAGATTTCAGGATAAGGTAATAAGGATTGTATAAAAAACGTTTATAAGAATCTAGGAACGCGCCTAATCCTCTTTACTCCCTAACGCAGTGTCGACAACTCTGAAACCTTGTTGAATCGTAGAATGATGAGGACGGAAGCCGAATTGGTGAGTAGGAATGATTTTATTAGTATTTATGAAGGTTTTAAGCGCTCAAAAAGGAGTCTTTTAAAGATTTTGGACATTGAAAGAAGAAGGGTCTGTAAGAGGATATGTGGTTGGGAGGTTTATGGGATTTAGAATTGAGAATAACGACGAAACATTTCCATAAGAACGGTAAGTGTGTGGTTCATAGTAATACTCTACATATTATGATAAAGAAAACCTTGAGCCCTTTGTGGGAGATTGCGTATGGTGGAGATAATTAGATCATGTCCAGGGGATTTTCTACTTGGAAAAATATACATTCAATTTCTCTCAAAATTGGGATATGGCGAGCATAATCAAGTATTACTATAGGATTTAGAGTAAGTGGTTTTAACTTTTGCCCAACAAACATGCAAGGATCAAGCTGATCAACAGTTCTCGTTTTTTTTTATATTTTGTATCTCCGATTTCTCGCTGGTCTTCTATGATTCTCGTAGAACTTTAGGTTTAAACGATCTAACGAAAAGGGGGATAACATTGTTATTAGACAGATCTGAGATTATCCAGCAATTTATTGTTAGCGAGTAAGAAGACAGAATGAAAACATCATTTGGTTGATTTTTTTAAAAATATTTTCTATAAAAAGCAATTTGTCGGGTCTTATTTAGCTCATTGTCGATGATCGCGATTTCTCACGTAGGACAGAATCCAGCAGAACGTATAAAACTCCTTTCCTTTTACTATAAGTTACGAGGTTTGACACCTCACTGCTTGCAAAGCCTGGTTTTACCTGATAGTATGGGCAATATAATGATAAGCATAAACGTACATATTCTTCTTGGCGTTTTATTTTGTAGACCAAACGTTATTGCTCCCTTGCGGTGGGACACAATGCAACAAGAATAAATTTTTATTGGACTTCCGCGTCTTTCCATCACCGAATACGCCTCCGTTTAAAAAATCGCCAAGTTTACTTAGTACAAAAATATAAAATTATTATACACAGATGACAAGAAACAATGTGTCCGTGCATTGAGACAAGGCTTTCCGTTTAATTTGGAAAATACATCACAACATATGTTATTAGAAAACTGTTGAGCATGAGAACAAGTGCTGAATTTAAGTGGCAAATTAAATTAGAACATTTATAACGGCCATAATAATGGAGAATGTGAAATGTTTATTTCTTACTTTATTGTCTAATTTTTTGCTTCGATCATCAGCTTAATTTTATTGCCAGCATTTATCATTTTCTTTTTCTTATTAAGGATTTTATGATAGCAGGTTTAGGAAATTATGGTTTGTAATTATGTTTATTCAATGCTGCCATACCATACTTACCGTAAAACAGTGAAATTGATTTAAATCATTTAAGTAGTCTGTAGTATTTAGTGACTGTTAATTAATGATTATTTGGAGATCGTGAGATGCGGTCTGGTGTGACATAGGTTTAGAAAAACGTTTTAATTACCGTGCCAGAGATTCGATTTTTATTGAGATATCTTCGGTCCTGGGCTTTACAAACATTGTTTAAATTATATAAATAGATGTAAGATGTGAAAATGAATTTATGCAATGAAAGAAATTTTAGGTTCAATCAAAGTATTCGTACTCGCTCAAAGTGTGGGTTTTCTGTGTAGATGTGTCATTGCTGGGTGGCGTGTTGAGATGTTAATGTTTTATGTTTTATGTTGGATTTTGAAAAAGGGGGGATGGAAGTAGGGATAGAAATCCATTTTTCTAGGAGAAGTAGGCTTCTTTGAGGTGAAAGGAGCCGGTTAGCCTTTTAGGATTATTATAGAAAGTAATAATTAGGGGAGACGAATTGTTGAAGAATTAGACTATGTAGAAGTGTTTGATGTGTGGAATGTAATGATTGTTTTATATGTTTTGTGTGATATGATGATATATCTATGTTATTGATACTGAATTTAGTTAATGATATTAGCGTACCTGCGTCTGAGTTTACATAGGTCTGTTCTGTAATTGATGGTGTGATTATCTCTGTTGATGTAAACCATTTTTAAAAAGTTACGTTTATGTTTGTTCTGTTCGATGTGTAAGATTTTTGGTTTGTTGAAATCAAAGTTGTGTAGGTGTTCAAAATGGTGGGAAGCCAGTGCTGTAGTATTTTGTTTGGGTTTTTGCAATCATAGATATGTTGTTTTACCCTCTTATACAGATATTGGGATGTAATTACGACGTAAGTTGTCGGACAGTTGATTTTATAAATTACGTCAGACTTATTTGTTACTAGTGTGGAATCTTTAATTTTGGGGAAAAAAGAGTGTGAATAGGTTTTGAAGGCTATTTTACAGTGTGTGGTGATTAGTGACCGTTAATCGATAATTATTCAGAAATCGTGAGATGCGGTCTGGTGTGATGTTGGTTTCAGAAAAACATTTTCTTTATCGTGCCAATGTTTCGATCTTTATTGAGATCATCTTCAGGGCCTGGGATTTACAAACATTGTTTACATTTAACAAATACATTTAGGATGTGGAAAAGTGAATTTATACAATGCAAAATATATTTTTTATATTCAATCAAAATGTTTCTACTCACTCAAAGTGTTTGTCTTCTGTGTAATTGTGCCATTCTTGCGTGTCGTGTTGAGAGTGCCAGTGAGATTTTGCTGTTTTATGTTTATATGGCCGAACCATTACCAACACATTGTTTCCCTTCGTCGGCTCTTTTCACCTCAAAGAAGCCGACGCCTTATACAAAAATGTCTTTTCTATACCGAATTCCTTCCCCACCCCTTCAAAATCTAACGTATATAAACATAAAACAGCAAAATCTCACTCTCAACACGACACGCAAGAATGGCACAATTACACAGAAGACAAACACTTTGAGTGAGTAGAAATACTTTGATTGAATATATAAAAAAATATATTTTGCATTGTACAAATTCACTTTCCCACATCCAAAATGTAATCGTAATATGTAAACAATGTTTGTAATCCCAGGCCCTGAAGATGATCTCAATAAAGATCGAAACATTGGCACGATAAAGAAAATGTTTTTCTGAAACCTACATCATACCAGACCGCATCTCACGATTTCTGAATAATTAGCTATTTTAAAGGTATCAGAAGAAAGAAATATGTTTAATTTATGTGATAGGCCATGAACGAATGGATTGGAAATATATATTGTTTGTCTGTATTTGATAGTATTGATGTAGAGTTATTAGTAAGAGTAGATGGTGTTAGAGTTGAGTTGTAGTTGCTGATTATTCTGTTGATAATGTGTTTAGGGTAGTTATTGTTATGAAGGATATGTTTGTATATCTTTATTTTCTTGTTGTATTTTTTATTCATGGCTTAGGGTAATAATTCTGTGAAGTAGGTCTTTGGCTGGTTTATTATTGCATGAAGGGGATAGTGTAATGAAAAGTTGAGGTAGCGATCTGTTTCTTGGTTTTTGATACCAATTTGTGATTAATGTGATATCTGGTTGTTTTATTACGAGTGTATCTAAAAATCCTATTTTTTCTGGTCTGCGATTCCATGTGTAAATTGTAGACGAGGGTGAAAGCTGTTAAATGTATCTAATGTAGTTTGAATTTGATCTGTGGGAACTACTGTCAATACATCATCTGCGTATTTAGTGAGGAAGGGTAATGTGAAAGGAAATTGTGGTATAACTGTGTTTAATAGACGTATTACAATTATATCCGCAAATATCGGGCCAAGGCTACCTACGGCTATGCCAAATAGTTGTTTGTAAAATTGATTGTTATATGTAAAATACACGTTAATACAGCAGTGCCGAACAATTGTTATGAACTTTTTTTTATAGACTTGTGTGTGGTGTTATGTTCGGCCATTTATCTTTAATAATGTTCAGTGTTGTGTTTATTGGAATGTTGGTGAACAATGATGAAACATCTAGAAACATGAGAGAATACTGTGAGGGGATGTGAATATTATGAATTTTGTTAATGAAATGAAATGAAACTTTTACGTTATATTCGTTGCCAGTGATGTTGTTGAGTATATTGGTTAGGAACTTTGTCGTGTTGGATGTAGGGGAATTCACAAATGAAATTATTGGTCTTAGAGGGTGTTGAGGTTTATCAGTTTTGATTGATCCGTATAGTTTCGGGGGCGATGGAGAATTGTTTTTAAGTGATTTGTAATTGTATATGTCAATTTCTTTTTGTTTAAGTGTTTCTTGAAGGATTTTGTTGGTCTGTTTGATGAGAGAAGGGCTAGGGTCTGATTTGATTGTGCTGTATGTCGTTGATAATTTTTTTAATTTTTTCATGTACTCTTTTTTGCTGAATGCTACTGTTTGTTTTGTTTTATCAGCAGAAATAATGAGTATGTCAGGATTATTATTGATAGAAACTTTTTACCAAATAATCATTTAAGTAGTTTCCTCCTTCAAATAAAAATGATTTTTGTCATCAATGAAATTTGGTGACGAAACAATTTTGGCTTTGATTGTGAAAATTCCTTATCAAAGTTTCTCATCATTGGATTTTTCAAGGGCCACTAATTAAAAAAAGAGCAATGATAGCATTTACCACCTCATCGACGACACCTGAGAGTAGTTAGATAAAAAGAGGAAACGTAAACCGTAAATAAACTGTTATCTCATCGACTTGCCTTTTAACGCTATAAAAATGTTATAGAAACATAAAATTTTGAAACACAAAGTTCATGTGTGAAAATATCTTTTCTCTACATCGATGTGAAAAATGCTTAAATATATATTTAAGATTGTGGGCACTATGCAAGCTTATCCACATAACTAAAAGTTTAAAACCAAGTAACGTCAATCACCACTCCATATGGAAGGCAAAAATAAATAAAAAATAAAATAAAAAGACCCATTGCCCGAATGGAACATTTAAAGAAGATGGTACATTGGCGAGAAACACAAGATAAAGCTGGAGTTTTCACCTGGCCGAAATTTTCACACCAAATGAAACCATTAGTGGCAGCGTACTAGAAGTAACAACCACGTTCAAAAGAACAAAGAATGAAGTTAGTTATACCCAAAGAAATAGCCCAAGATATTAAAAACTTACCTACTAAAAACTATCAATTATCTTATCACCAAAAAAAATATTGATACAATTTCCAACAAAAGGTTGGTTAAGCTTACATATTTATTCAATGCGGCAATCAGGGTACAATATTATGTTCCCAATATCCAGAAATTTACAAAATTTGTCAGAAAAGAAAAACCGGGAAAACGCCCATCGATATCAAATCATATAGACACATATCGTCAATACCGATAATCCTAATTTTTTCGAAAAGCTGATCCTAAAAAGATTAAACCCACAGTACAAGACAAGAAATTACCCCAGACTACAACTCAACTCAAGACGAAATTCAATAGTCAAAACTACATTATTACAATTTATTTACACAAAAGGAAAAAATTAAAATAAATTTCCTCAACTATATCCAAAATAATTAATAATCAACTTTTCTGGTCAGGGTTTTACAAAAGAAATACTAAACCTTTCTTCTATCGGCAGACCTCTCGAAACGTGAGAGCTTCTCTAACGGTCCAGCCCACCGACGCTGCGGCATATTTTTACTCATGGTTTTTATTGCATTTTTAGCGTCAGAGTGCAACGATAGTCTTATTAAATTAATGGATAGTCTTATAACGAGTAATGTGTTTATGCATAAATCAGAAAAAAGAGAAATTATTGATTAGTAGGCTTTCCTATACACAATACATATTGTGGATATGATATAGTATTTTTCAACTGTACATACTTAATTTTCTGTTGTCTCGACAACGACATTCACTTGGTTTACCCTTTTTTCTGATATATTAAAATTAATTATTAAATAAATTGTATAACTTAATAGATTAAACTTGATATTCTGTTTGTTGCAATGTGTCAACGACCAGCATTTATTTAGTCCACTGTGGCTTTTTTGTGCTAGATAGGAGTGTAGCTCGACCACTACAAGGTGGTGAATGTCAAAAAGTAAGCGAGACGGAACCCATTTCCTAGTACTTCTCGGATATGACAAAACCAATGTCAGAGCGTCGACGTGAGTTCAATAACAACTCGGACGTCTTGTCTTTAGGTTTGGGAAGTGGCATATAGACTATTCTACATTTTAGGAATAGAACAAGACATGAGAAAATCCGAGCAACTAAATAAACAAGCGAAGAGTAAAAGAGATGTCCATGGAGTAAAAATTTTAATATGAAAGGAATTTTTGTTAACTTTTATGGCAGACCGTAAAAGACTCGTCAGTAAGGTTTTTGTAAACTTTCTGTCACTACAAATGTCTTTCTCTTACGAAACAATGACTTATAGTGTTAGATTTTAATTTTTTCGACGTTTCAAATTGTTGAGCATGGAACGCCGTTCAAAATCTGTGCTAACTGTGCATAAAGGACGAGAGAGGACTTAAATAAGGGGGACTTATGCGCAAATGGGGCTATGCTGTAAGTCACGTTACTCAATTCAAATTCGAGGGCAGGTAATTCAGGGCGAGAGAGAAAAAAATATCTTTCTAGATATGATAGTGTGAAGAGGGGTGCAGCGAACAGTACATCATTTTAATGTCAGCGCTGATAGGAATTGGGCGTTGGAAGAACGGTTGTTGAATTTGAGAGAGGGGCTTTTTTGAAGTTTTCGGACCGCACGACGATCTATCATTTGAAGACAGATCAATTGTGTGAAAAAACTGAAGTATAAAATGGGTTTCTCTGTAAGAAACTTTAGTACACCCACGGGTGCAAGGAAAAACGCAGCTTGGCCGCACAAGATCTATGGTATTGTCATATTTTTAGAAGAAAAAATCCAGTATAAATGTGAAAATTAATTGAAAGTGAAATTACCACTTTGCCAATTGAAAATTATTAACGTAGGATATCAAAAATTATAAACAGCTCAATTTTTCTTTAAAATGTTTTATATGGACTTCCCGTTCATAGGATGTGTTCAGTAAAGTGAATCGTTGTGCTTGACAAAGTTCCGTTTTTCCTTAAATCACCCAGGTAAAACTGTAGGATTCCTTGTCAGAATGAAGTTTTGTAATAGATAGAAAATAAGAAAAAATAATTTGAGAGAATACCCTAGTTAAAATAGATTTGAAAGTTAATTTGTTAATTTGTTTAAAGCGACATTCAAGGTAAGATAAATTGATTTTGAAAATAAAAGCGTAAACATTAAAAAAGAGACTATCTGTAATAACACTTTTTTAAAAAGTATACCTGTAAAACTTTTGTATAAAAGGAGATATTCTCAGGAAGAGTGTAAAGAGGTTTGTTGACACTGTGTTAACGAACTTTTTCTTATGGTACCTTCTTGTTTGAAGACTAAATTACGGAGTGAGGTTAAACAATGATGTCACAAAACAACGCTCTAAGTAAAAGGGTTTTGCGTTTAAAAAATGTGTTAGATTTGATTAAGAATGTTTTTTGTTACACCTTAAAGATTCTTTATTTTATTACTTATTTATAAAAGTAATAAGATAAGTTCTATATCTTTATTATGTATTTCGTTTTTAAAAATATAATTGATTAAATACTCATCTTGTTTCAAGAGACTAGTTACTATATAACCTATATGTTTTAGTTGGTTCTAGTTGATCGAAGTATTTATTTAAATTGATTTTTAATTATTATGCAAAATGTGGTTGAGAAGAAAAAGTGGAGTCATGAGCGGGATTCGAACCCACGAACTCCCGAATATGTAGTGTGAGAAATACTATACGGCGGAATATTAAGTACCCCATCGACACTCATTTAGTGATATAGTAGATGTCAAGATTGTAGGTCGTGAGATGCGGTCTGGTGTAACATAGGTTTAGAAAAGATACATTTGAAGATGTTCCCATTAAAGAAGGACAATAGAATATAACAAAAGTATTCAAAAAGTTCTAAAATGCAAAATGGGAGTGGAAATTTTAATTTTGTAGGAGAGGAGAAAAACTGTTCCGACTTCCTGCATGAATATATCCGGTAGTCTAGAAGCAATATGAACGAGCTCTGGAATAAAACTGACGAATACAAACATCATAACTCATACTATTCAGAGTGTGTAAACAATCAATAAGTAAAGAATTCTTTATTAAGGGTTATTTTTTCTCGGTTTCAATCCCATTCATTTTATTATATATAAGTTAATTTTTAAACATGAAATTTGAGTTAGAACAAGCCTATGTTCGAATCCCATCCATGACATAGGCGTTTTATCTCATATTACTTGCTTAAAAATAAACCTACATACAAAACAATTCTTCAAAACTCAAAAAATATTTTTTTTGACCAAACGCCCCGGATTTATTTTAAAACTCGATAATAAATAAAAAGAAACTAATAACATAGTAAATAAGCGAAATTAAGGTATAATGAAAATGTCATTTTTTAATTGTCAGAGCAAAGTAGAGGAAGGCAGAAATTTGTAGACACGTCCAAAAGGCCAGTATAATTATATAAATGGACATGAGGTTTGGTCTGAATGCTATGTTTAAATACGTCACACCATTGCATATATGATGCTTTGGCGTACAGAATATGATGTACATTCCACATAATAATAAACTAAATAATAAATAATAAACTCACTAAGACCACTTTAGAAAAAACAATAATTCTGTAAATTCTAAAAGACTAACATATATATGATTCCATATGTTTGTTAGACAATGTTGGACGAATTTTTAAATAAATTATGTTGTCCTTTCATAATAAAATGATGAAAGTACGGACATAATACAGTCTATCCTTAGGTTAAAAGGTCACTCATGATCGCGCTGAAAACCCTTGTTTCGGCGAATTGCCGAATGAAAATAAAAATAAAAAATAAATTAATTGAATAAATAAAATAAAAAAATAAAAGACAAAGTTAAGGCTATTGCGGAAAAATGTGAACTGAAAATAAAATAAAGAAAGAGTAAATGAAACCTAATCGCATGCGGGGCTTCTGGCTACTGCTCGACGGCGCTGGGCTGGATGTTGGACTCGGACCCGAATCCGAACCTGCTCCTGTTAGTAAATCGTCGTTGAAGCCAGGAACAAGTGTCGAGGGAAGATGACGAGAGAAATCTCAAGTCTCGAGAGAAAGAGAAAAAACGATACGGAGATATTGGCGGGGTCAAGACCTGAATGCCTACTACTGAGCGGCCCTTCTTCTGCCCCAATAAATGCCCGTCCCAAAACACCTCCCGCGAGATAGGACATAACAACAAGCCCTCGAAAGCCACAAGAATTATGAAAAATGTAAATTATAATTTTTCCTGGCGTAAACAATCCGCCCACCAACATTTTAACAAAATTTTCTTCTTATTTATTTTTTAAACACGAAAGAAAGAGAAAAACACACAAGTAAACCACTACCACAGAAAAACATGAAGAAATCTCCATCACCAGGAAGGCGGTAGAGAGAGAAGTGCCCCCACGGGACGAACAGAATTTCACCCTTAGTTTGGACCGACACGACTCTGACTATCCCGTCAGAACCAGGGTGGTCTCCACGACTCTTCCAATGGGCCAAGAGAGAGGTGAAGATGAAACTTTAAGGATAAAAACCACATCTCCCACCTTGAGAGATTCCCCAGCTTTCTGCCATTTCTTTATTCGGATCAGCTGGTTCAGATAAATGGAGGACCACCGAACTCAGAAAGTTTGATGAACCTACCTCAACAATTTCCAACGACCGACCACTGACACTTCCTGTGCTTCCGGGGTGAACGGGGGAGCTAGTAGTGGGGCACCTATTAGAAAGTGGCCAGGACTTAAATAATCTGAATCATCCCCTAAGTCAGGGGAGTTCGAACATAGATGTCTACTGTTTAGCACGGCTTCAATTCGACAGGAGAGCGTAGTCTTCAAATGAGAGGGGGCGATCTACAAGCCGGTACAATAACTGTTTGGTTGACTTCACCGCCGCCTCCCGGAGTCCCCCAAAGTGTGGAGCAGGGGGATTAAATTCCCAAAGAATACCTCTAGAGGCTAGAATGGTAAATACAAGATCGCTATTTGCGATGAGGAAAGGGTGATGTTCTTTCAACCGTCGCGCGGCACCATCAAAATTCCGACCTCAATCGGAAATAATTTTTTCTGGAAGTCCTCTTCGCTACAGAAATGGGTCAAAGGCCGCGCTAGGAAGCCGAGGGTTGACAAATCAGACACCATCTCAAGGTGAACCGCCTTCGTGGCCAGGCAAACGAAAAGACATAGATAACCCTTTGAGAGGGCTGCATTTCGTCTTCTCCCTTCTTTTACTTCGAAGCGGCCGGCATAGTCAACACCTACATGGAAGAAAGCTCGGACCAAGTGGACTCTCGAGTCAGGAGGAATCAGGGGAGTTACAGTCTTTCCTCTAAACTTTTGACAGGTCAGACACTGGTGAATGCGCTTGCGCACGAGGCTGCGAAGAGACATAATCCAATATGTCCAACGCTTGTACAGTTGCGGGCCCAGAGTGCAACGATATTTTATAACAGTAATCACATAGTAGAGGGCTAATCGACATGATTTAGGCAGGACTATGGGATGTTTGTTCGGGTAAGACAACAGGGAATTTTCAAGTCGCTCGCCCACCCTCAGGAGACCACGGGAGTCGAGAAACGGCGTCAGTGCTCGGAGGGAATGAGAGATTTTGCCGGATGTACTGAGTGCTGTGAGATCCTTTCCAAAAGCTTCGGATTGAATAATTTCAATACATTCAATAAAGCTTCATTGAGTTCCAATACAGATAAGTGTGGATGAATTGACTTTCGGACCCCTTTGTTACATTTCAACAAGTCGACGAATCGAAGTACGTAGGCCATAACCCGCTTCAACTTAGACAGCGTAGAAACTCGTTCGAAGAGTTCCAGGATGTCGGGATCTAGTTTGTGAATAACCATGGCCACTCGAGACGGTTTCACGGGGAATTTCAGGTAGCGATGTTCGAGCCCAAGAGATGTTCTTTGGGTTTGGGCAAGAAGGGACGACCAGAGAGCCACATTTTCGACTCGCTGACGAAGGTAGCGGGGCTCAGCCGTCACTTGGGTTCTGCGCTGAGGCAACATGACTCCATTCGTGGGGAGAGGTCGTTTCGAGAATAGTCACCACCCGATGAGCAACAAAAGTTTTTAACCTATGCGGAGGCGTGGTAATTTATTATGGAGTTCGACAAAACTAGGATGAACAATATCAAAACATTTAGTGCATTTGGTCTAATTTTACTGCTTTGATTGTTCGCTATATTTATTGTCTCTCTTTTATGTGGTTTGTTTCATTGTTCTTTCATTTTTTGCTTTTTTTTAACTTAATTTTTTTTTTTTGGCGTTATAAACTATGCATATTAGCCATGTGACAATTCGTATATGTGTGTTCAAATTTGGGGGGGGGGGGTTATTGTGAAAAAAGGGCCAGGGGCAACGGTGGGAATCGAACCCACGATCACGGCGTGAGAGTCTCTCATGCTAACCACTCGGCTACCGCGGTCCCCTTATTAACTTAATGTTGAGAAATAAATGTTTCCCTGGACAAATAGTTGAATTTCTACATTAACCCCATTCCCCCTCTTTCACATTTACACTACTGTTTTTCTCATTGAGTATAAAATTTCTGCACTTTGTTTCAAGGTAATAAAACGAAATGGGATACAGCTAGAAAGATTATTAAACGAAGAAAGTTGTATAAAATTGGCCAAGGTCTGCCGTGAATTTTTCAATGAGGTTGCAAGTTTATTTTTTACAAATTAGTTAATTTAGCAGTTTTTCGAAGATTTAGAGTTTTTTTTTTACCAAAAATTAAATTGAAAGTATAGAAGGATACATTTTTAAAATTAACGCGCTTGTGTTAGACATTGCATTTTATTTGTACGCTGCTTGATTTATTCAACTTCCAAAAATAATTTATCTGCGCTTACAATTTTAATAAGGAACACTGCTCAGACCCTATTCCTACAACTAGGCTAAAGTTATGTACAGCATAAATCTAATAACACAATTAAAATTCATGCATTCAGTATCTTAAGTTAGCCTAATTGGTTCGACAGTTCTTTTGGTAATCGATATTTCATACAGACCGAGCCCATGCAAACCACTCACGTAAAATAGGTACACTCACACAGTTGGGTAGTCACAAAAGGTTTTGATATTATGCCAGTGCCTACGCCCTTATCACACCACAAAAATGGTAAAAACAAAATAACGTAGACTACTTTGGTGTGTTCGAGGTTATTCGATAGTCCATCACAAACCCACACTCACATGCTATAACGTTTTCGATAATAAATACACTACTCAACTTAAAGATGTTATTTCAACCTATGCATAAAAGGGCTCCCATTGAGCAACCAACTAAATTTATCTGCTTCTGATATCGAATCATTTTCTTATTATAAGTACTTCTATGCCTTAGAAGCTGTTTAAAATCTGCCACCATATTATTTGCGGAGCGATTTTCTCGCATTCTGTCAATGTGCATTACAGATACCTGTTCGCCGCATACAGGGCATCTCCATTTCTTTGGCGAACAGAATGCCCTCTGTCAGCCTGATGTGGCCTTCTATCTTACTGCAAGTATTTTTTTCTCCACTTTCTGGCCGGCGATCGGCACCTGATCCTGTTCCACTCAAGTTATACGCAGCAAAATTCCACGTTATTTTTAACAATTGCAGCTCTTATATGTTTTGCCACTATAAAAATCAAATAAAAACAATTTTGCCTCGGTCGAACGAGAAGGATCAACTGGGGCCTATTACACAACCATATATTTTGTCCATACGCACTTAACCACGCAACTAAATAAAAACATTCACACAATTGTAATCACTAGGGTAAACCATACTTAGTTTTACAATAAAATAGAGAGCAAACAAATAAAAAATCATATCTTTCATCAAACTTCACACGGTGTATCATAGGATAAGAAAACGATATGCCGGATTATATTAAATGAGATTAGGTATAGAAAAAGTTAAAAAATCCAAAAATTGCATCCAGCAAATTTGGTCAAATAGATTTTTATAAAAAAATGACTTTCGAATTCGTTTTATGCAAAGGTTTAAACCTTTAAATACGGATTTTAATTCTAATTAATTTTTAATTTCTCATTTTTTAATGATCCAATTAAAAATTCATAATACTTTTGAATTTGATCTAAATACACTGACGGGCAAAAAATTCCACCCACTTGTAATAAAATTTGATTTAAACATATCTTTATATATTAATCAAACGTTCACGTTTTTACTTTTAATAATGAAGTCTTTGTCTAAAAAAGTAAAAAACGTAAATTGCTACAAAAATTACAAAGGAAAAAATACGGGTAAAGAAAATTTGCTTTAATTTTGTTTTAGATTTTTAATTAATATTTCATTATAGTGTATTTTCTCCTCTTGCCTTGATTACATCTCGAACACGCATTCTTTCTTTCTACCATTCTTGAAATTCCTCTTTGCTGGAGGGTAGCCCATTCTTCACAAACAGACCTTTCAAGATCGTGGTGTATATCAGGAATTGATGGACGTGCTCTTATTGGTCTTTTGAGGTTATCCCATAAATCTTCGATGGGGTTCAAATCTGGAGAACGGGCTGGCCAGACTCAGACCCTGATGTTATGTTGTTGAAGGTACATTTCAATTTGCACTATGCGAGCTATATGTGGATGGGCATTGTCTTGCATTTGAATACGATTGTCGCTGATTACATCGAGGATAGGCTAAGCATGATGTTCCAAAATTTCATCCACATAGCACGATAAAGAAAATGTTTTTCTAAAACCTACGTCACACCAGACTGCATCTCACGACCTCCAAATTATCATAAAGTAACGGTCGCTAAACACCACACATGGAAATTAATAAAACAAAGATGAAAACTTTTATTGTTCATTGGGTTGGAAAAGTTTATTGCTTCAGAATTCAAATGAGACTGAATAAACATTTTAAATTCCGTAAAAAGTGAACACTGAAAAATCCTTTATCCTTGTTTTGGATTAAGGATTAAATGTATTTATCTCTAATTGATATTCCCAATTTAAAATATAGCATAAAGAAATATTTATTGATAAAACAATGAGACAAATTAAGGGCAGAATTTTCTTTTATCGAGAAAATGAAAAAAAAAAAAACAATTGGGTGGAATTTTTTGCCTGTCAGTGTATATTATTATTATTGCGACCGTAAGAAACCTTAATTTCCTCTCTTTTGTGTTTTGTCAACAAGGTGAAGATTTTCATGTAATTATAAGTGAGAATAGAAGATTGACGACAGCAAAACTCCCTTCAAACGTTTTATTCCATTTCTCCAATTATAATTGATTTGCAGAGAGTAAGTTTAATCAATTACCCGTAGCTTATAATTCTAAACTCTTCGTTACCTATAGACCAGTGAATTTGTTTCAAAGTCAAAATTTGTAACAGGAGTGTTCTCTTGTGCAAAAAAAGTTTATCAACTTTGTATATTGTACAATAATGAATTAGCTCAAAACATTACATTTTACATATTCATAAAACGTATACATCGTGCATTTTTTATTTCGGAAAATAATTGCTAAAAAAATAATTGATTAATTTACAGTTTTACATGTGGCGACGTTTAAACTTTTAGTTTGAAGTAGGGATAGTTTTAAACTAGATATTTTTTATGAGGCGAAATAGATATATTTAAAGTAGACTGAAAAACCAGGAAGGCCTTCCTGGCATTTTTAATTTTTAAACTTTGTTAACTGTACTTCTGCTAACTGTACTCTCCTCCTATCTCTCTTCCCACTAAAACAAATAACTTGAAAACTCTTCATCACACCACAACTCCCTCTGGTCCCCTACTTAAAAAAAAAATCACAATTGATTCCCCCATCCGTTTACCTAATGGATCCTGGGTCAGAATCGACAAAGATAAATCAAACCTATTTGCAGTCAATTTAGAATCCACCTTTACTCCTCATCAAGGCATAAGTGATGTCCGTCACGTACAACCTTAATATACCACTCCCTCTTCATCCTCCACACAACCCTTTTCATCCTTCTGAAGTAAAGTACCACATACACAAATCCGCAAATAGAAAATCCACTGGGCGTGTTCTAATTACCTCCACCAGACTTCTAAATTTCCCTAAAAAATCCTTTTTCTGATCGGACCAATGTATTTAATATCACCCCAGAAAACTAATCATGTATACCACATTTGACTAGTTTTCCACACTTATTAGGTCTATTACCTAAGAGTGAAGAAGTGTCACCATGTTATAATATATACAGGTTATTTCAATGTCAGTTACATATCGTTTAAGATATAATTCGAGCGCACGTGTAGGGGTTACGTATTTGCATTATTTTGTGAACCCTTGATGCCCGCTTAATATAAATCCTAGTCTTAGTGTGTATGTGTATTTCTATTGATTTAGTATATTTTGATCCGTGAATAAGGGTTAAACATGAAAAATAGAAGCTAAAAAAATGTGTAGTGACAACCATGGCAGCTAGTCGACCGAATACTGGAAAACTTATTTGTTTTTAAATCCGTAAATTATTTTATTTTTTATTGGCTCCTTAAGCCCATTGTCAAGAACGCTGGAACACAAGACCAATATTTTCTAAACTAGTATTGCCAAAAATTTTTTTTAATATAATAAGTGATGTCACGACCGTACCATCTCCGTCTTAGTTGATTGATATTGCGATATTATTAATGTATCTCTTCCACAATTGAAAGAGGAAACATTATAAAATTAGTTAAATGTCTTATTGTTTAAAGCACGGCGCTGATTCAAATTAATAAACATTCTGAGTAGTGATAGCAAAACTTTTTGCACGAAGGGTGTTTCCTCGAGTCCTAATGATAACTAGAAAAGACACTTTTGAAATCACGGGGGGGGGGGGGTCCGACTAAGTTAAGGCCTTTTAATCAGACGACAATTCTGGTTTGTTTTCTCTAATTCATTAGCAATTCGAAACAGGTGCAACGCGTGCTGCCTTTTGTTGAAATTTGTTGCCCAAAAATTCAATTTTGTGATAAAAACAGCAGTAAATGTTTTGTTTTCAATCAGCCGATAATACCCCAGACATTTAGGGGGATTAAACTTTTTTTGTTCAAGTTTGATTGTAGTGCATTAAAACCTATTTGACACACCACAATTCTGTGAAATTTGAACTCGACAAAAAACTACAGGCATTTCTTATTTATGTGCGAGATTGTTAAACATGGCACTGCAATGAATCCTGTATTTTACAACAATAAGTTCCAGCTTTCCAAAAAATGTCCAAAGAGGCCTTTTCCCACATATTCATTATCATTTCCAGACTTAGCTTAAAGAGAAACAAACATTTAATCATGTCTGTAAGCATTAGTTGATAGAAGCTGGGATTTTCGGTCTATAACCTTCTTCAGAAGCTTAAAAAGGTCTGAATCTCAAGAGTCCTTAGGGGGAAATGATTATCAGCAACTTAGGATAAGGAAATCGAGATGATCGTTTTCCTAGTCACGTATGGATGTCGCTACTGGGAGAAGTGAGGTAGACGTCGTTATCGTGTAGGTAAAACCGTATTTCTCTTATACTATTCCATTTATTTTTGTCTCAAACCTACAGAACATGATAAAAATGTGTTCTTTTAATGGATAATTAAAATGACTATAACATATATTGTCTATTGCAATTTTTTATTACAAAGTTTATGCAAAAATACATTTAAAAACTGAACTAGTTCTTTTTTCCCATCTTAACCAATCTAATAAAAGCTTGCAATAACCGTAAACAATAACCAACAGCTGGGATTAATAATTGTCCCTTTGTTAAAACGACAGGGATACTATTCTGAATGGAAATTTACGAAATGCTAATCTATGATCAAATCAACTTTAGATAGATATTTTAATGGAGCCAAATTTTCTTACAAATGTAGATTTTTTCTTATTTTCTTTGTACCCTATACATACTAGTACATATTACATGTAATGAAAAAACTTTCTTTTACACGGTCACATCACTAACACTTTTTTTCTCATGGTATCTTACTTACTCGTGTGGATAAATTGGTTCAAAATTTATCAGATGCTTCGAGGATTTTAATCCTTAAATCTCAAGCACTGTTTATTACTGAACTGTGGACCACTCCAAACAAGTTCCTGCCTGGTCGATTCAACAATATGCCGCGTGGATTGGTAGAGGAGGATTTCTACGTATGGGGATTCCTTAAAGAGAAGGTGTAAAGTTCATTACTAAATCCAGTGGTGTTTGAATCCAAAACTGGGGTAACCCTTAAGATAGATATTTGTGTTTTTCTCAAGTAAGGTAACGTAAACTTAGCACTTAACATATTAGCCATAGTACGAATTCTTGTGTGTTCAAATTGGGGGTTATCGGGAAAAAAGGGCCAGAGGCGACGGTGGGAATCGAACCCACGACCGCGGCGAGAGTCTCTCATGCTAACCACTCGGCTACCGCGGTCCCCTACGTAAACTTAAAACTAACAAAAAATCGTAACTCGTCAGGGACTGAACATAGGCATAAGGACTAAACGTTGGAAGTTGTTGCACATAGAGCGTATNCACGAGCGGGATTCGAACCCACGATCTTCGGCTAGATACACTGCTGCTCTACCACTTGAGCTATCGTGACCTCGATCCACTCGGACACTAACTTCCTATCTCAACCCCACCTTTTGAATTTTTATGAAAAGAACTTTGTTAGAAAAGGGTTAACAAATAAAAAATACTATGATATTATTGTATGATTTTTGTAAAAGTTTTGTAAAACTTTCAATTGTTACGAATTTTTAGTGTCAGATGGGAACAATGTTTTTTTTTCACAGAATCCAATTTCACGACTTTCCTATTTTAAAATAAAAGGAAATATTTCCAGTTTGTGATTGCCAGATTAGTGTTACCGTCCACATAATTATAATTATTCTATGTATCGTGTATTTGTAAAGAAGTAAAAATAAACCTATGAGATCTACAATTCTCCAAAATCCAAGGAAGCTCTAATCCGGACACCAATCGGCCCAAAAAAGTTTCTGCAAACCAAATTGTCAAAAACGTAACTCCATCAGATAATTGTGTTAACAATACATATGTATTCCTACATATGCGAAAAAGTTCATTAACCAACCATCTAAGAAACTAACGGCATAATTACATGATTCTAAATAGTGACTGGATACTGCAGACTCTCCATTCATATGGACGCACTGGGAACAGCTGTAACAAACCTGTTCAGATATTACTAGGCAAAAGGAGAAACAAAGGAACTTGTCTTCTGTTGGTGCAAAAGCAAATTCCTATGATTTCTACTCCTGGAAGAAGAAATGCGAAAAGCTAAAGTATGCATATACCCATAACAAAATAAAGTAAACAGCTCAAAAAAAGAACTAAACTGGAAAAGAAGCTCTCTAGAAGAAGGATCATCCCCATCCGATTAATAATACCAATGCGAGGTGACAGACAATAATTTTGGGCCAAAGCCCGCGTATGTCCGGCATGTAGAGAAAGGTTGCTCGATGTGATCCTCTTGGTTGTAAGGTTTCGCATCCCGCCTGTAACACTTACTTTTTCATTTCAACCAATATCTTACATAAGAATTAATTAATTGACAAAAGTCATTTGGTCAATCGGACCACGAAATATAATGGATTAAATATAACAGACGCAAAATTCAAATTTGATCATTGGGCAGTCATGATATAAAATGTTAAAGAGAGCTTTTACAGAAACCTTGGAAGATCCAATTGAGTCAGATAATACTCGAAAGGATCGTAAAAATCCTGGCTTACTCTTTGCTGTAACCTAACACTATCGGCTGTAGAAGTAAAAGGAATCTTCAACCCAGATTTTACCACTATTGAAAAAAAAATTAATAAATAATTTGGATAAATCATGTTTTCTTTAATTTTTAAAATTGTCCTTATTAGAAAATGAATTGTATTACTACTTTACGATGTTTGTCGGTAGATTCTATATAATCATGTCTTTTATTCATTCTATACTGAAATTGCAAAATCAGAAACGTATATATCGGGTTGTCCGGAAAATAATGCAGGATTTTGGTATTAAACAAAAAAAAAGAAACTAGTTACTTTAAAGCAATGTTCTTTAATCAAAATAATTTCCCATACTCTCAATACATTTCTCCCAACGTGTTGGTAACTTATTAATTCCGTCTGAGTAGAATTCAGAATTTTTAGAATTGATAAAGTCAATAAATGCATTTTCCAGTTCCGTTTGATTTTTGAATATTATGTGTTGTAAGTAGTGGTCCAGGTGTCTAAAAAAATGGTAGTCAGTAGGCGAGAGGTCCGGAGAGTAGGGTGGGTGAGGCAAAGTTTCATAGCCAAGCTCCAATAATTTTTGTGACGTTACACGTGACACATGTGGTCGAGCGTTGTCATGCAACAAAATGGGCCCTTTCCGATTGACCAAAGAGGGCTTCATTACTGCCAATTTCTGATGCATGGTATTAATTTGGTTACAGTATGATTCAGCATTGATGGTTTCGCCAGGATTTAAGAAGCTGTAGTGTATTAAACCAAATGAAGCCCACCATACCGTAACCATTACCTTTTTTTGATGAGTTGGGGGCTTTGGAAAATGTATTGGAGCTTCTCCTTTGTCGAGCCACTGTCCAGAACGTCTAGTGTTATCGTAGAGAATCCACTTTTCGTCACATGTAACATTTCTGGCCAGAAATGGGTCATTTTTGTTTCGACAAAGAAGTGATGCACAAACATCAAAGCGCTGATTTTTTTGGCGATCGTTTAATGAGTGTGGAACCCAATTTTCGAGTTTTTTCACTTTTCCAATCGCCTTGAGGTGGTCAGCGACGGTCGTTTTACTGACTTTGAGTTGCTCTGCAAGTTCTCGAACAGTTGTTTTGGGGTTTTCTTCCACCACTGATCGCAGAACATCATCATTAAGAGAGGAAGGCCTTCCACGACCTTCTTCATCTTCAAGGCTGAAATCTCCCTCCCGAAATTTTTTAAACCACCTTTGCACAGTGCACTCATTAACACAACCCTCGCCCCAGACTTGGTTAATGTTTCTAGCCGTTTGGGCTCCGCTTCGGCCGAGTTTAAACTCGTAAAAGAAAATCGTACGAAATTCTCGCTTTGACATTATAAGGATGACTGAATTATTTCCAAGTAGCGGAATGCTACAGAGGTAAACAAACAATATCATTTGGAAGAGGATTAATAAGTGTTGACATTCATACAAATGAGTAATCCTGTAAACGTAAACAGAATATTTTATATAGATTTTTTTTAATGAAAACTTAAAATCCTGCATTATTTTCCGGACAACCCAATAAATTAATATAAAATTCCATATTCCACCTCCTTCTAAAGTCTCAATTTTTCTCTTAAAGTGATACATATGAAAGCTACATTATAAATGTAAATGAAAACAAACAAGCCGCTATTTATTCTGTGCGAAGGAAAAATGTTCCCCATTTCCAGTATCAAACTACTTTTTGAGATAAAAATTAATTTATAATAGCATTTTAAACATATAAGAAGATTATTAATTATCTTGTTCTTGATTAAGCCAAGTTCACATTTAGAGAAAACTTAAATATTATCTCATTTGACATTCTCATCATACAATCCTTGGACTGAATGTAGAATTTTCGTTCAATATAATTAACTTCAAAAAATTTAAATGCTCCCTACAACACCTGTTTTTTTTTTCTGCAAGAATAAATTACAGAAGCTGAGGTAAGCATCAAGGATGGTTTAGAGCGGAGTAAGCTATTGTCTGAACATAATTTGCTTCGCTGCCTCCCTAAAGCTGTATGCGCAAAGCGAGTTCAATTTAAATAATTTTTAATCCACCTGAATTTCCTCTATATATACATAAAGGCCGAATAGTAATATTACTACAAACTACGACTCGTTACGTTAAATTGGGTAAACTCTTGCCTAATTTCATACATTGAATGCACATTTTCCTAACCCAGCCTCAACGACAAAAAGCCGTAATGTCTTAAGATATGTTCAATAATGAAAACAACTTTTGACGTACCTAATTACAAATCCAGAGTGCTCAAACAAACTAAACCGTTAGCTGGGTTTGTCTACTGGATGGGTAATATAACATGATAAATCGTTATTGCACTTGATATTCCTATTGCTTCGTCGTCACATTTATATTACTATTAAATTTTTAATTGACTATGCTTATTACATTTACATTGTGCAATGAGATATTAATAGTGGGAGGAACCTAATGTTGAGACCTCTCTTTTTAAGGATAGAGACCAAAACCGCTTACTCAGTAAAGTGTAAATGAGCTCTTTTTCATGGCTCATGGCCCGCGCTCACCAAATTTAATTTATTTGTAATTCCATGGGTAAACTTTGACAAGTTTTTCGAATTTTGGTAAGCCAGTGGAAGAAATCACGAACTATTAAACCTTTCTCATTTTATATTATCGTCAGTAATCAATTCACAATGAAAAAAAATCGAAGAATTAAACGAAGGTTAAAGAGTTCGCCATTTCGTTCAGATAACAATAAACAACCCTGTAATTTCTTTAACATTTTCTTGTAAACGACTAAATAAATTAAAACATAAATATACACAATAATATAAATAACAAGTAAATGTGGGGCGTCGGTGGCCGCAACGGTTTAGTCGTTGACACGGCACTCATCACTGTAAGCTAAAGGTCCCGGGTTCGAATCCAGTGGATTCCAATCCGACATACTTACAAATTGGCTTTTTTTTTCTAAAACACCGGCACCCTGAGGGTTGATATGACCTCTGCTGTTGCGAACCCTCGTTTAAAAAAAGTAAATATTTTCATTAAACATAAAATAAAAAGAAATGAACTCATATTTTTGTAAACCCGCAGAGCCCAAATGTGAACATTGTGATGCCTGGTAACTGGGTAAAACCTACAAACACATAAGAACTAGAGTAATGCTGGTCAGTGGGATCGCGGAGAGTTGAAACTTGAACGGGCAAAAAAGCAGAAAGGCAGTCTCAGGAAGGCCTGGAGAGGTGAATTAAGAGAGCGGAGATCGTTTGGTGGGTAGAGGAGTAATAACGGCTGGAGGGGCCAACAGGGTGAAGTCACATGTCAAGTTACTGAGTGGTGGTAAAGTCAAAATTCAAAATTATGGGCGATTCCTGAAGAGTTAGTGGCTTTTATTTTGACGGGGGTTAATCGATCGGTCAGTAAATTGACCCTCATCTCTAGATGGAACCGCGGAAGGTGGGTGACTAAATTTTCCGACTAGTATTAACCACGCTAGCGGTTCTGGGTTCGAATCCCGACAAAGAACATTGAATTTTAATCAGGAATAAAAGTATTGTAAATTGGTTTGAACCATCTTCTGCAACACCCAATAGTTAGTTGGACGGCCCTCTGACAGGAAGTAACAAATAAACGCCTTTAAATTTTAATGTATTTATGTTTATTCATATTTTGCATGCCAAAACGTAAGTTTGGTTATAAAGATAAAGAAAAATTTTATTACATAATTCTTTAAAAAAAATATATTTACTAAAGACCAAAAAAAATAAATAAATGAAAATATTAAGAAAAGTTTTTGTTCCATTTAATACTGAATATTTCCACCTCTGCCTCCAATCACGTTCGTTAAACGCAACCCTTAGAAAGATTTCTGATAAAACCATGAGGAATTCTTTCCCATTCATCAATAACAGTCGTTTCGAACACTTCTAAGATGTTTAGGACCTGGAATTCGCCATCGTACTTGTCGCTTAAGTTGGTCCAAAATGTGTTCGATTGGGTTCAAATCTGGGCTTTGAGCTGGCCACACCATGTGCTCAATTCCGACCTTATTCCAGGTAGACATCTACATTACGTGCTCTATGGGGCCTGGCAATATCCTACATTAGGACGAATCTTTCACCGACGTGGGGGGGGGGGTAAAGGCATTACACGCCCTTCGATTATGTCTTTTGAGTACCTCTGTGAAGTTAGAGATCTTCGTCGCAGAACAACCAATTCGGTGCGGGAGTCCAAGGAGATGCCACCCTAGTACATCAATGACCCACCATGGAACCCCACGTGCGAACCATATAGCATGAAGTGTCCTGAGCGTCTCCATATGAAACTACGCCCATCTGAAGTTTTGAGGACGACTCTCACCTCATCTCTAAAAAGAACTCGTCCCCAATCTCCCAATGTCCAAAAACATTTTCCTGTGCGAATTGAAATATGGCCATTTTTTGAGCTGTGGTAAGAAGAGGTCCACCAAGACAAGGGTGCCGGCCCTAAGTTATTTTCATTGAGCCTTCTTCTTACCATCCTGGAGGAGATCGGAACATTTCGGACTTGTGTTATCAGATTTCTTACCTAGACGCATTTCCTGTAATGCTGCGGTTTCGTACAGCCTGATAGATGAAACTATTGTCTCTCTCGTTTGTAAACCAGGGCTCTGAAGCGCCATAGAACCCTTCCTAACTGAACTGGCTGTATCATTCCTCCAATAATATTATGACCCTGATACGTTTCATGCCCACTCAAATGACTGAGTCAGTCCTGAACCATTGAAAAAGGTTAAGGAATAAGAATAATATCAAATGAAATCAAACAGCAAAGGATTAACTGAAAGCGTTCATTAGGTGTAGCAGAACGGAAGAGCATTATATGGCTATTCACGATCTTTCTGTTAACCCTGTTAACTCTGTTAGGTTCTGTTAGATCGAGAAATAGGATGATGTAGATTTGTAAGAATCGGTTGGTTAACATTGCTCGATCTAACAGGGCAGGGCCAATGTTAGATCTTAATCCATTTACGTTTTCGTAGTCAATTGACTAAGTTCTTCTTTCAATCAATTAATTATTCTTTCTTAGGTCTTGGTTGCGATAAAAATATTGAAAATGGTGAAAAGAGGGAAAATTCGAATGGTTGTAGGTTGAGATGGAGAGTTGGTGTCCGAGAGGATTGAAGTCACGATAGCTCAAGTGGTATAGTAGCGGCGTATTTAGTCGAAGGTCATGGGTTCGAATCCTTCTCCGGTCACTGACTGTTTTATCTCAACCAAAACCTTAGAAAGAATTATTAATTGATTGTTAGATGTTTAGTTAGGACCTAGGTAGCAAACGTGGCTGCCATGAATTAATTAAATCAGAACAAGACATTTATTTTGTTAATTTCCGACCTATCCTTCTATTCTCATTCATAGTGGATACATCCACCTATCCTATAAAGTAGTAGGCTGATAGCCGTTGGGGTATAAGTTAGGTATGTCGGCAAGAATTGAAGCATGTCATTCGTTATTACTTTTCGAGTGTATAGATAGCATTTTGAATGAAAGAATTCAGTAATTTTGTTTTCTTACTAACTTTAGGCATCATACAATTTAACATAAACAAATACCATAACAAACAACAAGCCTTGGAGATCTGTTATAGCTGTATTTTTAGTACTACCAGTCGCCACGCGCAGCATTGCGGAAAAATTAACATTTAACATGCTAAGAAAAAAAAAGGGACATTCACGATCTGAAGGAATATTTCTTGATTCGAGGAACACAGGTTAACATCTAACAAACATCATGACTACCACTAATGCTACTTGTTGTGCAAAAGGGATTAATCAATGTAAAAGTAAACAAAGGAAGTAAACAAAGCAACCTTTACTGATTATTTTGACTACAATAGCTTCTAATTACCTATAACTAATGTCGAAAGATAATGGATATACAATAATTTTAAACTAAATATATTGAGAGGTGCGTTAAATTTGTCCATCAGTGTATATTTATTGTAGAAGGTGTTATATCAAATGTTCTCATAGGAATTAACAATAATTCTTGTCCTCCAAACTTTCCCCAAGCATTAATAATTTATAAGGTCACGGGGCTATCTCCGCTTCAGTTCCCTGATAGGGTGGATTCTGATTTGATAAGGATTAGCCAATCGGTTGGGGTAAACGTAGAGTTAGTTGGTAGAAAGTGAAAAATTTATTGGGGAATATTTTTTGTACGAAAGGGCTATTGAGTTCATTGTGAAGGGTTGTGCTGGAAACGTAGGAGGAAACATCGATTAGAGATCAGAGGACTTTTAATTTTAAGGACTGTATTCTTACGATGTTCAAATTAATTTTAGTAAAACTTTGTAATTCTTTTTATTCGTTGGATTGAAGGCTGAAGCCATTGTATACAGCTTTTTAGCGTGTGTTTATTCCCGGTTAGTCGAGTGTACAAACCCCACCATTTTCCACTATAGTTTTAGGTTTAGTTGCATTCCAGAGAGGTTATTATTTATTACATAAAATCTCTCATAATCATAAAAATGCATTTGTTCAGGCATTGAAGGTAAGGGATTAAGCCGGGCCCGGATCTGCGGATAAGTTTCAAACATTTCATCATTCAATTTAGAAAGTTGCTTTTTACACACGTGGCGGGAAACACATAAGACGCCGACTGATGAGAATTTAATTTGAAAACTTTTCGTTTTTTCGGTCAAAAATGTGCCGCCGTTCTATATGGGTGTGGTCGAGGAAACGGCTCGTAAAAATTGCTGGCTCTTCGCTAAATTAATTTTACATGTATCCATTATACTTATTACAATGTCTTCAAACCATTTTTAATTAAAAAAATTCTGCAATTATATATTAACTTTAGAGCGCCTATAATTAGAAATGACAAACTCTGATCCATTGCCAATAATTGCGGCGTCAATTCTCGTAAATTACGGACATACGTGTTAACAATAGGATTTCAGTGCTTCCAGCAATAAAGATAACTGACACTAATTGGTCTTTTATGCGTTATAGCATTTATAAACGTTTATAACGTTATTTAGTCAGAATACCTAATCTCAAAATCGATTAAAAACAATCTGTGCTCTTTTGTATTTTAATTTCCCATTCCATCTCAGGTTTGCTCTTAACTTCCTTCTCCATAAATCTGTCAATAAAAAAGCAATCTTAGAACCATTTCAATACTTACAGCACTGGTAATAAACTGTATAATTAATTCTGCCATTCGAAAAACAATTATATATTTTAAAATCGAGGAATAATCCACTGACATAACTCGATATTGAGTATAAATAAAAGGTAATTAAAAAAATATATTTTTACATGATAAAAGCGGAAAAAGATTCGAAAAGAGAAAAGGCCATACTGACAAGACTACACATGGGTCATACAAGAATAACGCAGTGGCGGCTTCTAGCAGGAAAGCGACAGCGTCGCGTGGATGGTAAGGATAGGATAACGGTCGAGCACATTTTCAATTGTAGAAGGCTAGACGTGTTTAGACAATATTTTGGCATATCATCCGACCTGGGTGTAGTCATGGGGGACGGCACAGATCTTTGTTCCGGTACCTTAGGGATATAGGGGATTTTAAATTTATATAGTGTTTCTGTGTATTTCTATTGTGTCTGTATCGTATTTATGTTAATTTATTGGAATTGATGTAATTCATTAGCGTGAAAGGAAGGGGTCTGTAACCCCCCTCGAGGAATATCGACTACTCTGGAAGTGAGTGTGTGACATCTGGAGAGGTACTTAAGAATAAGTAATTAGCAAGAATGGAATTTGTTCAACCACAGCCAAACGAATATCGAGCAGGCTAGGATAGTGAATATAAGCCAAACCGCTCGAAAACCCTGACGGTAGAGAATCTGCAGGCGGGTTTTTCAGTCTGAAGAATAGGCCACGCAACCATAAAACAATGTCGAGCACCGCAGCGAGACTAATATTTTCAGACTCCCTGTCCGCTCGCCACCTGAATCGATCGATGAACTTTAGTAATTATTGTTATTACTTTTCTTCCCTTCAACTTATGAAGGCATCAAAGTGTAGCCTGATTTTCTGCCATCTAAATAGGAAGAATATCGAGTATTCTAGTTTAAATGTGTTAAGTGCCGAGAGTAAAAGTCATTAACGCGAATGGCGTGGGTTCAACCCCGCCTCGACGAATATCGAGTGCTCAGGGGGAGTGAATGTGACCAAAAGTTTATGTTTGTGGTGATGTGTATATGTATTGTATGATTTGTGTCAATTCTGTGTTTGACAACCTGAGGTACAAACAAGACGCTAGTATTTTAGGATATTGACACAGTATACAATTAAAAACTGTGAGCACTAACCAGACGCTCAAATTGCTGCAGTTTAAAGTAAAATACACTCCAAAGACTAGAAAAAGAAGGAAAATACACAGTGCACGCGAAGACCTCAACGGTTTGTCTGTCTGCCCATAAACCTCCCCTTTATATACATGATAAAAATCAAAACCTTTAAAATAAATATATTTGTTTTTTTTTTTGTAAAGAGCAGGAAATTTATATAAACATTTATTATTCAGCCATGGTAAAATCATCAATACTATTAATTTAAAAACTTAATTATTACTGCAATTACAAAAACAATTATAATCTCAATTAATTCTACTTTTATCTTAAGGTTTGGTTGAGATGAAAAAGTGTCACGAGTGGGATTCGAACCCACGACCTTTGGCTCGGACAACAACTTCCCATCTCAACCCCACCTTTTTCGTTTTCCCTACTTTTTGCCATTTTTCAAATGTCGTGTAATCGGATTGGATTCTCGGCGACAAATGAAATGGCCACGGAGAGCTTTAGTGAAGTATACTTCATTTTAATTCATTAAATTCACTAATTTCGTGGTCCGCTTGACCAATTAATACATTAAAATTAATTAAGGTTTTTAGTTGAGATAAAAAAGTCAATGGCACGAGCGGGATTCGAACCCACTATCTCAATCATGATCCTTTGACAACAACTCTTCATCCATTCGAATTTTCCCTCTTTTTGCCATATTTTCAAGCCGAAGGTCGTGGATTCGAATCCTACTCGTGATACTAACTTTTGCATCTCAACCAAGAGTTTAGATAAAAATTTATTTAACTGAGATAGATAACAGTCAATTATGACTACTAAACATGTAAGGAACAATTATAATATTTAAATTCTTGGAGTAATCAAATGACTAGATATTGGATATAAATAAAATATAATTAATAAAACAGACACACATTTCTACATTGTAAAACTTCAGGAATAATTGAATTTCTTTTCAACTTTTTTCTGTTTCCATTTTAGCATGTAGAACCTATTTTATTCGAGACCCTACACAAATTATTTCAACAAGCGAAAAGTTAAATTGATACCCACTTGTTAGTGAATGTTTCGAGAGTCAAATACCGTTTCTGGATCTGTTACCACAATCAGAAACAGGACCATGAATTTAATGTTTTTTCTCTGTTTCGACTGACAAATGTATTTGAATGGATATTCACTACACGAAATCTTATGATCGACGTCCGATAACTTCAACTTTTCTTCCTTATCCTTGAGTGTTTTCCCCCTTAGGGTCTTCATAGCCACGATTCAGGTTATATGGTTCTTCGATATGTACCATTTATAATAGTTGTGTACATTTTATACAAACAAATAACTATACAATCAAATAAAAAATGGATTAATAACTTAGTAATAAATAGCATGTAATAAATAACATTTATGTGCATTTTTATAAATAAATCTTTAAGCATATGTAAAATGTGTTATTATTTTACATATGATTTGTGTAATTGTTATTTTATGAACTTCCAATAATATTTGTATTACCCTGGTTTACAAGCACTGCAAATATTTTTCCCTGCCTATCGCGATTTTGGGACAGGCCAAGAGCACGTGGTCTGCGACTGCAATATTTAGATTGGACATGAAATAATTTTTAATCTCTGAAGGTTGGGCGGAAGGCCATTATGACCCAATCTTAGCTAAATAATTGCTCTTAGGTGTTTCCTTGTTTTGTTTTTGTTTTTAACTATCACGTCTGTAATTTGGTATTGGGTTGGATTAACGCATAGTACCTTTCCTTAGATCTTACTTATGCATTCATAGAGGATTTGCCGTATTCTTCTAGTGTAAGACGACAGGTTGCTCCCAATATCCGGTATAATTATGCAAGCGTAATGATCCCCAAGTCGAGTTGCACTCTTTGCGAGTTTATCAACCATGTCGTTATATTTGTTGTCACTTTGTCCTTTGACTATATTCTTTCGCGGTAGCCGAGTGGTTAGCATGAGAGACTCTCACGCCGCGGTCGTGGGTTCGATTCCCACCGTCGCCCCTGGCCCTTTTTTCACGATAACCCCCCCAATTTGAATACACATATAATAATTGTCGCCATGGCTAATATGCACAGATCATAACGAAAAAAAAATATCCCGCTCGTGCCAAACAGGGTTATTTTATTTTATAAAGTACTGATAGTTTTGTGTCGCCTAGTAGGGAGTGAATGTATTTATTGGCTTGAATGTGTAGTGTGAGAGGGCTGATGGCTATTATTGTGTATGAAATGGACCCTCAATTATATTAATTATATAATAGGTGTAAAAGGTACTGGAGGATTATCGAGTACTCCACCAACCTAACTGATTGATTGATGTGTAAATAGGAAAAAATGTTTTTAAGAGTGAGTGGATGGGGGACTGATCACGTTGAGCGAAGCCCAACGTTGGTGGCTGGTCGAATAATTAGGTCCAACCCCGGACTGGCAACACCCCCGATGGATGATTCTAGAGGTAATTCGCTGTAAATTACAAAAGTTGGAATTGCCGGTGGACGGTGAGAAATGATAATTTGTGTTTATGTAAATCAGTAATGATCAGATTTGAAGACAATTGGTTTTTGGTGGAATATGTCACTTTCAGACCGTTGTTCTACCTGTCATGTAGTTTTTTCCTCAAAATGTGCCCGCGAACTTCCTAACTAAAAGCCGTATTTTAAAAAAATGACTTAACAAAATTGTCTTTAGAACCTTAATTAGAAAATCCGTGTTCCACTAAGTGCATTGACCGTTCCTGGTAATATGGCAGCTTTAGATTATACGGTGTGAAAAACGGATTTTACCGAATTAATTATGTACCTTAAAACTGCCTAAGACTTCTTTAAATCGAATTTAGCTAGGCGAAATCGACACAACTGGGACGCAAAATTTAGAAATTAATTAAGAATATATAAGGTATAATGAATTTTTGATGTCATTTAAGTGGCAACAGATTACTTTAACCAGATAAATAATGAAGTTAGACAGGTTTCAGTAATTAGGTTTAACACTCAGGAAATGTAAAAGAAAAACTTGCACTTTTTTATTTAAGTAACTCTTCGTGATTTCTCTTTAACGTTCTCAATAAAAAATTAATTAAACTTGATTTGAAATGTAGCCTTCGTGTTTTAAAATGGTTAGAGAATACGTCACCCAGGGAAGTGTAGCAGTGCAATCAGTTTTGGATCGAGTGGGAAAAACGTTTCTGCAAAATTAAAATGAATTAATTTCACTATTGTTTTACTGACAGGAAGCCCGATTTCATATATTAATAGACGGGGATCTAAGTTGTGACGCAACTTTTCAATTTCTCTCAGCATATGGCGCTACTCGTGGGAACTTTGTCGTACTTGGCTTAAACTAATTGTAAGACAAACCCTTCTATCTGCGTTCAGATAACGGAAATTTCATTATATTCTTAACAAGACACAATGGTAAACTTTATTATAAATTCAAGTTTTTGTTTTCTTTGGTGAACTCAAAATCTAATTGCAAACATCCTTGATTAATACATGGTGATTGACATATGCGCATACAAAAAAAAAAAAAAAAAAAAAAAAAAAGCGGGTGAAAAAAAAAAAAAAAAAAAATCAAACGAACAGCTCTAGCAGAATATAAAACGTATCCCTGAGGATGGTCGAAACACTAGAAGGAATCCATTTTGTTTAGTGGCCTAATTGACCAAATTACTTCTTTGAATTAATAATTCTTTTTATGTAAGGTCTTGGTTGAGATGAAAACGTTAGTGCGACGAGCGGGATTCGAACCTCGATGCCTTATACAAAGATGTCTTTTCTATACCGACTTCCTTCCCCACCCCTTCAAAATCCAACGTATATAAACATAAAACAGCAAAATCTCACTGACACTCTCAACACGACACGCGAGAATGACACAATTACTCAGAAGACAAACACTTTGAGTGAGTAGAAATACTTTGATTGAATATAAAAAATATATTTTGCATTGTATAAATTCACTTTTCCACATTCTAAATGTATTTCTTAAATGTAATCATTGTTTGTAAATCCCAGGCCCTGAAGATGATCTCAATAAAGATCGAAACGTTGGCACGATAAAGAAAATGTTTTTCTGAAACACACAATCATACCAGACCGCATCTCTCGATTTCTGAATAATTATCGACAGTCACTAATCATCACACATA
Source organism: Cimex lectularius (assembly GCF_000648675.2). Classification (NCBI taxonomy): domain Eukaryota; kingdom Metazoa; phylum Arthropoda; class Insecta; order Hemiptera; family Cimicidae; genus Cimex; species Cimex lectularius. The sequence continues at coordinate 949,460 of NW_019392816.1, forward strand.
AATTTAAATATTGAATCAGTATAAACGAAATTGTTTCATCTTGATTTCTTAAAATCACACTACACAAAATATTGTAGGGTGCTTATGTACTAAAAACTTGACAGACGCAATAAAATAATAATTGAACACTTACACGATTTGGCTTGAAAACAATTTAAGGTATTTTTGAATAAGAAAGAATTTTTCTCATTTTTAAGGTTTTCTTTTGTCAAAGGTTTCCAGCATATAAGGTGAATCCCAATAGACCCTATATTGGATAAGTCATATTGATCATCGTACCCTATCTGATAAAGTGTGGGGAACCGTCAAGGAGATTCAGCTTCACAGACTGGACAGTTGAAACCCCTGCCGCAGTTTAAGCTGGGTGTTATTTAAATTATTCCAACAACTCGGCAGTTTTTAAATGTGCAAATATGTATATAATGGTAATTAAAGTTTTTTCTGTTGTTAAGTAATCAATATTAGGCGGTTGTTCGGAAGATGCAATTATCATAAGGTTGCTAACACCCTTGCCCAATTTTTTGTCTTCAATCTGCAAAAAATGAATAATTCAATTCTTGTTAAAAAGTAATGGATTTTGTTAATCCAACAGGCTAGAGCTTTTATTTTAGTTATTTATCTTTCGGCCCTCGCAATTTAAATCTCTTAATATAATACAATAAACTTATCCCGTTTTGCAGCGGGCTTTCAAATTTTGAAATTAATTTATATAAATACTCCTATTCAGAATTATTGTACAACATTATTATACATACATGCAACCTCATTAGCAACAGTGGCATTGAACAGACGAACTCATCACTTAAACACCGAACTAAGAGCTTACAACTCCAACAGATTCGGACATTACATTGTACAGTCAACCACAAAAAACAAGTCGCTCTGAGTTGCTACTAGGATAATCCCATCTTACCATAAGCGCCCCCTTTTCACTAGGCAGACGGTACTTAACCCAATTTGAGAAGATTTTGCCGCTTACCTGTAGTGTTTTTAATCCACATATGCCGATTATGTTATGCATATCGAAGACTTACTAAACTTTCTTTCCCCTTGAGTGTTCCGTCTGTATCGTTTTCTCCGGCAGACATTCAGTATGTTATACTTCAAACCTTACAAATCCCCTGGACTCTTCTTGATTACCACTACGATACTGTAACACCATCTCATTCGTGCTAGTCGTGGGAAATTCGTGTTAGTCATTTCCTACCTATTTATTTCCCTGCTATTCCCATATATTCTGAAAATTCTCATCCTTACAATTCCCAAACCAAAAATTTCACAGATCGCCCAATTTCTACAGGACCATCAGTCTTTGTTCGATTATAAGGAGAACGTTCCTATTTCTAAATGCTCAAAATGTTATCTCTGGTTTTCGCAGCTGTCACTCAGCAACCCAGCAAACCTTGTTGAGGACATTTTCTATGCCTCCATTGAGTTGGAGTACTATTATTCTAGGGCTAAAAAGATTGTTTTTTGTTACACCCTTCACTTAAGTACTAGAAGAGTATGCGTCTGTGAAACATCCATTGCATCCAACCTGCCCAATCAGTATCATCAAAAACATCATTGATATTCCAATTTTTGTGTCCAAGGAAACTGCTTATACAACCTCCTTTGGTAAGATGCTATCTAAAAATAAATACAGATGCAAATTTTATAAAACCATCCCAACCTCCAAAAAGTTGCATCTCGACGAATTTCATCAAACCTTTGTCCCGGAGTTAGAGGTTGTGGCCACGAGATCACTCAGTGTCAGTGACAATCATAGCGACAATAGTATTCATTTAAATGGTTAATATTGTTTTCTCTTTGTAGCACCCCCAATGAGTAGTTTTTTTACTCTTGCGTTAATTGAGTACATATTTTTTATATCGTTAATATGGCCCAATATATCCTATGGCTCTCTAATGTGGTGGAACAAAACTCAACAAAAATAACCTGCGCGAACATTAGACAGCACACAAAGACTGGCAAACCTACATATAACAGGGTCTGTTTTCATGGACATCAATCCCGTCAATTGCACTAGAAACACTACTAAACTTACCTCCATTGGAATAATCTATACAAGGAGAAGGGAGAAAAAGCTCATTTAGGCTCCAGAAACATCCAGAAACAATTGTATTTGATCGCAACTAAACTCTTCTACACGCTACCATAATTAATAAAATCAGTCACCCATTCTTAGAAATGAAGACTGACTATATGATCCCGGAAACATTGTTCAGAATTTCCTATAATGTTTCCACAGACTATAAAAGTGAGAAAGTACTCAGGAGAGGATCAGATACAATGGCATACAGACGGCTCCAAAACAAACGAAGGAACCAGATTGGGTGTTTTTGTACAAGCCCAAAATATAAGCAATCAAATTCAATAGGGAAAATTTTAGAAGAGATTACAATGGCAAAAAATCTTCATAAGATCGCATAGCCAATCACCTACCTACTAAAGCATTAGCGTAAAAAAATAAAAATATTAAAAGACTACTCAGTCCAACATTTTTAAAGCCTGGAGAAAAACAACAACCTGATTATATATTGGGTGTACCATGACACAAAAGGCGACTCACTGACTATAAGAGGATCTGATCTGCAAGACCATCTGCCTTGAAACTATTATTGGCATAACAAAAAAACATAAAATCCTCCATTACAAAATGGATCCAAAAAGGCAAAAGGAGATGATGGTGAACTTTAGATGTGCTAGACGCAGAAAGCTTATGTTAAAACAACCCTCACCAAGACAGGCAAATTCACTGCTGCATCAAGAGAGGACTAAACTGAGAGGAGCAATACTATACACTAGTCACTGGCACCTGAGACAACATCTATCTAACATGGGATCGATAATGATCCATTTGTAGGTTATGCAATGAGAAAGGAAGAAACCGGAGAACGCGAAGAACCCATATCACGTTCCAATGAGAACCAACCAACCGCTCAACCTGGAATATGAAGGACTGCCAGGGACAGGAAAAGTAGCAACGTCAGTCAATGGCCTAGTACTCCTTAGGAAAAGATCGAGTCGATTGCATTGAACTAAGGAACTAGGAAATATCAATGTGCCAGAAGGCAGCTTTGCGTGGTGATCAAAAAATCCCGATCCTAGTACCCATATCCATCCTGACCATCATCATTGTATGTCGTTGTTACTTGGTATAAAATAGAAACTACTTTTAATGTACGGTAAATAATTGAAATAAAAAATACACTTCTGTAAATTGTAAAATATGATTGAATATATGGTAAAATAAATTATATTGTGTGGACCCAAAATAAATATGCAATATAAGATTACATAATGTCATGATTCAAACTTTAAAAATAGAAAATTGGCAATAGCATTTAGGCGTTGAAGGAAATAGGAGTTTTGACCCCGTTGTGAATATATAGGTAAAGGGTTGATGGAGGCGTAAGGCTAAATTACACATGAAAGATGCACACAGAATTACACCTCGTTAGAACAGTTTCTGTGTCGTATATCTACACATGAACATAATGCCATAATTATTAACCTTTCTGAGATGTTGATACGGCGTAAGTGGGATAAATTTCACCGACGTGGATACACCCGTACATCGTCGAAAAATAGCACACGTCCTTTATAAAAGTTAATAAATGCAAATAATTTGAATTAATGTTTAAAAAACCTAATAAATTTCTAATCTGGTTGTTGGTCATTAGAAACATAGATAGATAGAGATACGTAAATTTTACTTCCGTATAGTAAATTACAGTAATCTTCAAACATGAATGAGTGAAATGGATCTAGCATAATCCCGCCAGAATATCCAAGGTGTTCTTTAAAATGAAAGACCACTTTTTTTTTTACTGGGAATTCTGAAAAAAAAATTAATGAAGGCAGCCAAGCTAAGCCTCGCCCTCGTAATTGATTTTCATACTACCTGCTGTGGCTCAACACGGCGATCATCAATTATTATTATAAGAGAAAAGAAGGCTTTTTTTAACTTTGAGATTTAAGTATGGCGGTTTTTCATTGTTTCTAACCAGATTGGCATGTACAGGTTGTCAACTTACTAGCGTACCAACTGTTTTTCTCAAAATATACTCAACCTATAAAGAGAAAATTAAATTAAACATATTTCTATTAGCATAAGCTCGACATTCAAACAATTTTAATTTATTTAGGATACATAAAACTGCCAACTAAAATTATTAATATTGTCTGTATAGTGAAAGCAGAAGAAACTGGAACTCACAGACAGAAACGCGATTCGTTAGTAAATATAACAGCATTCCAATTGTTGGTCTCCTCTAGACGCTCTCTGCACCAGATTTTCCTGAATTGCTGGTGGTGGGCTGTTGCTGCAGGTCGTCTCGAAGGGGCATACGATGTAAAGCCAACTTCTCAGAAACGATTACAAATCGTTTTTGTTGAAAAGGCCTTGCCCAAACATGTTGTACTTCATTTAGGATCTGGCAGGCACTATGGAAAGGGATCCGTCTTGCAGTAATGACTATATTTATGTCTTCCCTTAAGCCAGAAACACTCACCCGATGCTACGCCATGCGACGCTACCCGACGCCTTGCCAGGTTTTGGTGGGGTGTGCACATCTATCCGACGCAAGTACACGTCGCGTACAGTCCACAGCGTTTGTCACAATTATCACTATCACAATCGCAACGCATCTTTTGTTCTTAATGCACGATTTTGAGCAAAACCTTGTAATAAATTGTTAGTTAAATTTTATGAGCACAACCATCTAATAAATTGTTTGTTAAACTTAATTGTTTTAAATGAAGTTACTCCTAACCATCTAATTAAACANACGTTAGCTGTAACGGGATCTTATCGGAAGTGAGTATTGATGTGCCATCGGCAAAGGTAAAATTAAAATGTAAATGATGTAAAGGAGAATAATGCCTGGAATTTGTGGTTATGGGAGATGTTTTGTAATTTTTCAATACATTTTTCTTTAATTATAATTCCAAGGTATATATAGGTTTGAGAATTTACGTTTTCTATACAACCCCAATATACGGGATTTACATAATACTGACAGGTACAAGACATTTTTTTTTTAAATTATTAAGGAAAAATCTCAAAACTTACTAAATCAACAAGGCATTATATGACTCTAAGATCAGATTTTTCTATCAACAAATTTATAATGTAATAATGACTAGTAAAAGACATCTACAATTAATTTAAGACAGAATTATTAAGGAAAAATTTTAAAACTTACTACTCAGCAAGGCATTATATGAAACTAATATCAAATTAGGCTATCAATAAATGAATAATAACAGTGAAAATCGTGTACAACAAAACAACAATCGTGCCCCCCCTCCTTTTGAGGATCAGTTTTTCCATACATTTGCCCCAAAGTGCTTTCCCTTCTACAGAATACCAGAAACTCAAAATTCATGGATTCGTTTTGGAGATATTCAATTTTCCTGCAAAACTCGATAATTTCAATTTACCGTGTAACTTGACTGTTGTTGTTTAGTGTTATGTTAAACAATAATTATTCAGAAATCGTGAGCTGCGGTCTGGTGTGATGTAGGTTTCAGAAAAACATTTTCTTTATCGTGCCAACTTTTGATCTTTATTGAGATCATCTTCAGGGCTCAAAGTGTTTGTTTTCTGCGTAAGTGTGCCATTCTTGCGTGTCGTGTTGAGAGTGCCCCATTCTTGCGCAACAATGGCACACTTACACAGACACAAACACTTTGCGCCCTGAAGATGATCTCAATAAAGGACGAAACGTTGGCACGATAAAGAAAATGTTTTTCTGAAACCTATATCACACCAGACCGCAGTTCACGATTTCTGAATAATTATCGACTAACGGTCACTAATCACCACACATTAAAAAATAATTTTGGCCGGTGGTTTCAGATAAAGTTATTAATACTACTATCAGATCTTCAGATTAGGCAATATCAAAACGGATTAATCTTCAGATTTGGCAATATCAAACTGGATTAATGATAATCAGCCTTCTATTTTTAAATAAAAAAACTGTATAATAAAATATACAGGATTATAGCGGCGAAATTCCAGGATAAACGATGTTTTTGATATTTAGGCGGTCAATTCTGTGAATGTATGGGCGACACCATGTGGCCCTTTATCACGCTGAAAGCCGGATTATGCAGCACGTCATTCACAATCCTCCCAATCCTCCACCTGATCGAAGCCAGGTCCTCGGACCTCTCTGAGCAATTATTAAAAAAAATCACGCAAACAATAGTTGTTAACTATATAAATATGAAAAAATACCAATTTTTATATAGATTATTTTGCCTATTACTTAAAATATCAATATCCGGCCAATAGCGCATCGCCCCTGGAATTAACGCCTAAATATGCTAAGTCAATTCAGCACCCAAGGAATGCATTTTCAAACCTATTCGTACTCACGCTCATTCTTAAATACATTCTGTCCTATTTAGATACAATAAAATTCATTCAATTTAGGTGATGGAGTACTTGATATTCCCCCATCATTTAAACTGAATATATATATATATAACTAATCTAATTTAAGGTCAATGGGATATTCGATATCCCGCCAATAAATACAACCAATCTCCAAACAAGCAGGAACACAAAACTATCAGTTATATAGAACAAATATCTTCTATTATAAAACTAACCCAATTGAAGTACGATGGGGTACTCAGTATTCCACCATCGACCCTCTCACATTACACTTGCAAGCTAATAAATACATTCACTCATCTATGGGCACGAAACTGTACATAATAACACCTCCAAGAATCGAAACACGGGTCTCCAATATTCGGTGCTATGCTTCAAGCACAATACTCAAATCGGATGATATTCCTACGCGCTATCTATATGTAACCAAGTAATTGCACCATTCATTTAGGTGGGACACATCGAGTAACCTTTCTCTAATGCCGAAGTCATATGTGGCCTTTGGCCCAACAGTAAATGTCCGTGTGTCAACCTCGCATGGCCTGTGCTTAATGACCCTTCTTCTACTCCTAGATCCTCCGAGAGCCACCTATCGACAGAGCACTTCATACGTGAGAGCTTCTGAGCCAATCCGGCCTACAGACCCTGCCAATTTCTTTTAATTATGTTTTTAATTCAATTTAGAGTCAGAGGACCGGATTGCGGAGATCTGGACCACCCGGCCTTTACCCGCTTCGTCCACCTTTCGTTACCCTCCACACCTGTATATATTTTTATAGAATTTATTGATTATAACAGCGCTTTTGATAGTGAGAGCTTCTCTGCTGACCCGGCACATTGACGCTGTCACATTATTTTAATCGTGTGTTTGATTACATTTTTTGCGTCAGCGGGCTGGATCACATCGTGTGGGGACGTCACGGCCTTAGCCGCCTCTTCCGCTGCGTATTCACTTAGTTATTATAAACTGTTTATTGAGTCTAGGATGAACAAAAATATAGAAAACATAAAATATTAGCAACAATGGAAAATAGAAAAAATAGGAAAATTGAGTAAATCTCCCAGTTCTGCCTTTTTAATGGGTGCAAATTTCTTTGCTTATAACTTTTGATTGGTATTCATGTACAATTTTTTATTGAGACTATTTTGCATATTTTCTTTTTTTAACGAGAATTCGCAACAACAGAGGTCATATCAACCCTTAAAATGGGTGCCTTTTTTTAAATGATAAAACATATTTGCAAGTATCTCGGGTTCGAATTCGAACCCGGGTCCTTCACCTTACAGCGATGAGCGCCGAGTCAACGCCTAACCCGTTGCAGTCACCAACATCATCCCTTTTGCCTATTACCTAAACTAATCTTATATTGTGAATATTCAACATACGTTTCTCTTTGACTAATACAAAAAATTGCAAGATTTTTTCGTGTTATCGTCAGGGTATGAACCTGAATTTAGCCGTTTTATAAGTAATTTGGTAGAGTAGAAAGATACCAGCAGACCCTTTTACCTCCCGCTACAGCCGGAGGGAATATCAATGTCCCGACTGAGATTGGTTCGGCGATGATGTATTACAGACGGCAAATAATATAGTCAGGGGTGATTTTCAATTGCCCAGAGGACGAACCAGTCTCACTATAATATAATAAAGGAAACGTGAGGAGAACCCAAGAATACTTAAAATGAAATAATTTCTCTTCTACTGTCAATCTTAATAGTTTTGAAATTAAATTTTAAATAAAGCATAAAATTTTGATATACAGTGTTAAGAGTGATGGACTGCATCCCGAAATCTCCAATGAAATTCAAAGTACTCTCAACACGACACGCAAGAATGGCACAATTACACAGAAGACAAACACTTTGAGCCCTGAAGATGATCTCAATAAAGATCGAAACGTTGGCANTGTGGTGATTAGTGACCGTTAATCGATAATTATTCAGAAATCGTGAGATGCGGTGATGTAGGTTTCAGAAAAAAACTTGGGCACTCTCAACACGACACGCAAGAATGGCACAATTACACAGAAGACAAACACTTTGAGCCCTGAAGATGATCTCAATAAAGATCGAAACGTTTGCACGATAAAGAAAATGTTTTTCTGAAACTTACATCACACCAGACCTCATCTCACGATTTCTGAATAAGTAATATTTATTTAAACTTCGTTGGATTTTTAAATTTATTTTGGTTCCCTTGTTTTTTTAAAATAAATTCACCAATGAAAATGGCAACAGCCAGAATCTCGTCTGATAGTCCAAGATACATGGGTATGACAAAGCTACTACTGCAACCCCGCCAAACTTAGAAAATAACCTTGTTGCTTCCATGCTTTGAATTTTATTGGAGATTTCGGGATGCAGTCCATCATGAATATCTACAATCCTTATGACACAAGTAGAGCATGGTTACAATTTTCTTTATTATACTGTTGGGATCTTCCAATTTGTCGGGTTTTTTGCAATAGTCTCTAGGTTATCACACTCCTTGATTTACGGGGGAAATTTGATATATTTTTTTTAAACATTTAATGAACCTGTGGCTCTTAATCCAGCCCAAGAATTATTCTCAGGACTCTACTTTTAATTAAGAAAACCTTATGTAGCAGGCCCATATGCCTGCCTGAGAATCCGATGTCCTATACTGTATAGATTTTTGAAAACGCACGATATCTTGTTGCTCTTTTGATGTATTCACAGTTTTAATCTGATGTAATTGAGAGTAGATAAAATAAAATGAAAAATAATTATAAACACTTGTTTTGTTGTTAAACGATTGTTTCACATCAGAGCGTCATCAAACGGTGTGTTGTGTACAAATATTTTCTCAAAAGTCACAAAGTTATCGAGGTCGAAAGAAAGGAATAACACTCAGTTCTTCAATCAAGCTTTTAAGGAATCTCCTTCATCGGAACATTGAAACTATTGCTAATGACTTACACAGTTAACAAATCTACATCATTCAACAAAAACATCTACAGCAATATTTGAAAATGCAAATTTCATAAGTTTCAAATAGGTATGATAAATATATGAATTTTACTTGGTAGAGCGGGCGAGATGATGCAGAATGTTAAAATGTAATTTATTTAGTGTAATATACCTTTTTTACAATAAATTTACTCTCTTTACTTTATTTACATAAGCTGAAATTTACACACGCACATTATACGAGTGTACAGAATTAAGCCTTACTACTTCTCGCCGGCAATGCTACATTTTGTAATTTACAATAAGTTACCGGTACGCCTCGAAAATCACCCACCCCGGATGTTGACTCTCCGGGGTCAGACCTCGGTCTTATCCGTCCAGCCATCGAAGTTGGGCTCCAGGGTCTACCTACACCTAGGTAATTTCAGTTCTCAAAGCAATCAGTTTCTAAACCAAACCCATTCACTCTCTCACTTACGTTCTTTCTTATTTATATACCATTCAGGCAGTTAGGGTCGAGGTGTCCTCGATACAACAAAACAATCACCTGTTATATAACTAATGAATTTGAAGGACGATGTGGTACTCACTATTCCACCATCAGCCCTCCCACACATTCGTGTTAATAAATATATTCACGCGCAATACTCACAATGGAACACAAAACTATTAGTACTATTGTATATACAATACAACAACCCTGTTTGTTCCGGAAATCGGAACAATGAGGCCTTACCCGCTTGTCGGCCTCTTCGTTACCCTACACAGCTGTATTTACTTTTATACAATTTTAAAATGTAATTGTAATTAATTTTCACGCGGTTACGTATATTACAAAACCCACAAATATACAGGCATTTTATTTTACATACTTGTAATATTTTATACCATCTTCTAAATTTTTATTGTTTAAAGAAATGGTTAATTTGGAATAAAAACCGTTAATTTGAAGCTAAAATGGGTTAGTTTGACGGAAAAAATTTAAAACTGGCCGTTTCTAAAATTGCCCATTCATATCGGCGGATATTGTGGAAACGTTTCAGTCATTATTACCACATCTATTATTATTCAATGTAATCTGTTTTTAGGCGAGAGCTCATATGTCAGAAATCCGATAATGATCGCAAATACAAATGGTAATTAATAACCAAATGGGACTGAACTCGGAAAATCTATAAATTCCTAGGCTTAAGGTACAAAATCACTAATGTATAAACATTATTTAATCATGGTTCTTGCTATTCTATTAAATGGCGTAAGTTATAATTTGCATTCTTTCTTTCGTGCCGGAGGATTTCATAACCACCTCTATTGGTAGATAAAGATACTTTCTGTAACTGACTTTTTTGATTATCGATTAACGGTCACTAATCACTACACATAAATATTACTATTGTAATTAAAGTAACTTATAACTACAAAAATATATACTATATGAAGAAGCTTTTATTGTTTCTATTTGTTCTTTAACGTTCAACTTGCATATAAATATATGTATATTTAAGAAGTATAACATTAATACAATTTTATATTTTAAAAAATATTTTTTTAGGACAGAAAAAGAAAGAAAAAAGCTTAGCAAATATATGAAATTTCAGAATATTTTTTACTTATCTCCATATGTGTTAAGTACTCATAATTGATAGTAATAATTATTCCAATTAATTATTCTTTTTATCTAAAGTTTTTGGTTGGGTTGAAAAATTAGTATCATGAGGGCGATTCGAACTCACGACTTTCGGCTCAATACTCCGCTGCTTTAACCACTTGAGCTATCGTGACTTCGATACACTCGTACATCAACTCAACCTACAACACTTCGAATTTTCCCTTCTTTTTGCCATATTTTCAAATGTCGTGTAATCAGGATTTGATTATTACCTACTTACGAAGTGACCACGGTTAGTGAAGTAATTATTTCTTTTTAATTATTAAATTAATCAATATTTCCTTAGTGGTCATAATTGACCATCTAAATTATTCTTTTTATCTCAGCAATTATTATTATTATTTTAGCAATTATTATTTTGGTTGAGATGAAAAATTGAATATGGCAAAAAGAGGGAAAATTCGAACTGTTGTAGGTTGAGATAAAGAATTGGTGCCCGAGGGGATAAAAGTCACGATAGTTCAAATGGTTAGAGCAGCGGAGTATTAAGCCAAAGGTCGTGGGTTCGAATCGCGCTTGTGATGCTAATTTTTCATCTCAACCAAAACCCTTAGATAAAAAGAATAAATTATTGGAATAATTAAAATAGACAATTATGACCCCTAAACAAATATGTACTAATTTATTAGTAAAGTTACACCTTCAAGGATATTAGCGTTTGATAGATTTTTTAAACTTTTTTATCGCTATTGGTAACACGTATCATGGTAGTCGATGAAGTGGCAACTTTTTGATCTATTCATGCTTGTGTACTACCGAATAGAATATTTATTTCTTGTTTTCATGATCCCACAATGTTGCTTTAGCACAAGGTTTATAACAAAATCAGTTGAAGATCTTTTCATCATAAAAGTGATTTTATGATTTGCATTCATTTCAACTGGTAAATTATTAGTAATACCTACAGAATATTTTGCTTGGCATAATAAGAAAAATACTATGATGAAAATTGGGGTTTCAAGGTAAAAACGACGTGTGCAAATAAAGTTTTATAACTCTTTTTTCATGCGGGAGACATTTTCATCATTTGAATACACAATTGCCCTAATGGAACATCTTCTATTCCCAGCCGAATCCCTTTCTTATTTTTTTTCTGGGAGTTGAGCGTGACAAGTTGGGATAGGGTTGGTTAATGAAGGAATAAATTTTATCTTCGCTATGCTGTTAATTAGACGCCGATCCTCGTTTATATTTCACTGCTATTATATCGTATGACCCTTAGGAAAACACTAAACGATTCGACTGAATGCTATATTAGACAACGATTATTTATACATTTTAATTAGTTCTATATATTTTGTATTTTAACTTACTACAAATGTACGTTAATTTAGTTTTACTATAAATAAATTATCCTGTCATTTTGTCCAAGTTAACCACTTTTATAACATAATCCAAATTTTACTATTATAACTTAAATGTACAAACAAATTTGCATTGTAATGATTCTGTTGGATGTTTAGGGGCCGACAAACAGCTGAGTTCATAACCGGGCAGCTGCTTGTTTGTATTTCTTTTTCTGGCGTTTCACGTGTATTTTACAATCTGCAGCCATTTGAGCTTTTCGATCTGTTACTAACTATATTGATGTCATTGATGACTATCTGTATGAAGACTCTAGTGTGGGCGATTGTCCACCTTTGAGGAGCAGCAGGCACCCGTGAGGGCGAGTCTGTAAAATCCTGGGGTTCCGGTGGAGCAACAATGAGGAGGAGAACCTGAACCATTCTTCCCCTCAAAATTACCCTCAAAACTCCAATACGGTCATGGGTTCGGCCGTTGAGAAGAGACTGTTTGGCTCTGGTGTGGGCGATGGTAGGCCCTTGGAGAGGAGCGGGCACCCGTGAGGGCGAGTCCCCGAAGTCCTGGGGATTCCCATCGCTCATCAAAGAGCACCAATGCGGAGAATGAATACCTATGAGCAAACATGCAGTCTCGGATTCGCCCACTCGAGATGACGAGTCGGGACGGAGCCGATTCGTTCGGCTCTTGAACGGCCATTTCGCCTCATCCACCCTGGGAGTTATAGCCCACTTAATGTGGAACTACAACGACGACGGGTGGTATATGAGGACAAGGCTCGGGGCCCAAGAAAGGTGCACCTCATGTCCTCGTTCACTTCCCCTTCTCGCTCTGGGTTCCTTCTTTCTTCCGCCGAGGGGGAGAACCTAGACCTCTCTCCCCCTCAAAACTCCAATGCGGTCATGGATTCGGCAGCGGAGGAGAATCTCTTTAGCCCTGGTGTGAGCGGCAATCGGCCTTGGGGGAGTAGCAATCACCCGAGAGGGAGTCTGTGAAAGCCTGGGGTCGCCTGCCTGGTGCGCACCATTGTGGAGAATGGATACTTGAGAGTGAACAATCCAATCCGATCTGTGGGCCGTTCGGCCATGCAGTCTGTGATTCGCCCACTCGAGATGACTGGTCGGGACGGAGCCGATTCGTTCGGCTCTTGAACGGCCATCTCATCTCATCCACCCAGGGAGATGTGGCTCACTTAATGTGGAACTACACATTGGACGGGTGGTACAATGTGGTTAAGGCTCGGGGCCCAAGAAAGGTGAACCTCGTGTCCTCATCCAGGTCTCTCTCTCAATCCAGATTCTTTCATTCTTCCCTATGACCCTAGGCAACAAAGTGTGTGTCCGGGCGCAAAATAATGGTGCAGCCCTGAGGGCGTAGCAACCTCTTTAAAGCACAAGCTGTACACGTGTCGGCCCCGAGTCGGCATGAGGCGGCGGGTGCCTTATCAGAGGCACACGAGGGGTAGGGTACGTGTCTGCGTATACGGGGGAGGGTGAATAACCATCTTTACTACTGGGTAACAGAAATGTTCCAAGGTTCAGCCCCTGTTACACTGGAAATGGACTCGTAGTGGTTCTTGGTGACGTCCCTGGCAGAACTTAGAGAAGAGGCTGTCTTCTATCTGTGACCTTCGCACGAGACTTGCGTTTAACCATCGTTGTATACCCGGCCTCACGGGATACGGCGGATCGGACGGCAGCGTATAAGCGTTGAGGACGCTATGATTATGCTGAAAAGTCCCTCGAATACGTGAGTAGTGGCGGATGGGAACGGGTAGTGAATCGGTTGCTCTTATTCGAGTATGCTTTGCACATAGGTGTAGGCTGAGCTGGATTGGAGGCTTTTACCGTAGGGGGTCTCCTCTAGGGGGTGGTTAGCAATTCTACTTTAAACAAAACCGCGGCCGGAGCGGATCCGGTAGTTTCTACGCGGGGCATCCCCAATACTCTGGGAGATAAAGTGGCCTTCTCTATCTAGAGTCCGCGCGGAGACCAGGCTGATGTATTTCGGCTTTTGTAGCCGATGCTTAATGAGGACCCGACCACTCGGAATAGGGAAGCGGGGAGCGACTCTTTGGCCCCTCGGGGCTGAGCTACCTCTACACTAACGCTGCGGCAGTAACACTCTTCTCTCGTATGCGGAGGTGCGTCAGCTCTCATCTTGAGAATCAAAACGTTCGATAAGGCCGAATAGGCTAGGTGCGGACGTTAAAGATCCTCATTGTCCTTTTTAGGACGACCGAGTATACGAGTAGCAATGTATGAAGACAAATTGGATTTTCTAAAATGCCAGCTTTTCTTTCGTACCTCACATTCATTCACTAGATATACAAGACAAGCAAAAAATTCTACCCAATTGATTATTTCATTTTCTCGATAAAAGAAAATTCTGCCCTTAATTTGTCTGATTGTTTTTATCAATAAATATTTCTTTATGCTACGTTCTCAATTGAGAATATCAATCAGAGGTCCTTAATCACAATCAAGGATAAAAAAGTTTTCAATGTTTATTTTGTACGGAATTTAAAAATTTTATTCAGTCTCATTGGAATTCTAAAACAATAAACTGTTTAGTTTACATGTTCGTTTTCTTAATTTCAATTTTTAAACTTAAAAATGCTACTTAGTGTTTAGGATGTTGCCATGGTGTGGCACTTATTGATGATGGACGTTCCATCAGGTATGAGGCTATTACCAACGGAGTTCTCACGAACCTATGCGGGATGCCGATAGACGTTTTTGAGAAACTGGATTCTACCACAGAAGACCCGGTTCTGGACGCCCTAGGGCAAAAGAACCACAGGATGACAGTTTTTTGACTTTGAGAATTTTGCGAAATCGACACTTACTATTGTTCAAGCGTGCTCCAGAAAGTTCAAGGTGTCCAAATTTCTGAACGCATTGCTCCAAGAAGATTAAATCAGCATGTCCATACTGATGGCTTTTCGCCCCGTAAGAAGACCATAATTGACCAGAACACACGGAGTTGCACGGCTCGTATTTGCTCGAGAACACACCCATTGGACTTTGGACGATTGGTGTGCTATTTTCTTTACAGATGAGTGTTGATTTGCTGCACGATCTCCAGATGGGTGTGAAAGAGTGTGGAGAAGGCAAAATGAAAGGTACGAAGCCTGTAATATTTCCCAGATCCTACCTTTTCAACGTAGCTCAGAGATGGTATGGGTAAAAATTTCAATGGAGAGTCGCACGGAGTTGGTTATTGTTTTTGATGGCCACTCGCTATGTGGATGAAATTTTGGAGCATCATGCGTTGCCTAACCTCGATGAAATCAGCGACAATCCTATTGTAATGCACGATAATGCCCGTTCACGTGTAGTTCGCATAGTATAACGTTTCTTCAACAGCATATCATCACGGTCTTAGCCTGGCCAGCCCGTTCTCCAGACTTGAACCCCATCGAACATTTATGAGATCACCTCAAAAGACGAATAAGAGCACGTCGTGAAGAATGGGCTAACCTCCAGCAAAGAGATATTTCCAGACAGGTAAAAGTATGCTGATGCGTGTTCGTGATGTAACTAGGGCAAGAGGGGGAAATACGCAATGTTGAAATGTTAATTAAAAATATTACAATTAATTAAGGTTTTTAGCCGAGATAAAAAAGTCAATGGCACGAGCGGGATTCGAACCCACGATCTTCGGCTAGATACGCCGCTACTCTACCACTTGAGCTATCGTGACCTCGATCCACTCGGACATCAACTTCCCATCTCAACCCCACCTTTTGAGTTTTCCCTCCTTTTTAAACTCCAAATAATAAAAACTTTGTAAAAAATGGTTTATTAAAACTACAACCTGCAACTGTTCAGATGGGGCGGTGGCTATCTAACATGCCTGGGCGTATGATCTCCGTAAGCACCCCCCGCGTGAATATGTAAGATAGACGAAGGAAGTGTAAAGCATTCGAGGATGCGAAGACTACGCCAAGAGAGTCCGTCGAATGCGTACGGGGTTGTGGATGGTGAGCGGTGATGTAGAGCGCTACATGGGAATGGAATCGTAGCAATTATAAATGATGGGGTGAGTGTGGAGTTCAATCCTTTTAAAAAAGATGGTTCCTACTCACATTAAGTTGTTTCACAACAATCCGGATTTCGAGCCCTTTAGCTCATCGTCAGGTTGAAGGGTTTCCACAAATACGTCTCTCGACATGAATTGCAGAAGTGAATTATTGAATTGCACTTCTGCAATTCATGTCGAGAGACGTGTTTGTGGAAACCCTTCAACCTGACGATGAGCTAAAGGGCTCGAAATCCAGATTGTTGCGAAACAACTTAATGTGAGTAGGAACCATCTTTTTTAAAAGGATGGAATCGTACTGGTTAGTTGCGAGACCCCTGGTGGGTACTTAGAATAGAGCCCGTAGTTCGATTGTGCTTTATCCATACTTTATTGTCCTTGTCCATACTTTATCTGCTTCCTTTACCGAAGACCGTGTACCTCTAGGAGATGATTATTGGATTCCACTATAAAGAAAACCGCGGCCGGAGAGGATCAGGCAGTGAGGCCACAACACTCTAGGCGATTTAGTTACCTTCTCTCTATATATAGTTAGCAGGTAATGCATTTAAGTACCAGTTGAGCGGCTTTCCAACACTTGTGCGGCTCACGGTCGGGTGCATAGATGTCGGCCTATCCTCTGCGAAAGGGCAAGCGGGAGAAGTCACCCTAGTCTGTGAATAAGTGGCTTCTACACCAAACCTCACAAGTTTAACAGTGAACCACCATTGAGCGGAGGTGTGTCGCTCCTATCGTGAGAACCAAAACGTGTGATAAGGTCATGTGCCAGGTGCGCATGTTAAAGTATCACATTGCGCTTCTGACGACATTGGGATCCCAAATGCGAATCATACGGGGCATACAACAGAGAATGAATAAAATTATAATTATGAGCGCATGGCGAGGGAAGGAGGTTTGTATTAGTTATCAGAAGACGATCTGTGAGCAGGGTCGGATTACAAGTTCCCTTCTTATAACTAATGACACCGCCTGACAGTGGCGTCCGACTACAACTATTTACGTATTTTCATCGTAAAAGGTTATTCGGCTAAGTAGAAATCACAAAGACCCATCACTGAAGATGGCGAAATACCAAAACAGATCAAACAGACTAATCCAGCTGGAATGGGCATTTTTTACGGGTGGAATAAGGATTTTAAAAATCCTTTCTTCCACGGCGACTTATTTGTACCCCCTATAAATTATAGCCATACCTTGGAGAGTACACTTTTTCCGATAAACCTTGTCCCATGTCTTGTGGCTTGAAAAGTTTACTCATAAACTTGTTATCTGTCGTCTTCATCCGTCGAGCCTGAAATGTTTGGAGTATTTACTGATAATTCTCGGGAAAGGCCGAGCCACCTCAAGCTAGCTCGCTCAATAACGAGTCTTCACCTTCCCATGACGTGAAATATGACAAACGTTTGACCAATTTCGCCAAGCTATACGGTCTTGGAACAAGGCTGAAGACAAAGCACGTTCCGACGGTGCCTCTTCCCCCACCACTTTTCTTGTGAGAATTGCCTTACCAAAATGGCCGTACCGTGACCGGACTAAGGCTTCATATTCACAAAGGAGATGTGCCCAGGTTTCTGGTTTCTGGTTTCTCCTGGCGGAGTCGCATGTTTCTGTCACTGCTTGCCCAAAAGAGGTAATCGTTAAGCGGGCAGTAGCCGAGTGGTATCTAAGCCTGTAATTCAAAATCGCTAGCGTGCCAAATACGAGGCAGACGGAGGCACATCTACTAAGCCACTGCGGTCCCCTTTTCTATAAATACATAATTGACATTAAAGTCGTGTTTCGATTTTTGTATGCCCTGACTTTTTTATTTATGACTTATTATATTTATTATTTATATTTTATCCTTACTCGTAAACCGACGTGTAAGGTCAAATTTGAATTAAATGTGAAAGGTTAATAAAACGACACATCAGAAGACCCGCGTAAAACTCGGAAGAACAAAAGCAATAAAGGGGCGAAGTAAGTTTTCACAAATAGAGTTACAATGGCAAGGCAGATAAAAATTGCAGCCAATTTGAAACAACCGTTACTTCATATTCAGACCGTAAGGAAGAAGTTGGCCAAGTTACATTTGCTAATATAAAGTTCCTGCGATGATCTATATCATCTCTATATCCCTCTGGGATTGGTTGCTTGGCAAGTAGACTTGTACGGCCGTGTATATCATTTTGTAAATTTCATTCCGTTTACTTTATTGGGAAAACAAAAGAATAAAATTACATGGGAAATTTAAGTTTACGGTCAATAATCCGAACTGAATCCTTCAATTCTCATAATGACACTTCTTATACAGAGATATAAAACTCAATTGAACTGGTTTATACGACCGTAGAGGGAAACGCCAAATGAAATCATGTTTTACAAATGGGAGGTGTATCAAAAAAACGAAAAATAATTAAATTTTGAAGCTTGTTGGTAGGCGAATTGTCGGAAGTTAAATCGGTCATGGATATATGGTCCGCCTATTCTCCCCATTATGTTCAAACCTGCTCTGGTTAAATTCTTAACAAAAATTGAACGCTTAATGTCATTTTTTATTATTCAACTCTGTCTGACAAAAAAAAAACCTTTAACGGAAAACAGACATAAGTATGTCATTTATTGTCAATATGAAATTTCGTTTTACGGTGATAATGCATTTATCAAAACGTTGTTTAGAAAGTTTCAGAATCTTGTACACGTATTACGTATTACAAATGATTTACAAGAGAATTTATTAGACGTAAATTGTTATTAACCCTTTCTTGTCCAACGTTGCCTCAGGGCTACACCATAATTTGGGAAAATTTGCTAAAGCTTAGCTAATCCAATAAGTTTAATGTTTCTTTGGGCCCTTGTTTGGGGGCCACACTGATTTTTTTTGCTTTCAATCTAAATTCTCTATCTTGTAATCTTCTATCTCCAACGTGACTAGTCACCCCACCATTGCATTTTGTATCGATTGTAATATTTGCCCAAATAAAATTTTTGATATCCAGTTTTTAAATTAACCAATTCTTGTTCAAAGTTGCTTAGAGCAATGACAAATTTAGCATTTGTCTTTAAGGTTAGCAAGAAATTCCGTGAGTTTAAGGCGTGCGGATTGTTGTTCCTGCTGTTTCTGCCCGTGTATTAGCAACACTGATTCATTTGACGCTAATATAAACTTTTTATCACTAAACTCACCGGATTTGTATCTAACCTTTTAACAAAATTGGTAAAGTTCTTCTTGCTTTAAGACAACATTAGGCTATAAGGGCATTGATATATGTATATATTATTTAAATTATGGATATTTTGGTCGTTATTGATCATATTGGTCTATGATCAATGATTGGACGTTTCCTTGTGTCTATACGTCAGACGTATTTCAGGTATTCGCCATCGTGAAGAGTGGGCCTGGGTGATTTTTGCTTACCCGAGACATTGAAAGTTAATGAAAGGTTAAAGGTTGTGATGGGGTTCCGCTTGGGAGGTAGTCAAAAGAGTGAATTCTACTGAGCGAGGGACCAGCCGCTATGAAAAAAAGGAGCTGTGACGAATATCCTCTCCACACTGATACCAACCCCTCAACAATTGCAGCTCAATTTTTATTTTTTTATTTTTGTCTTTACCACCACACTCTCAGCTCGCTCCTCTTTGCTATTTGCATTGTTACTCGGAAAAGCTAACCATTAAATTCACCTTCACCTCTCCGACAACTCTTCGCTCCTACCACCCCGCCGAAGTTTTCCTATGGAATTATGGGTAAGATAAAGCGTAAGCGGCTAGCTACGAAAAAGTGCTAGTTCATTTCACTGAGTGAGCGGTTTGATCCTATCCGTTTTTCCCATCTCTAGTTAAAGGAGTGTGTCAAATCGCGTTACCTTTGTCAGACCGTAGGTTTCAAAATTATAAATATATGGCTTATATTACCCTTAAAAACGAGCAATTTAGATTTTTTTAAATATAAATAAATATATGTGACGTTTGCAGGGAGATGAAACTTTAATCTGATCGTTACCTATCGTTTTCGGTCTTCAGCTCTTCCTCGCTGAGTTGTACTTTCAGTTCTGGCAGATCGGTGATTTTTGTAAAGGCAAGTTCGTTTTAAAATATTGGGGTGTGCCTCGATATCTTTGGTGAATAATATATATATATATATATA